>NW_026779367.1:0-331038 GCF_030144855.1 Hypanus sabinus | reverse complement strand
AGGGAGATTCACTCTGTGTCTGACCCTAGTAGTGTGTGATGGGACGGTGTGGAGGGAGATTCACTTTGTGTCTGACGCCGGGAGTGTGTGATGGGACGATGTGGAGGGAGATTCACTCTGTGTCTGATCCCGGGAGTGTTTGATGGGACCGTGTAGAGGAATAATCACTCTGTCCCTGACCCCGTGAGAGTGCGATGAGACGGTGTGGAGAGTGATTCACTCATTTTCTGACCTCAGGAGTGTGTGATGGGTCCGAGTAGAGGAATAATCAGTCTGTGTCTGACCCCGGGAGTGTTTGATGGGACCGTGTAGAGGAATAATCACTCAGTATCTGACCCCGGGAGAGTTTGATGGGACCGTTTAGAGTAATAATCACTCTGTGTCTGACCCTGGGAGTGTTTGATTGGACCGTGCAGAGGAATAATCACAATGTGTCTGACCCGGGGTGTGTTTGATGGGATCGTGTGGAGGAATAATCACTCTGTGTCTGACCCCCGGGAGTGTTTGAATGGACCGTGTAGAGGAATAATCACTCTATGTCTGACCCCGGGAGTGTGTGATGGGACGGTGTGGAGGGAGATTCAGTCTGTGTCTGAAATCGGGAGAGTGTGATGGGACGTGTAGGAGGGAGATTCACTCTGTGTCTGACCCCGGGATTGTGTGATGGGTTCGTGTAGAGGAATAATCACTCTGTGTCTGACCCCGGGAGAGTGTGATGGGTTCGTGTAGAGGAATAATCCCTCTGTGTCTGACCCCGGGAGAGTGTGATGGGACGGTGTGGAGGGAGATTCACACAGTGTCTGACCCCCGGGAGTGTTTGATGGGACCGTGTAGAGGAATAATCACTCTGTGTCTGACCCCGGGAGTGTACGATGGGACCGTGTAGAGGAATAATCACTCTGTGTCTGACCCCGGGAGTGTTTGATGGGACCGTGTAGAGGCATAATCACTCTGAGTCTGACCCCGGGAGTGTGTGATGGGACGGTGTGGAGGGAGATTCACTCTTTATCTGATCCCGGGAGTGTGTGATGGGTCCGAGTAGAGGAATAATCAGTCTGTGTCTGACCCCGGGAGTGTTTGATGGGACCGTGTAGAGTAATAATCACTCTGTGTCTGACCCAGGGAGTTTTTGATGGGACCGTGTAGAGGAATAATCACAATGTGTCTGACCCCCGGGTGTGTTTAATGGGACCGTGTAGAGGAATAATCACTCTATGTCTGACCCCGGGCGTCTGTGATGGGACGGTGTGGAGGGAGATTCAGTCTGTGTCTGAAATCGGGAGAGTTTAATGGGACGGGTATGAGGGAGATTCACTCTGTGTCTGACACCGGATGTGTGTGATGTGACGGTGTGGAAGGAGATTCACTCTGTGTCTGACCCCGGGATTGTGTGATGGGTTCGTGTAGACGGATAACCACTCTGTGTCTGAACCCGGGAGAGTGTGATGGGACGGTGTGGATGGAGATTCACTCTGTGTCTGACCCCGGCAGTGTGTAATGGGCGGTGTAGAGTGAGATTCACTCTGTGTCTGACCCCGGGAGTGTTTGATGGGATGGTGTGGAGGGAGATTCACTTTTTGTCTGACCCAGGCATTGTTTGATGGTACCGGGTAGAGGAATAATCACTCTGTGTCTGACCCCGTGAGCGTGTGATGAGACGGTGTGGAGGGAGATTCACTGCTTGTCTGACCTCGGGAGAGTGTTATGCCACTGTGTAGAGGAATAATCACTCTGTGTCTGACCACGGGAGTATGTGATGGGACCGTGTAGAGGAATAATCACTCTGTGTCTGACCACGGGAGTGTGTGATGGGACCGTGTGGAGGAATAATCACTCTGTGTCTGACCCCGGGAGTGTTTGATGGGACCGTGTAGAGGAATAATCTCTCTGTGTCTGACACCGGGAGTGTGTGATGGGACGGCGTGGAGGGAGATTCACTCTGTGTCTGACCCCCGGGAGTGTTTGATGGGACAGTGTAGAGGAATAATCACTCTGTGTCTGACCCCCGGGAGTGTTTGATGGGACCGAGTAGAGGAATAATCAGTCTGTGTCTGACCCCGGGAGTGTTTGATGGGACCGTGTAGAGGAATAATCACTCAGTATCTGACCACGGGAGTGTTTGATGGGACCGTGTAGAGGCATAATCACTCTGTGTCTGACCCCGGTAGTGTTTGATTGGACCGGGTAGAGTAATAATCACTCTGTGTCTGACCCAGGGAGTTTTTGATGGGACCGTGTAGAGGAATAATCACAATGTGTCTGACCCCGGGTGTGTTTAATGGGACCGTGTAGAGGAATAATCACCCTATGTCTGACCCCGGGAGTGTGTGATGGGACGGTGTGGAGGGAGATTCAGTCTGTATCTGAAATCGGGAGAGTTTAATGGGACGGGTATGAGGGAGATTCACTCTGTGTCTGACACCGGATGTGTGTGATGTGACGGTGTGGAGGGAGATTCACTCTGTGTCTGACCCCGGGAGTGTGTAATGGGCGGTGTAGAGTGAGATTCACTCTGTGTCTGACCCCGGGAGTGTTTGATGGGATGGTGTGGAGGGAGATTCACTTTTTGTCTGACCCAGGCATTGTTTGATGGTACCGGGTAGAGGAATAATCACTCTGTGTTTGACCCCTTGAGCGTGTGATGAGACGGTGTGGAGGGAGATTCACTGCTTGTCTGACCTCGGGAGAGTGTTCTGCGACTGTGTAGAGGAATAATCACTCTGTGTCTGACCACGGGAGTATGTGATGGGACCGTGTAGAGGAATAATCACTCTGTGTCTGACCACGGGAGTGTGTGATGGGACCGTGTGGAGGAATAATCACTCTGTGTCTGACCCCGGGAGTGTTTGATGGGACCGTGTAGAGGAATAATCTCTCTGTGTCTGACCCCCGGGAGTGTTTGTTGGGACCGTGTAGAGGAATAATCACTCTGTGTCTGACCCCGGGAGTGTACGATGGGACCGTGTAGAGGAATAATCACTCTGTGTCTGACCCCGGGAGTGTTTGATGGGACCGTGTAGAGGCATAATCACTCTGAGCCTGACCCCGTGAGAGTGTAATGAGACGGTGTGGAGAGTGATTCACTCATTTTCTGACCTCAGGAGTGTGTGATGGGTCCGAGTAGAGGAATAATCAGTCTGTGTCTGACCCCGGGAGGGTTTGATGGGACCGTGTAGAGGAATAATCAATCAGTATCTGACCCCGGGAGTGTTTGATGGGACCGTTTAGAGTAATAATCACTCTGTGTCTTACCCCGGGAGTGTTTGATTGGACCGTGCAGAGGAATAATCACAATGTGTCTGACCCCGGGTGTGTTTGATGGGATCGTGTGGAGGAATAATCACTCTGTGTCTGACCTCCGGGAGTGTTTGTATGGACCGTGTAGAGGAATAATCACTCTATGTCTGACCCCGGGAGTGTGTGATGGGACGGGTAGGAGGGAGATTCACTCTGTGTCTGACCACGGGATTGTGTCATGGGTTCGTGTAGAGGAATAATCACTCTGTGTCTGACCCCGGGAGAGTGTGATGGGTTCGTGTAGAGGAATAATCACTCTGTGTCTGACCCCGGGAGAGTGTGATCGGACGGTGTGGAGGGAGATTCACACAGTGTCTGACCCCGGGAGAGTGTAATGGGCGGAGTGGAGTGAGATTCACTCTGTGTCTGACGCCCGGGAGTGTTTGATGGGACAGTGTAGAGGAATAATCACTCTGTGTCTGACCCCCGGGAGTGTTTGATGGGACCGTGTAGAGGAATAATCACTCTGTGTCTGACCCCGGGAGTGTACGATGGGACCGTGTAGAGGAATAATCACTCTGTGTCTGACCCCGGGAGTGTTTGATGGGACCGTGTAGAGGCATAATCACTCTGAGTCTGACCCCGGGAGTGTGTGATGGGACGGTGTGGAGGGAGATTCACTCTTTTTCTGACCCCGGGAGTGTGTGATGGGTCCGAGTAGAGGAATAATCAGTCTGTGTCTGACCCCGGGAGTGTTTGATGGGACCGTGTAGAGGAATAATCACTCAGTATCTGACCACGGGAGTGTTTGATGGGACCGTGTAGAGGCATAATCACTCTGTGTCTGACCCCGGTAGTGTTTGATTGGACCGGGTAGAGTAATAATCACTCTGTGTCTGACCCAGGGAGTTTTTGATGGGACCGTGTAGAGGAATAATCACAATGTGTCTGACCCCGGGTGTGTTTAATGGGACCGTGTAGAGGAATAATCACCCTATGTCTGACCCCGGGAGTGTGTGATGGGACGGTGTGGAGGGAGATTCAGTCTGTATCTGAAATCGGGAGAGTTTAATGGGACGGGTATGAGGGAGATTCACTCTGTGTCTGACACCGGATGTGTGTGATGTGACGGTGTGGAGGGAGATTCACTCTGTGTCTGACCCCGGGAGTGTGTAATGGGCGGTGTAGAGTGAGATTCACTCTGTGTCTGACCCCGGGAGTGTTTGATGGGATGGTGTGGAGGGAGATTCACTTTTTGTCTGACCCAGGCATTGTTTGATGGTACCGGGTAGAGGAATAATCACTCTGTGTTTGACCCCTTGAGCGTGTGATGAGACGGTGTGGAGGGAGATTCACTGCTTGTCTGACCTCGGGAGAGTGTTCTGCGACTGTGTAGAGGAATAATCACTCTGTGTCTGACCACGGGAGTATGTGATGGGACCGTGTAGAGGAATAATCACTCTGTGTCTGACCACGGGAGTGTGTGATGGGACCGTGTGGAGGAATAATCACTCTGTGTCTGACCCCGGGAGTGTTTGATGGGACCGTGTAGAGGAATAATCTCTCTGTGTCTGACACCGGGAGTGTGTGATGGGACGGCGTGGAGGGAGATTCACTCTGTGTCTGACCCCCGGGAGTGTTTGATGGGACAGTGTAGAGGAATAATCACTCTGCGTCTGACCCCCGGGAGTGTTTGATGGGACCGTGTAGAGGAATAATCACTCTGTGTCTGACCCCGGGAGTGTTTGATGGGACCGTACAGAGGAATAATCACTCTGTGTCTGACCACGGGACTGTGTGATTGGACGGTCAGGAGGGAGATTCACTCTGTGCCTGACCCCGGGAGTCTTTGATGGGACCGTGTAGATGAATAATCACTCTGTTTCTGACCCCGGGAGTGTGTGATGGGACTGTGTGGAGGGAGATTCACTGTGTTTGACCCCGGGGGTGTTTGATGGGACTGTGTAGAGGAATAATCACTCCGTGTCTGACCCCCGGAAGTGTATGATGGGACCGTGTAGAGGAATAATCACTCTGTGTGTGACCCCGGGAGTATGCGATGGGACGGTCTAGAGGGAGATTCACTCTGTGTCTGACCCTAGTAGTGTGTGATGGGACGGTGTGGAGGGAGATTCACTTTGTGTCTGACGCCGGGAGTGTGTGATGGGACGATGTGGAGGGAGATTCACTCTGTGTCTGATCCCGGGAGTGTTTGATGGGACCGTGTAGAGGAATAATCACTCTGTCCCTGACCCCGTGAGAGTGCGATGAGACGGTGTGGAGAGTGATTCACTCATTTTCTGACCTCAGGAGTGTGTGATGGGTCCGAGTAGAGGAATAATCAGTCTGTGTCTGACCCCGGGAGTGTTTGATGGGACCGTGTAGAGGAATAATCACTCAGTATCTGACCCCGGGAGAGTTTGATGGGACCGTTTAGAGTAATAATCACTCTGTGTCTGACCCTGGGAGTGTTTGATTGGACCGTGCAGAGGAATAATCACAATGTGTCTGACCCGGGGTGTGTTTGATGGGATCGTGTGGAGGAATAATCACTCTGTGTCTGACCCCCGGGAGTGTTTGAATGGACCGTGTAGAGGAATAATCACTCTATGTCTGACCCCGGGAGTGTGTGATGGGACGGTGTGGAGGGAGATTCAGTCTGTGTCTGAAATCGGGAGAGTGTGATGGGACGTGTAGGAGGGAGATTCACTCTGTGTCTGACCCCGGGATTGTGTGATGGGTTCGTGTAGAGGAATAATCACTCTGTGTCTGACCCCGGGAGAGTGTGATGGGTTCGTGTAGAGGAATAATCCCTCTGTGTCTGACCCCGGGAGAGTGTGATGGGACGGTGTGGAGGGAGATTCACACAGTGTCTGACCCCCGGGAGTGTTTGATGGGACCGTGTAGAGGAATAATCACTCTGTGTCTGACCCCGGGAGTGTACGATGGGACCGTGTAGAGGAATAATCACTCTGTGTCTGACCCCGGGAGTGTTTGATGGGACCGTGTAGAGGCATAATCACTCTGAGTCTGACCCCGGGAGTGTGTGATGGGACGGTGTGGAGGGAGATTCACTCTTTATCTGATCCCGGGAGTGTGTGATGGGTCCGAGTAGAGGAATAATCAGTCTGTGTCTGACCCCGGGAGTGTTTGATGGGACCGTGTAGAGTAATAATCACTCTGTGTCTGACCCAGGGAGTTTTTGATGGGACCGTGTAGAGGAATAATCACAATGTGTCTGACCCCCGGGTGTGTTTAATGGGACCGTGTAGAGGAATAATCACTCTATGTCTGACCCCGGGCGTCTGTGATGGGACGGTGTGGAGGGAGATTCAGTCTGTGTCTGAAATCGGGAGAGTTTAATGGGACGGGTATGAGGGAGATTCACTCTGTGTCTGACACCGGATGTGTGTGATGTGACGGTGTGGAAGGAGATTCACTCTGTGTCTGACCCCGGGATTGTGTGATGGGTTCGTGTAGACGGATAACCACTCTGTGTCTGAACCCGGGAGTGTGTAATGGGCGGTGTAGAGTGAGATTCACTCTGTGTCTGACCCCGGGAGTGTTTGATGGGATGGTGTGGAGGGAGATTCACTTTTTGTCTGACCCAGGCATTGTTTGATGGTACCGGGTAGAGGAATAATCACTCTGTGTCTGACCCCGTGAGCGTGTGATGAGACGGTGTGGAGGGAGATTCACTGCTTGTCTGACCTCGGGAGAGTGTTATGCCACTGTGTAGAGGAATAATCACTCTGTGTCTGACCACGGGAGTATGTGATGGGACCGTGTAGAGGAATAATCACTCTGTGTCTGACCACGGGAGTGTGTGATGGGACCGTGTGGAGGAATAATCACTCTGTGTCTGACCCCGGGAGTGTTTGATGGGACCGTGTAGAGGAATAATCTCTCTGTGTCTGACACCGGGAGTGTGTGATGGGACGGCGTGGAGGGAGATTCACTCTGTGTCTGACCCCCGGGAGTGTTTGATGGGACAGTGTAGAGGAATAATCACTCTGTGTCTGACCCCCGGGAGTGTTTGATGGGACCGAGTAGAGGAATAATCAGTCTGTGTCTGACCCCGGGAGTGTTTGATGGGACCGTGTAGAGGAATAATCACTCAGTATCTGACCACGGGAGTGTTTGATGGGACCGTGTAGAGGCATAATCACTCTGTGTCTGACCCCGGTAGTGTTTGATTGGACCGGGTAGAGTAATAATCACTCTGTGTCTGACCCAGGGAGTTTTTGATGGGACCGTGTAGAGGAATAATCACAATGTGTCTGACCCCGGGTGTGTTTAATGGGACCGTGTAGAGGAATAATCACCCTATGTCTGACCCCGGGAGTGTGTGATGGGACGGTGTGGAGGGAGATTCAGTCTGTATCTGAAATCGGGAGAGTTTAATGGGACGGGTATGAGGGAGATTCACTCTGTGTCTGACACCGGATGTGTGTGATGTGACGGTGTGGAGGGAGATTCACTCTGTGTCTGACCCCGGGAGTGTGTAATGGGCGGTGTAGAGTGAGATTCACTCTGTGTCTGACCCCGGGAGTGTTTGATGGGATGGTGTGGAGGGAGATTCACTTTTTGTCTGACCCAGGCATTGTTTGATGGTACCGGGTAGAGGAATAATCACTCTGTGTTTGACCCCTTGAGCGTGTGATGAGACGGTGTGGAGGGAGATTCACTGCTTGTCTGACCTCGGGAGAGTGTTCTGCGACTGTGTAGAGGAATAATCACTCTGTGTCTGACCACGGGAGTATGTGATGGGACCGTGTAGAGGAATAATCACTCTGTGTCTGACCACGGGAGTGTGTGATGGGACCGTGTGGAGGAATAATCACTCTGTGTCTGACCCCGGGAGTGTTTGATGGGACCGTGTAGAGGAATAATCTCTCTGTGTCTGACACCGGGAGTGTGTGATGGGACGGCGTGGAGGGAGATTCACTCTGTGTCTGACCCCCGGGAGTGTTTGATGGGACAGTGTAGAGGAATAATCACTCTGCGTCTGACCCCCGGGAGTGTTTGATGGGACCGTGTAGAGGAATAATCACTCTGTGTCTGACCCCGGGAGTGTTTGATGGGACCGTACAGAGGAATAATCACTCTGTGTCTGACCACGGGACTGTGTGATTGGACGGTCAGGAGGGAGATTCACTCTGTGCCTGACCCCGGGAGTCTTTGATGGGACCGTGTAGATGAATAATCACTCTGTTTCTGACCCCGGGAGTGTGTGATGGGACTGTGTGGAGGGAGATTCACTGTGTTTGACCCCGGGGGTGTTTGATGGGACTGTGTAGAGGAATAATCACTCCGTGTCTGACCCCCGGAAGTGTATGATGGGACCGTGTAGAGGAATAATCACTCTGTGTGTGACCCCGGGAGTATGCGATGGGACGGTCTAGAGGGAGATTCACTCTGTGTCTGACCCTAGTAGTGTGTGATGGGACGGTGTGGAGGGAGATTCACTTTGTGTCTGACGCCGGGAGTGTGTGATGGGACGATGTGGAGGGAGATTCACTCTGTGTCTGATCCCGGGAGTGTTTGATGGGACCGTGTAGAGGAATAATCACTCTGTCCCTGACCCCGTGAGAGTGCGATGAGACGGTGTGGAGAGTGATTCACTCATTTTCTGACCTCAGGAGTGTGTGATGGGTCCGAGTAGAGGAATAATCAGTCTGTGTCTGACCCCGGGAGTGTTTGATGGGACCGTGTAGAGGAATAATCACTCAGTATCTGACCCCGGGAGAGTTTGATGGGACCGTTTAGAGTAATAATCACTCTGTGTCTGACCCTGGGAGTGTTTGATTGGACCGTGCAGAGGAATAATCACAATGTGTCTGACCCGGGGTGTGTTTGATGGGATCGTGTGGAGGAATAATCACTCTGTGTCTGACCCCCGGGAGTGTTTGAATGGACCGTGTAGAGGAATAATCACTCTATGTCTGACCCCGGGAGTGTGTGATGGGACGGTGTGGAGGGAGATTCAGTCTGTGTCTGAAATCGGGAGAGTGTGATGGGACGTGTAGGAGGGAGATTCACTCTGTGTCTGACCCCGGGATTGTGTGATGGGTTCGTGTAGAGGAATAATCACTCCGTGTCTGACCCCGGGAGAGTGTGATGGGTTCGTGTAGAGGAATAATCCCTCTGTGTCTGACCCCGGGAGAGTGTGATGGGACGGTGTGGAGGGAGATTCACACAGTGTCTGACCCCCGGGAGTGTTTGATGGGACCGTGTAGAGGAATAATCACTCTGTGTCTGACCCCGGGAGTGTACGATGGGACCGTGTAGAGGAATAATCACTCTGTGTCTGACCCCGGGAGTGTTTGATGGGACCGTGTAGAGGCATAATCACTCTGAGTCTGACCCCGGGAGTGTGTGATGGGACGGTGTGGAGGGAGATTCACTCTTTATCTGATCCCGGGAGTGTGTGATGGGTCCGAGTAGAGGAATAATCAGTCTGTGTCTGACCCCGGGAGTGTTTGATGGGACCGTGTAGAGTAATAATCACTCTGTGTCTGACCCAGGGAGTTTTTGATGGGACCGTGTAGAGGAATAATCACAATGTGTCTGACCCCCGGGTGTGTTTAATGGGACCGTGTAGAGGAATAATCACTCTATGTCTGACCCCGGGCGTCTGTGATGGGACGGTGTGGAGGGAGATTCAGTCTGTGTCTGAAATCGGGAGAGTTTAATGGGACGGGTATGAGGGAGATTCACTCTGTGTCTGACACCGGATGTGTGTGATGTGACGGTGTGGAAGGAGATTCACTCTGTGTCTGACCCCGGGATTGTGTGATGGGTTCGTGTAGACGGATAACCACTCTGTGTCTGAACCCGGGAGAGTGTGATGGGACGGTGTGGATGGAGATTCACTCTGTGTCTGACCCCGGCAGTGTGTAATGGGCGGTGTAGAGTGAGATTCACTCTGTGTCTGACCCCGGGAGTGTTTGATGGGATGGTGTGGAGGGAGATTCACTTTTTGTCTGACCCAGGCATTGTTTGATGGTACCGGGTAGAGGAATAATCACTCTGTGTCTGACCCCGTGAGCGTGTGATGAGACGGTGTGGAGGGAGATTCACTGCTTGTCTGACCTCGGGAGAGTGTTATGCCACTGTGTAGAGGAATAATCACTCTGTGTCTGACCACGGGAGTATGTGATGGGACCGTGTAGAGGAATAATCACTCTGTGTCTGACCACGGGAGTGTGTGATGGGACCGTGTGGAGGAATAATCACTCTGTGTCTGACCCCGGGAGTGTTTGATGGGACCGTGTAGAGGAATAATCTCTCTGTGTCTGACACCGGGAGTGTGTGATGGGACGGCGTGGAGGGAGATTCACTCTGTGTCTGACCCCCGGGAGTGTTTGATGGGACAGTGTAGAGGAATAATCACTCTGTGTCTGACCCCCGGGAGTGTTTGATGGGACCGTGTAGAGGAATAATCACTCTGTGTCTGACCCCGGGAGTGTTTGATGTGACCCTGTAGAGGAATAATAACTCTGTGTCTGACCCCGGGCGTGTGTGATGGGACGGTGTGGAGGGAGATTCAGTCTGTGTCTGAAATCGGGAGATTTTAATGGGACGGGTATGAGGGAGATTCACTCTGTGTCTGACACCGGATGTGTGTGATGTGACGGTGTGGAAGGAGATTCACTCTGTGTCTGACCCCGGGATTGTGTGATGGGTTCGTGTAGACGGATAACCACTCTGTGTCTGAACCCGGGAGAGTGTGATGGGACGGTGTGGATGGAGATTCACTCTGTGTCTGACCCCGGCAGTGTGTAATGGGCGGTGTAGAGTGAGATTCACTCTGTGTCTGACCCCGGGAGTGTTTGATGGGATGGTGTGGAGGGAGATTCACTTTTTGTCTGACCCAGGCATTGTTTGATGGTACCGGGTAGAGGAATAATCACTCTGTGTCTGACCCCGTGAGCGTGTGATGAGACGGTGTGGAGGGAGATTCACTGCTTGTCTGACCTCGGGAGAGTGTTATGCCACTGTGTAGAGGAATAATCACTCTGTGTCTGACCACGGGAGTATGTGATGGGACCGTGTAGAGGAATAATCACTCTGTGTCTGACCACGGGAGTGTGTGATGGGACCGTGTGGAGGAATAATCACTCTGTGTCTGACCCCGGGAGTGTTTGATGGGACCGTGTAGAGGAATAATCTCTCTGTGTCTGACACCGGGAGTGTGTGATGGGACGGCGTGGAGGGAGATTCACTCTGTGTCTGACCCCCGGGAGTGTTTGATGGGACAGTGTAGAGGAATAATCACTCTGTGTCTGACCCCCGGGAGTGTTTGATGGGACCGTGTAGAGGAATAATCACTCTGTGTCTGACCCCGGGAGTGTACGATGTGACCCTGTAGAGGAATAATAACTCTGTGTCTGACCCCGGGAGTGTTTGATGGGACCGTGTAGAGGCATAATCACTCTGAGTCTGACCCCGGGAGTGTGTGATGGGACGGTGTGGAGGGAGATTCACTCTTTTTCTGACCCCGGGAGTGTGTGATGGGCCGAATAGAGGAATAATCAGTCTGTGTCTGACCCCGGGAGTGTTTGATGGGACCGTGTAGAGGAATAATCACTCAGTATCTGACCACGGGAGTGTTTGATGGGACCGTGTAGAGGCATAATCACTCTGTGTCTGACCCCGGGAGTATTTGATTGGACCGTGTAGAGTAATAATCACTCTGTGTCTGACCCAGGGAGTTTTTGATGGGACCGTGTAGAGGAATAATCACAATGTGTCTGACCCCGGGTGTGTTTAATGGGACCGTGTAGAGGAATAATCACTCTTGTGTCTGACACCAGGGAGTGTTTGAATGGACCATGTAGAGGAATAATCACTCTATGTCTGACCCCGGGAGTGTGTGATGGGACGGTGTGGAGGGAGATTCAGTCTGTGTCTGAAATCGGGATTGTGTGATGGGTTCGTGTAGAGGAATAACCACTCTGTGTCTGACCCCGGGAGAGTGTGATGGGACGGTGTGGAGGGAGATTCACTCTGTGTCTGACCCCGGGAGTGTGTAATGGGCGGTATAGAGTGAGATTCACTCTGTGTCTGACCCCGGGAGTGTTTGATGGGATGGTGTGGAGGGAGATTCACTTTTTGTCTGACCCAGGCATTGTTTGATGGTACCGGGTAGAGGAATAATCACTCTGTGTCTGACCCCGTGAGCGTGTGATGAGACGGTGTAGAGTGAGATTCACTCTGTGTCTGACCCCGGGTGTGTTTAATGGGACCGTGTAGAGGAATAATCAATCTTGTGTCTGACACCAGGGAGTGTTTGAATGGACCGTGTAGAGGAATAATCACTCTATGTCTGACCCCGGGAGAGTGTTATGCGACTGTGTAGAGGAATAATCACTCTGTGTGTGACCCCGGGAGTATGTGATGGGACGGTCTGGAGGGAGATTCACTCTGTGTCTGACCCTAGTAGTGTGTGATGGGACGATGTGTAGGGAGATTAACTCTGTGTCTGATCCCGGGAGTGTTTGATGGGACCGTGTAGAGGAATAATCACTCTGTGTCTGACCCCGGGAGTGTGTGATGTGACGGTGCGGATGGAGATTCACTCTGTGTCTGATCCCGGGAGAGTGTGATGGGACCGTGTAGAGGAATAATCACTCTGTGTCTGACCCCGGGAGTGTTTGATGGGACCGTGTAGAGGAATAATCTCTCTGTGTCTGACCACGGGAGTGTGTGATGGGACGATGTGGAGGGTTTTTCACTCTGTGTCTGACCCCGGGAGTATGTGATGGGTCGGTCTGGAGGGAGACTCACTCTGTGTCTGACCCTAGTAGTGTGTGATGGGACGGTGTGGAGGGAGATTCACTCTGTGTCTGACCCCGGGAGTGTTTGATGGGACCGTGTAGAGGAATAATCTCTCTGTGTCAGACCACGGGAGTGTGTGATGGGACGGTGTCGAGCGAGATTCAGTCTGTGTCTGACCCCGGGAGTGTTTGATGGGACAGTGTAGAGGAATAATCTCTCTGTGTCTGACCACGGGATTGTGTGATGGGACGGTGCGGATGGAGAATCACTCTGTGTCTGACCCCGGGAGTGTTTGATGGGACCGTGTAGAGGAATAATCACTTTGTGCCTGACCCCGGGAATGTTTGATGGGACCGTGTACAGGCATAATCACTGTGTCTGACCCCGGGAGTGTTTGATGGGACCGTGCAGAGTAATAATCACTCTGTGTCTGAGCCAGGGAGTCTTTGTTGGGACCGTGTAGAGGAATAATCTCTCTGTGTCTGACCACGGGAGAGTGTGACGGGACGGTGTGGAGGGAGATTCACTCTGTGTCTGACCCCGGGAGTGTGTGATGGGACGGTGTGGAGGGAGTTTCACTTTTTGTCTGACCCAGGGATTGTTTGATGGGACCGTGTAGAGGAATAATCACTCTGTGTCTGACCCCGTGAGCGTGTGATGACACGGTGTGGAGCGAGATTCACTCTTTGTCTGACCTCGGGAGTGTGTGATGCGACCGTGTAGATGAATAATCACTCTGTGTCTGACCACGGGACTGTGTGATGGGACGGTGTGGAGGGAGATTCACACTGTGTCTGAAACCGAGAGTGTTTGATGGGACCGTGTAGAGGAATAATCACTCTGTGTCTGACCCCGGGAATGTTTGATGGGACCGTGTACAGGCATCATCACTCTGTGTCTGACCCCGGGAGTGTTTGATGAGACCGTGCAGAGTAATAATCACTCTGTGTCTGACCCAGGGAGTCTTTGTTGGGACCGTGTAGAGGAATAATCGCTCCGCATCTGACCCGGGAGTGTTTGATGGGACCGTGAAGAGGAATAATCACTCTGTGTCTGACCCCGGGAGTGTTTGATGGGATGGTGTGGAGGGAGATTCACTTTTTGTCTGACCCAGGCATTGTTTGATGGTACCGGGTAGAGGAATAATCACTCTGTGTCTGACCCCGTGAGCGTGTGATGAGACGGTGTGGAGGGAGATTCACTGCTTGTCTGACCTCGGGATAGTGTTATGCCACTGTGTAGAGGAATAATCACTCTGTGTCTGACCACGGGAGTATGTGATGGGACCGTGTAGAGGAATAATCACTCTGTGTCTGACCACGGGAGTGTGTGATGGGACCGTGTGGAGGAATAATCACTCTGTGTCTGACCCCGGGAGTGTTTGATGGGACCGTGTAGAGGAATAATCTCTCTGTGTCTGACACCGGGAGTGTGTGATGGGACGGCGTGGAGGGAGATTCACTCTGTGTCTGACCCCCGGGAGTGTTTGAGGGGACAGTGTAGAGGAATAATCACTCTGTGTCAGACCCCCGGGAGTGTTTGATGGGACCGTGTAGAGGAATAATCACTCTGTGTCTGACCCCGGGAGTGTTTGATGGGACCGTGTAGAGGAATAATCACTCAGTATCTGACCACGGGAGTGTTTGATGGGACCGTGTAGAGGCATAATCACTCTGTGTCTGACCCCGGGAGTATTTGATTGGACCGTGTAGAGTAATAATCACTCTGTGTCTGACCCAGGGAGTTTTTGATGGGACCGTGTAGAGGAATAATCACAATGTGTCTGACCCCGGGTGTGTTTAATGGGACCGTGTAGAGAAATAATCACTCTTGTGTCTGACACCAGGGAGTGTTTGAATGGACCGTGTAGAGGAATAATCACTCTATGTCTGACCCCGGGAGTGTGTGATGGGACGGTGTGGAGGGAGATTCAGTCTGTGTCTGAAATCGGGATTGTGTGATGGGTTCGTGTAGAGGAATAACCACTCTGTGTCTGACCCCGGGAGAGTGTGATGGGACGGTGTGGAGGGAGATTCACTCTGTGTCTGACCCCGGGAGTGTGTAATGGGCGGTATAGAGTGAGATTCACTCTGTGTCTGACCCCGGGAGTGTTTGATGGGATGGTGTGGAGGGAGATTCACTTTTTGTCTGACCCAGGCATTGTTTGATGGTACCGGGTAGAGGAATAATCACTCTGTGTCTGACCCCGTGAGCGTGTGATGAGACGGTGTAGAGTGAGATTCACTCTGTGTCTGACCCCGGGTGTGTTTAATGGGACCGTGTAGAGGAATAATCAATCTTGTGTCTGACACCAGGGAGTGTTTGAATGGACCGTGTAGAGGAATAATCACTCTATGTCTGACCCCGGGAGAGTGTTATGCGACTGTGTAGAGGAATAATCACTCTGTGTGTGACCCCGGGAGTATGTGATGGGACGGTCTGGAAGGAGATTCACTCTGTGTCTGACCCTAGTAGTGTGTGATGGGACGATGTGTAGGGAGATTAACTCTGTGTCTGATCCCGGGAGTGTTTGATGGGACCGTGTAGAGGAATAATCACTCTGTGTCTGACCCCGGGAGTGTGTGATGTGACGGTGCGGATGGAGATTCACTCTGTGTCTGATCCCGGGAGAGTGTGATGGGACCGTGTAGAGGAATAATCACTCTGTGTCTGACCCCGGGAGTGTTTGATGGGACCGTGTAGAGGAATAATCTCTCTGTGTCTGACCACGGGAGTGTGTGATGGGACGATGTGGAGGGTTTTTCACTCTGTGTCTGACCCCGGGAGTATGTGATGGGTCGGTCTGGAGGGAGACTCACTCTGTGTCTGACCCTAGTAGTGTGTGATGGGACGGTGTGGAGGGAGATTCACTCTGTGTCTGACCCCGGGAGTGTTTGATGGGACCGTGTAGAGGAATAATCTCTCTGTGTCAGACCACCGGAGTGTGTGATGGGACGGTGTCGAGCGAGATTCAGTCTGTGTCTGACCCCGGGAGTGTTTGATGGGACAGTGTAGAGGAATAATCTCTCTGTGTCTGACCACGGGATTGTGTGATGGGACGGTGCGGATGGAGATTCACTCTGTGTCTGACCCCGGGAGTGTTTGATGGGACCGTGTAGAGGAATAATCACTTTGTGCCTGACCCCGGGAATGTTTGATGGGACCGTGTACAGGCATAATCACTGTGTCTGACCCCGGGAGTGTTTGATGGGACCGTGCAGAGTAATAATCACTCTGTGTCTGAGCCAGGGAGTCTTTGTTGGGACCGTGTAGAGGAATAATCTCTCTGTGTCTGACCACGGGAGAGTGTGACGGGACGGTGTGGAGGGAGATTCACTCTGTGTCTGACCCCGGGAGTGTGTGATGGGACGGTGTGGAGGGAGTTTCACTTTTTGTCTGACCCAGGGATTGTTTGATGGGACCGTGTAGAGGAATAATCACTCTGTGTCTGACCCCGTGAGCGTGTGATGACACGGTGTGGAGCGAGATTCACTCTTTGTCTGACCTCGGGAGTGTGTGATGCGACCGTGTAGATGAATAATCACTCTGTGTCTGACCACGGGACTGTGTGATGGGACGGTGTGGAGGGAGATTCACACTGTGTCTGAAACCGAGAGTGTTTGATGGGACCGTGTAGAGGAATAATCACTCTGTGTCTGACCCCGGGAATGTTTGATGGGACCGTGTACAGGCATCATCACTCTGTGTCTGACCCCGGGAGTGTTTGATGAGACCGTGCAGAGTAATAATCACTCTGTGTCTGACCCAGGGAGTCTTTGTTGGGAACGTGTAGAGGAATAATCGCTCCGCATCTGACCCGGGAGTGTTTGATGGGACCGTGAAGAGGAATAATCACTCTGTGTCTGACCCCGGGAGTGTTTGATGGGATGGTGTGGAGGGAGATTCACTTTTTGTCTGACCCAGGCATTGTTTGATGGTACCGGGTAGAGGAATAATCACTCTGTGTCTGACCCCGTGAGCGTGTGATGAGACGGTGTGGAGGGAGATTCACTGCTTGTCTGACCTCGGGATAGTGTTATGCCACTGTGTAGAGGAATAATCACTCTGTGTCTGACCACGGGAGTATGTGATGGGACCGTGTAGAGGAATAATCACTCTGTGTCTGACCACGGGAGTGTGTGATGGGACCGTGTGGAGGAATAATCACTCTGTGTCTGACCCCGGGAGTGTTTGATGGGACCTTGTAGAGGAATAATCTCTCTGTGTCTGACACCGGGAGTGTGTGATGGGACGGCGTGGAGGGAGATTCACTCTGTGTCTGACCCCCGGGAGTGTTTGAGGGGACAGTGTAGAGGAATAATCACTCTGTGTCAGACCCCCGGGAGTGTTTGATTGGACCGTGTAGAGGAATAATCACTCTGTGTCTGACCCCGGGAGTGTTTGATGGGACCGTGTAGAGGAATAATCACTCAGTATCTGACCACGGGAGTGTTTGATGGGACCGTGTAGAGGCATAATCACTCTGTGTCTGACCCCGGGAGTATTTGATTGGACCGTGTAGAGTAATAATCACTCTGTGTCTGACCCAGGGAGTTTTTGATGGGACCGTGTAGAGGAATAATCACAATGTGTCTGACCCCGGGTGTGTTTAATGGGACCGTGTAGAGGAATAATCACTCTTGTGTCTGACACCAGGGAGTGTTTGAATGGACCGTGTAGAGGAATAATCACTCTATGTCTGACCCCGGGAGTGTGTGATGGGACGGTGTGGAGGGAGATTCAGTCTGTGTCTGAAATCGGGATTGTGTGATGGGTTCGTGTAGAGGAATAACCACTCTGTGTCTGACCCCGGGAGAGTGTGATGGGACGGTGTGGAGGGAGATTCACTCTGTGTCTGACCCCGGGAGTGTGTAATGGGCGGTATAGAGTGAGATTCACTCTGTGTCTGACCCCGGGAGTGTTTGATGGGATGGTGTGGAGGGAGATTCACTTTTTGTCTGACCCAGGCATTGTTTGATGGTACCGGGTAGAGGAATAATCACTCTGTGTCTGACCCCGTGAGCGTGTGATGAGACGGTGTAGAGTGAGATTCACTCTGTGTCTGACCCCGGGTGTGTTTAATGGGACCGTGTAGAGGAATAATCAATCTTGTGTCTGACACCAGGGAGTGTTTGAATGGACCGTGTAGAGGAATAATCACTCTATGTCTGACCCCGGGAGAGTGTTATGCGACTGTGTAGAGGAATAATCACTCTGTGTGTGACCCCGGGAGTATGTGATGGGACGGTCTGGAGGGAGATTCACTCTGTGTCTGACCCTAGTAGTGTGTGATGGGACGATGTGTAGGGAGATTAACTCTGTGTCTGATCCCGGGAGTGTTTGATGGGACCGTGTAGAGGAATAATCACTCTGTGTCTGACCCCGGGAGTGTGTGATGTGACGGTGCGGATGGAGATTCACTCTGTGTCTGATCCCGGGAGAGTGTGATGGGACCGTGTAGAGGAATAATCACTCTGTGTCTGACCCCGGGAGTGTTTGATGGGACCGTGTAGAGGAATAATCTCTCTGTGTCTGACCACGGGAGTGTGTGATGGGACGATGTGGAGGGTTTTTCACTCTGTGTCTGACCCCGGGAGTATGTGATGGGTCGGTCTGGAGGGAGACTCACTCTGTGTCTGACCCTAGTAGTGTGTGATGGGACGGTGTGGAGGGAGATTCACTCTGTGTCTGACCCCGGGAGTGTTTGATGGGACCGTGTAGAGGAATAATCTCTCTGTGTCAGACCACGGGAGTGTGTGATGGGACGGTGTCGAGCGAGATTCAGTCTGTGTCTGACCCCGGGAGTGTTTGATGGGACAGTGTAGAGGAATAATCTCTCTGTGTCTGACCACGGGATTGTGTGATGGGACGGTGCGGATGGAGATTCACTCTGTGTCTGACCCCGGGAGTGTTTGATGGGACCGTGTAGAGGAATAATCACTTTGTGCCTGACCCCGGGAATGTTTGATGGGACCGTGTACAGGCATAATCACTGTGTCTGACCCCGGGAGTGTTTGATGGGACCGTGCAGAGTAATAATCACTCTGTGTCTGAGCCAGGGAGTCTTTGTTGGGACCGTGTAGAGGAATAATCTCTCTGTGTCTGACCACGGGAGAGTGTGACGGGACGGTGTGGAGGGAGATTCACTCTGTGTCTGACCCCGGGAGTGTGTGATGGGACGGTGTGGAGGGAGTTTCACTTTTTGTCTGACCTAGGGATTGTTTGATGGGACCGTGTAGAGGAATAATCACTCTGTGTCTGACCCCGTGAGCGTGTGATGACACGGTGTGGAGCGAGATTCACTCTTTGTCTGACCTCGGGAGTGTGTGATGCGACCGTGTAGATGAATAATCACTCTGTGTCTGACCACGGGACTGTGTGATGGGACGGTGTGGAGGGAGATTCACACTGTGTCTGAAACCGAGAGTGTTTGATGGGACCGTGTAGAGGAATAATCACTCTGTGTCTGACCCCGGGAATGTTTGATGGGACCGTGTACAGGCATCATCACTCTGTGTCTGACCCCGGGAGTGTTTGATGAGACCGTGCAGAGTAATAATCACTCTGTGTCTGACCCAGGGAGTCTTTGTTGGGACCGTGTAGAGGAATAATCGCTCCGCATCTGACCCGGGAGTGTTTGATGGGACCGTGAAGAGGAATAATCACTCTGTGTCTGACCCCGGGAGTGTTTGATGGGATGGTGTGGAGGGAGATTCACTTTTTGTCTGACCCAGGCATTGTTTGATGGTACCGGGTAGAGGAATAATCACTCTGTGTCTGACCCCGTGAGCGTGTGATGAGACGGTGTGGAGGGAGATTCACTGCTTGTCTGACCTCGGGATAGTGTTATGCCACTGTGTAGAGGAATAATCACTCTGTGTCTGACCACGGGAGTATGTGATGGGACCGTGTAGAGGAATAATCACTCTGTGTCTGACCACGGGAGTGTGTGATGGGACCGTGTGGAGGAATAATCACTCTGTGTCTGACCCCGGGAGTGTTTGATGGGACCGTGTAGAGGAATAATCTCTCTGTGTCTGACACCGGGAGTGTGTGATGGGACGGCGTGGAGGGAGATTCACTCTGTGTCTGACCCCCGGGAGTGTTTGAGGGGACAGTGTAGAGGAATAATCACTCTGTGTCAGACCCCCGGGAGTGTTTGATGGGACCGTGTAGAGGAATAATCACTCTGTGTCTGACCCCGGGAGTGTTTGATGGGACCGTGTAGAGGCATAATCACACTGAGTCTGACCCCGGGAGTGTATGATGGGACCGTGTAGAGGAATAATCACTCTGTGTCTGACCCCCGGGAGTGTTTGATGGGACGATGTGGAGGGTGTTTCACTCTGTGTGTGACCCCGGGAGTATGTGATGGGTCGGTCTGGAGGGAGATTCACTCTGTGTCTGACCCTAGTAGTGTGTGATGGGACGGTGTGGAGGGAGATTCACTCTGTGTCTGACCCCGGGGGTGTTTGATGGGGCTGTGTAGAGGAACAATCACTCCGTGTATGACCCCGGGAGTGTTGACGGGACCGTGTAGAGGAATAATCACTCTGTGTCTGACCCCCGGGAGTGTTTGATGGGACCGTGTAGAGGAATAATCACTCCGTCTCTGACCCCCGGGAGTGTTTGATGGGACGATCTGGAGGGAGATTCACTCTGTGTCTGACCCTAGTAGTGTGTGATGGGACGGTGTGGAGGGAGATTCACTCTGTGTGTGACCCCGGGAGTATGTGATGGGTCGGTCTGGAGGGAGATTCACTCTGTGTCTGACCCTAGTAGTGTGTGATGGGACCGTGTAGAGGAATAATCACTCTGTGTCTGACCCCGGGAGTGTGTGATGTGACGGTGCGGATGGAGATTCACTCTGTGTCTGACCCAGGGATTGTTTGATGGGACCGTGCAGAGTAATAATCACTCTGTGTCTGAGCCAGGGAGTCTTTGTTGGGACCGTGTAGAGGAATAATCGCTCCGCATCTGACCCGGGAGTGTTTGATGGGACGATGTGGAGGGTGTTTCACTCTGTGTATGACCCCGGGAGTATGTGATGTGACGGTCTGGAGGGAGATTCACTCTGTGTCTGACCCTAGTAGTGTGTGATGGGACGATGTGTAGGGAGATTCACTCTGTGTCTGATCCCGGGAGTGTTTGATGGGACCGTGTAGAGGAATAATCACTCTGTGTCTGACCCCGGGAGTGTGTGATGTGACCGTGCGGATGGAGATTCACTCTGTGTCTGATCCCGGGAGTGTGTGATGGGACCGTGTAGAGGAATAATCACTCTGTGTCTGACCCCGGGAGTGTTTGATGGGACCGTGTAGAGGAATAATCTCTCTGTGTCTGACCACGGGAGTTTGTGATGGGACGATGTGGAGGGTGTTTCACTCTGTGTGTGACCCCGGGAGTATGTGATGGGTCGGTCTGGAGGGAGATTCACTCTGTGTCTGACCCTAGTAGTGTGTGATGGGACCGTGTAGAGGAATAATCACTCTGTGTCTGACCCCGGGAGTGTGTGATGTGACGGTGCGGATGGAGATTCACTCTGTGTCTGATCCCGGGAGTGTGTGATGGGACCGTGTAGAGGAATAATCACTCTGTGTCTGACCCCGGGAGTGTTTGATGGGACCGTGTAGAGGAATAATCACTCTGTGTCTGACCCCGGGAGTGTTTGATGGGACCGTGTAGAGGCATAATCACACTGAGTCTGACCCCGGGAGTGTATGATGGGACCGTGTAGAGGAATAATCACTCTGTGTCTGACCCCCGGGAGTGTTTGATGGGACGATGTGGAGGGTGTTTCACTCTGTGTGTGACCCCGGGAGTATGTGATGGGTCGGTCTGGAGGGAGATTCACTCTGTGTCTGACCCTAGTAGTGTGTGATGGGACGGTGTGGAGGGAGATTCACTCTGTGTCTGACCCCGGGGGTGTTTGATGGGGCTGTGTAGAGGAACAATCACTCCGTGTATGACCCCGGGAGTGTTGACGGGACCGTGTAGAGGAATAATCACTCTGTGTCTGACCCCCGGGAGTGTTTGATGGGACCGTGTAGAGGAATAATCACTCCGTGTCTGACCCCCGGGAGTGTTTGATGGGACGATCTGGAGGGAGATTCACTCTGTGTCTGACCCTAGTAGTGTGTGATGGGACGGTGTGGAGGGAGATTCACTCTGTGTGTGACCCCGGGAGTATGTGATGGGTTGGTCTGGAGGGAGATTCACTCTGTGTCTGACCCTAGTAGTGTGTGATGGGACCGTGTAGAGGAATAATCACTCTGTGTCTGACCCCGGGAGTGTGTGATGTGACGGTGCGGATGGAGATTCACTCTGTGTCTGACACAGGGATTGTTTGATGGGACCGTGCAGAGTAATAATCACTCTGTGTCTGAGCCAGGGAGTCTTTGTTGGGACCGTGTAGAGGAATAATCGCTCCGCATCTGACCCGGGAGTGTTTGAAGGGACGATTTGGAGGGTGTTTCACTCTGTGTATGACCCCGGGAGTATGTGATGTGACGGTCTGGAGGGAGATTCACTCTGTGTCTGACCCTAGTAGTGTGTGATGGGACGATGTGTAGGGAGATTCACTCTGTGTCTGATCCCGGGAGTGTTTGATGGGACCGTGTAGAGGAATAATCACTCTGTGTCTGACCCCGGGAGTGTGTGATGTGACGGTGCGGATGGAGATTCACTCTGTGTCTGATCCCGGGAGTGTGTGATGGGACCGTGTAGAGGAATAATCACTCTGTGTCTGACCCCGGGAGTGTTTGATGGGACCGTGTAGAGGAATAATCTCTCTGTGTCTGACCACGGGAGTGTGTGATGGGACGATGTGGAGGGTGTTTCACTCTGTGTCTGACCCCGGGAGTATGTGATGGGTCGGTCTGGAGGGAGACTCACTCTGTGTCTGACCCTAGTAGTGTGTGATGGGACGGTGTGGAGGGAGATTCACTCTGTGTCTGACCCCGTGAGTGTACGATGGGACGGTGCGGATGGAGATTCACTCTGTGTCTGACCCCGGGAGTGTTTGATGGGACCGTGTAGAGGAATAATCTCTCTGTGTCAGACCACGGGAGTGTGTGATGGGACGGTGTCGAGGGAGATTCAGTCTGTGTCTGACCCCGGGAGTGTTTGATGGGACAGTGTAGAGGAATAATCTCTCTGTGTCTGACCACGGGATTGTGTGTTGGGACGGTGCGGATGGAGATTCACTCTGTGTCTGACCCCGGGAGTGTTTGATGGGACCGTGTAGAGGAATAATCACTTTGTGCCTGACCCCGGGAATGTTTGATGGGACCGTGTACAGGCATAATCACTGTGTCTGACCCCGGGAGTGTTTGATGGGACCGTGCAGAGTAATAATCACTCTGTGTCTGAGCCAGGGAGTCTTTGTTGGGACCGTGTAGAGGAATAATCTCTCTGTGTCTGACCACGGGAGTGTGTGACGGGACGGTTTGGAGGGAGATTCACTCTGTGTCTGACCCCGGGAGTGTTTGATGGGACCGTGTAGAGGAATAATCTCTCTGTGTCAGACCACGGGAGTGTGTGATGGGACGGTGTCGAGGGAGATTCAGTCTGTGTCTGACCCCGGGAGTGTTTGATGGGACAGTGTAGAGGAATAATCTCTCTGTGTCTGACCACGGGATTGTGTGATGGGACGGTGCGGATGGAGATTCACTCTGTGTCTGACCCCGGGAGTGTTTGATGGGACCGTGTAGAGGAATAATCACTTTGTGCCTGACCCCGGGAATGTTTGATGGGACCGTGTACAGGCATAATCACTGTGTCTGACCCCGGGAGTGTTTGATGGGACCGTGCAGAGTAATAATCACTCTGTGTCTGAGCCAGGGAGTCTTTGTTGGGACCGTGTAGAGGAATAATCTCTCTGTGTCTGACCACGGGAGAGTGTGACGGGACGGTGTGGAGGGAGATTCACTCTGAGTCTGACCCCGGGAGTGTGTGATGGGACGGTGTGGAGGGAGTTTCACTTTTTGTCTGACCCAGGGATTGTTTGATGGGACCGTGTAGAGGAATAATCACTCTGTGTCTGACCCCGTGAGCGTGTGATGACACGGAGTGGAGCGAGATTCACTCTTTGTCTGACCTCGGGAGTGTGTGATACGACCGTGTAGATGAATAATCATTCTGTGTCTGACCACGGGACTGTGTGATGGGACGGTGTGGAGGGAGATTCACACTGTGTCTGAAACCGAGAGTGTTTGATGGGACCGTGTAGAGGAATAATCACTCTGTGTCTGACCCCGGGAATGTTTGATGGGACCGTGTACAGGCATCATCACTCTGTGTCTGACCCCGGGCGTGTTTGATGAGACCGTGCAGAGTAATAATCACTCTGTGTCTGACCCAGGGAGTCTTTGTTGGGACCGTGTAGAGGAATAATCGCTCTGCATCTGACCCGGGAGTGTTTGATGGGACCGTGAAGAGGAATAATCACTCTGTGTCTGACCCCGGGAGTGTTTGATGGGATGGTGTGGAGGGAGATTCACTTTTTGTCTGACCCAGGCATTGTTTGATGGTACCGGGTAGAGGAATAATCACTCTGTGTCTGACCCCGTGAGCGTGTGATGAGACGGTGTGGAGGGAGATTCACTGCTTGTCTGACCTCGGGATAGTGTTATGCCACTGTGTAGAGGAATAATCACTCTGTGTCTGACCACGGGAGTATGTGATGGGACCGTGTAGAGGAATAATCACTCTGTGTCTGACCAAGGGAGTGTGTGATGGGACCGTGTGGAGGAATAATCACTCTGTGTCTGACCCCGGGAGTGTTTAATGGGACCGTGTAGAGGAATAATCTCTCTGTGTCTGACACCGGGAGTGTGTGATGGGACGGCGTGGAGGGAGATTCACTCTGTGTCTGACCCCCGGCAGTGTTTGATGGGACAGTGTAGAGGAATAATCACTCTGTGTCAGACCCCCGGGAGTGTTTGATGGGACCGTGTAGAGGAATAATCACTCTGTGTCTGACCCCGGGAGTGTTTGATGGGACCGTGTAGAGGCATAATCACGCTGAGTCTGACCCCGGGAGTGTATGATGGGACCGTGTAGAGGAATAATCACTCTGTGTCTGACCCCCGGGAGTGTTTGATGGGACGATGTGGAGGGTGTTTCACTCTGTGTGTGACCCCGGGAGTATGTGATGGGTCGGTCTGGAGGGAGATTCACTCTGTGTCTGACCCTAGTAGTGTGTGATGGGACGGTGTGGAGGGAGATTCACTCTGTGTCTGACCCCGGGGGTGTTTGATGGGGCTGTGTAGAGGAACAATCACTCCGTGTATGACCCCGGGAGTGTTGACGGGACCGTGTAGAGGAATAATCACTCTGTGTCTGACCCCCGGGAGTGTTTGATGGGACCGTGTAGAGGAATAATCACTCTGTGTCTGACCCCCGGGAGTGTTTGATGGGACGATCTGGAGGGAGATTCACTCTGTGTCTGTCCCTAGTAGTGTGTGATGGGACGGCGTGGAGGGAGATTCACTCTGTGTCTGACCCCGGGAGTGAGTGATGGGACGGTGTGGAGGGAGATTCACTCTGTGTCTGATCCCGGGAGTGTTTGATGGGACCGTGTTGAGGAATAATCACTCTGTGTCTGACCCCGGGAGTGTGTGATGGGACGGTGCGGATGGAGATTCACACTGTGTCTTACCCCGGGAGTGTTTGATGGGACCGTGTAGAGGAATAATCTCTCTGTGTCTGACCACGGGAGTGTGTGATGGGACGGTGTGGAGGGAGATTCACTCTGTGTCTGACCCCGGGGGTGTTTGATGGGGCTGTGTAGAGGAACAATCACTCCGTGTATGACCCCGGGAGTGTTGACGGGACCGTGTAGAGGAATAATCACTCTGTGTCTGACCCCCGGGAGTGTTTGATGGGACCGTGTAGAGGAATAATCACTCCGTGTCTGACCCCCGGGAGTGTTTGATGGGACGATCTGGAGGGAGATTCACTCTGTGTCTGACCCTAGTAGTGTGTGATGGGACGGTGTGGAGGGAGATTCACTCTGTGTGTGACCCCGGGAGTATGTGATGGGTTGGTCTGGAGGGAGATTCACTCTGTGTCTGACCCTAGTAGTGTGTGATGGGACCGTGTAGAGGAATAATCACTCTGTGTCTGACCCCGGGAGTGTGTGATGTGACGGTGCGGATGGAGATTCACTCTGTGTCTGACACAGGGATTGTTTGATGGGACCGTGCAGAGTAATAATCGCTCCGCATCTGACCCGGGAGTGTTTGAAGGGACGATTTGGAGGGTGTTTCACTCTGTGTATGACCCCGGGAGTATGTGATGTGACGGTCTGGAGGGAGATTCACTCTGTGTCTGACCCTAGTAGTGTGTGATGGGACGATGTGGAGGGAGATTCACTCTGTGTCTGATCCCGGGAGTGTTTGATGGGACCGTGCAGAGTAATAATCACTCTGTGTCTGAGCCAGGGAGTCTTTGTTGGGACCGTGTAGAGGAATAATCGCTCCGCATCTGACCCGGGAGTGTTTGAAGGGACGATTTGGAGGGTGTTTCACTCTGTGTATGACCCCGGGAGTATGTGATGTGACGGTCTGGAGGGAGATTCACTCTGTGTCTGACCCTAGTAGTGTGTGATGGGACGATGTGGAGGGAGATTCACTCTGTGTCTGATCCCGGGAGTGTTTGATGGGACCGTGTAGAGGAATAATCACTCTGTGTCTGACCCCGGGAGTGTGTGATGTGACGGTGCGGATGGAGATTCACTCTGTGTCTGATCCCGGGAGTGTGTGATGGGACCGTGTAGAGGAATAATCACTCTGTGTCTGACCCCGGGAGTGTTTGATGGGACCGTGTAGAGGAATAATCTCTCTGTGTCTGACCACGGGAGTGTGTGATGGGACGATGTGGAGGGTGTTTCACTCTGTGTCTGACCCCGGGAGTATGTGATGGGTCGGTCTGGAGGGAGACTCACTCTGTGTCTGACCCTAGTAGTGTGTGATGGGACGGTGTGGAGGGAGATTCACTCTGTGTCTGACCCCGTGAGTGTACGATGGGACGGTGCGGATGGAGATTCACTCTGTGTCTGACCCCGGGAGTGTTTGATGGGACCGTGTAGAGGAATAATCTCTCTGTGTCAGACCACGGGAGTGTGTGATGGGACGGTGTCGAGGGAGATTCAGTCTGTGTCTGACCCCGGGAGTGTTTGATGGGACAGTGTAGAGGAATAATCTCTCTGTGTCTGACCACGGGATTGTGTGTTGGGACGGTGCGGATGGAGATTCACTCTGTGTCTGACCCCGGGAGTGTTTGATGGGACCGTGTAGAGGAATAATCACTTTGTGCCTGACCCCGGGAATGTTTGATGGGACCGTGTACAGGCATAATCACTGTGTCTGACCCCGGGAGTGTTTGATGGGACCGTGCAGAGTAATAATCACTCTGTGTCTGAGCCAGGGAGTCTTTGTTGGGACCGTGTAGAGGAATAATCTCTCTGTGTCTGACCACGGGAGTGTGTGACGGGACGGTTTGGAGGGAGATTCACTCTGTGTCTGACCCCGGGAGTGTTTGATGGGACCGTGTAGAGGAATAATCTCTCTGTGTCAGACCACGGGAGTGTGTGATGGGACGGTGTCGAGGGAGATTCAGTCTGTGTCTGACCCCGGGAGTGTTTGATGGGACAGTGTAGAGGAATAATCTCTCTGTGTCTGACCACGGGATTGTGTGATGGGACGGTGCGGATGGAGATTCACTCTGTGTCTGACCCCGGGAGTGTTTGATGGGACCGTGTAGAGGAATAATCACTTTGTGCCTGACCCCGGGAATGTTTGATGGGACCGTGTACAGGCATAATCACTGTGTCTGACCCCGGGAGTGTTTGATGGGACCGTGCAGAGTAATAATCACTCTGTGTCTGAGCCAGGGAGTCTTTGTTGGGACCGTGTAGAGGAATAATCTCTCTGTGTCTGACCACGGGAGAGTGTGACGGGACGGTGTGGAGGGAGATTCACTCTGAGTCTGACCCCGGGAGTGTGTGATGGGACGGTGTGGAGGGAGTTTCACTTTTTGTCTGACCCAGGGATTGTTTGATGGGACCGTGTAGAGGAATAATCACTCTGTGTCTGACCCCGTGAGCGTGTGATGACACGGAGTGGAGCGAGATTCACTCTTTGTCTGACCTCGGGAGTGTGTGATACGACCGTGTAGATGAATAATCATTCTGTGTCTGACCACGGGACTGTGTGATGGGACGGTGTGGAGGGAGATTCACACTGTGTCTGAAACCGAGAGTGTTTGATGGGACCGTGTAGAGGAATAATCACTCTGTGTCTGACCCCGGGAATGTTTGATGGGACCGTGTACAGGCATCATCACTCTGTGTCTGACCCCGGGCGTGTTTGATGAGACCGTGCAGAGTAATAATCACTCTGTGTCTGACCCAGGGAGTCTTTGTTGGGACCGTGTAGAGGAATAATCGCTCTGCATCTGACCCGGGAGTGTTTGATGGGACCGTGAAGAGGAATAATCACTCTGTGTCTGACCCCGGGAGTGTTTGATGGGATGGTGTGGAGGGAGATTCACTTTTTGTCTGACCCAGGCATTGTTTGATGGTACCGGGTAGAGGAATAATCACTCTGTGTCTGACCCCGTGAGCGTGTGATGAGACGGTGTGGAGGGAGATTCACTGCTTGTCTGACCTCGGGATAGTGTTATGCCACTGTGTAGAGGAATAATCACTCTGTGTCTGACCACGGGAGTATGTGATGGGACCGTGTAGAGGAATAATCACTCTGTGTCTGACCAAGGGAGTGTGTGATGGGACCGTGTGGAGGAATAATCACTCTGTGTCTGACCCCGGGAGTGTTTAATGGGACCGTGTAGAGGAATAATCTCTCTGTGTCTGACACCGGGAGTGTGTGATGGGACGGCGTGGAGGGAGATTCACTCTGTGTCTGACCCCCGGCAGTGTTTGATGGGACAGTGTAGAGGAATAATCACTCTGTGTCAGACCCCCGGGAGTGTTTGATGGGACCGTGTAGAGGAATAATCACTCTGTGTCTGACCCCGGGAGTGTTTGATGGGACCGTGTAGAGGCATAATCACACTGAGTCTGACCCCGGGAGTGTATGATGGGACCGTGTAGAGGAATAATCACTCTGTGTCTGACCCCCGGGAGTGTTTGATGGGACGATGTGGAGGGTGTTTCACTCTGTGTGTGACCCCGGGAGTATGTGATGGGTCGGTCTGGAGGGAGATTCACTCTGTGTCTGACCCTAGTAGTGTGTGATGGGACGGTGTGGAGGGAGATTCACTCTGTGTCTGACCCCGGGGGTGTTTGATGGGGCTGTGTAGAGGAACAATCACTCCGTGTATGACCCCGGGAGTGTTGACGGGACCGTGTAGAGGAATAATCACTCTGTGTCTGACCCCCGGGAGTGTTTGATGGGACCGTGTAGAGGAATAATCACTCTGTGTCTGACCCCCGGGAGTGTTTGATGGGACGATCTGGAGGGAGATTCACTCTGTGTCTGTCCCTAGTAGTGTGTGATGGGACGGCGTGGAGGGAGATTCACTCTGTGTCTGACCCCGGGAGTGAGTGATGGGACGGTGTGGAGGGAGATTCACTCTGTGTCTGATCCCGGGAGTGTTTGATGGGACCGTGTTGAGGAATAATCACTCTGTGTCTGACCCCGGGAGTGTGTGATGGGACCGTGTAGAGGAATAATCTCTCTGTGTCTGACCACGGGAGTGTGTGATGGGACGATGTGGAGGGTGTTTCACTCTGTGTCTGACCCCGGGAGTATGTGATGGGTCGGTCTGGAGGGAGACTCACTCTGTGTCTGACCCTAGTAGTGTGTGATGGGACGGTGTGGAGGGAGATTCACTCTGTGTCTGACCCCGTGAGTGTACGATGGGACGGTGCGGATGGAGATTCACTCTGTGTCTGACCCCGGGAGTGTTTGATGGGACCGTGTAGAGGAATAATCTCTCTGTGTCAGACCACGGGAGTGTGTGATGGGACGGTGTCGAGGGAGATTCAGTCTGTGTCTGACCCCGGGAGTGTTTGATGGGACAGTGTAGAGGAATAATCTCTCTGTGTCTGACCACGGGATTGTGTGTTGGGACGGTGCGGATGGAGATTCACTCTGTGTCTGACCCCGGGAGTGTTTGATGGGACCGTGTAGAGGAATAATCACTTTGTGCCTGACCCCGGGAATGTTTGATGGGACCGTGTACAGGCATAATCACTGTGTCTGACCCCGGGAGTGTTTGATGGGACCGTGCAGAGTAATAATCACTCTGTGTCTGAGCCAGGGAGTCTTTGTTGGGACCGTGTAGAGGAATAATCTCTCTGTGTCTGACCACGGGAGTGTGTGACGGGACGGTTTGGAGGGAGATTCACTCTGTGTCTGACCCCGGGAGTGTTTGATGGGACCGTGTAGAGGAATAATCTCTCTGTGTCAGACCACGGGAGTGTGTGATGGGACGGTGTCGAGGGAGATTCAGTCTGTGTCTGACCCCGGGAGTGTTTGATGGGACAGTGTAGAGGAATAATCTCTCTGTGTCTGACCACGGGATTGTGTGATGGGACGGTGCGGATGGAGATTCACTCTGTGTCTGACCCCGGGAGTGTTTGATGGGACCGTGTAGAGGAATAATCACTTTGTGCCTGACCCCGGGAATGTTTGATGGGACCGTGTACAGGCATAATCACTGTGTCTGACCCCGGGAGTGTTTGATGGGACCGTGCAGAGTAATAATCACTCTGTGTCTGAGCCAGGGAGTCTTTGTTGGGACCGTGTAGAGGAATAATCTCTCTGTGTCTGACCACGGGAGAGTGTGACGGGACGGTGTGGAGGGAGATTCACTCTGAGTCTGACCCCGGGAGTGTGTGATGGGACGGTGTGGAGGGAGTTTCACTTTTTGTCTGACCCAGGGATTGTTTGATGGGACCGTGTAGAGGAATAATCACTCTGTGTCTGACCCCGTGAGCGTGTGATGACACGGAGTGGAGCGAGATTCACTCTTTGTCTGACCTCGGGAGTGTGTGATACGACCGTGTAGATGAATAATCATTCTGTGTCTGACCACGGGACTGTGTGATGGGACGGTGTGGAGGGAGATTCACACTGTGTCTGAAACCGAGAGTGTTTGATGGGACCGTGTAGAGGAATAATCACTCTGTGTCTGACCCCGGGAATGTTTGATGGGACCGTGTACAGGCATCATCACTCTGTGTCTGACCCCGGGCGTGTTTGATGAGACCGTGCAGAGTAATAATCACTCTGTGTCTGACCCAGGGAGTCTTTGTTGGGACCGTGTAGAGGAATAATCGCTCTGCATCTGACCCGGGAGTGTTTGATGGGACCGTGAAGAGGAATAATCACTCTGTGTCTGACCCCGGGAGTGTTTGATGGGATGGTGTGGAGGGAGATTCACTTTTTGTCTGACCCAGGCATTGTTTGATGGTACCGGGTAGAGGAATAATCACTCTGTGTCTGACCCCGTGAGCGTGTGATGAGACGGTGTGGAGGGAGATTCACTGCTTGTCTGACCTCGGGATAGTGTTATGCCACTGTGTAGAGGAATAATCACTCTGTGTCTGACCACGGGAGTATGTGATGGGACCGTGTAGAGGAATAATCACTCTGTGTCTGACCAAGGGAGTGTGTGATGGGACCGTGTGGAGGAATAATCACTCTGTGTCTGACCCCGGGAGTGTTTAATGGGACCGTGTAGAGGAATAATCTCTCTGTGTCTGACACCGGGAGTGTGTGATGGGACGGCGTGGAGGGAGATTCACTCTGTGTCTGACCCCCGGCAGTGTTTGATGGGACAGTGTAGAGGAATAATCACTCTGTGTCAGACCCCCGGGAGTGTTTGATGGGACCGTGTAGAGGAATAATCACTCTGTGTCTGACCCCGGGAGTGTTTGATGGGACCGTGTAGAGGCATAATCACACTGAGTCTGACCCCGGGAGTGTATGATGGGACCGTGTAGAGGAATAATCACTCTGTGTCTGACCCCCGGGAGTGTTTGATGGGACGATGTGGAGGGTGTTTCACTCTGTGTGTGACCCCGGGAGTATGTGATGGGTCGGTCTGGAGGGAGATTCACTCTGTGTCTGACCCTAGTAGTGTGTGATGGGACGGTGTGGAGGGAGATTCACTCTGTGTCTGACCCCGGGGGTGTTTGATGGGGCTGTGTAGAGGAACAATCACTCCGTGTATGACCCCGGGAGTGTTGACGGGACCGTGTAGAGGAATAATCACTCTGTGTCTGACCCCCGGGAGTGTTTGATGGGACCGTGTAGAGGAATAATCACTCTGTGTCTGACCCCCGGGAGTGTTTGATGGGACGATCTGGAGGGAGATTCACTCTGTGTCTGTCCCTAGTAGTGTGTGATGGGACGGCGTGGAGGGAGATTCACTCTGTGTCTGACCCCGGGAGTGAGTGATGGGACGGTGTGGAGGGAGATTCACTCTGTGTCTGATCCCGGGAGTGTTTGATGGGACCGTGTTGAGGAATAATCACTCTGTGTCTGACCCCGGGAGTGTGTGATGGGACGGTGCGGATGGAGATTCACACTGTGTCTTACCCCGGGAGTGTTTGATGGGACCGTGTAGAGGAATAATCTCTCTGTGTCTGACCACGGGAGTGTGTGATGGGACGGTGTGGAGGGAGATTCACTCTGTGTCTGACCCAGGGATTGTTTGATGGGACCGTGCAGAGTAATAATCACTCTGTGTCTGAGCCAGGGAGTCTTTGTTGGGACCGTGTAGAGGAATAATCGCTCCGCATCTGACCCGGGAGTGTTTGATGGGACGATGTGGAGGGTGTTTCACTCTGTGTGTGACCCCGGGAGTATGTGATGTGACGGTCTGGAGGGAGATTCACTCTGTGTCTGACCCTAGTAGTGGTGATGGGACGATGTGTAGGGAGATTCACTCTGTGTCTGATCCCGGGAGTGTTTGATGGGACCGTGTAGAGGAATAATCACTCTGTGTCTGACCCCGGGAGTGTGTGATGTGACGGTGCGGATGGAGATTCACTCTGTGTCTGATCCCGGGAGTGTGTGATGGGACCGTGTAGAGGAATAATCACTCTGTGTCTGACCCCGGGAGTGTTTGATGGGACCGTGTAGAGGAATAATCTCTCTGTGTCTGACCACGGGAGTGTGTGATGGGACGATGTGGAGGGTGTTTCACTCTGTGTCTGACCCCGGGAGTATGTGATGGGTCGGTCTGGAGGGAGACTCACTCTGTGTCTGACCCTAGTAGTGTGTGATGGGACGGTGTGGAGGGAGATTCACTCTGTGTCTGACCCCGTGAGTGTACGATGGGACGGTGCGGATGGAGATTCACTCTGTGTCTGACCCCGGGAGTGTTTGATGGGACCGTGTAGAGGAATAATCTCTCTGTGTCAGACCACGGGAGTGTGTGATGGGACGGTGTCGAGGGAGATTCAGTCTTTGTCTGACCTCGGGAGTGTGTGATGCGACCGTGTAGATGAATAATCACTCTGTGTCTGACCACGGGACTGTGTGATGGGACGGTGTGGAGGGAGATTCACACTGTGTCTGAAACCGAGAGTGTTTGATGGGACCGTGTAGAGGAATAATCACTCTGTGTCTGACCCCGGGAATGTTTGATGGGACCGTGTACAGGCATCATCACTCTGTGTCTGACCCCGGGAGTGTTTGATGAGACCGTGCAGAGTAATAATCACTCTGTGTCTGACCCAGGGAGTCTTTGTTGGGACCGTGTAGAGGAATAATCGCTCCGCATCTGACCCGGGAGTGTTTGATGGGACCGTGAAGAGGAATAATCACTCTGTGTCTGACCCCCGGGAGTGTTTGATGGGACGATGTGGAGGGTGTTTCACTCTGTGTGTGACCCCGGGAGTATGTGATGGGTCGGTCTGGAGGGAGATTCACTCTGTGTCTGACCCTAGTAGTGTGTGATGGGACGGTGTGGAGGGAGATTCACTCTGTGTCTGACCCCGGGGGTGTTTGATGGGGCTGTGTAGAGGAACAATCACTCCGTGTATGACCCCGGGAGTGTTGATGGGACCGTGTAGAGGAATAATCACTCTGTGTCTGACCCCCGGGAGTGTTTGATGGGACCGTGTAGAGGAATAATCACTCTGTGTCTGACCCCCGGGGGTGTTTGATGGTACTTTGTGGAGGGAGATTCACTCTGTGTCTGACCCCGGGAGTATGTGATGGGACTGTGTGGAGGGAGATTCACTCTGTGTGTGACCCCGGGAGTATGTGATGGGACGGTCTGGAGGGAGATTCACTCTGTGTCTGACCCTAGTAGTGTGTGATGGGACGGTGTGGAGGGAGATTCACTCTGTGTCTGATCCCGGGAGTGTTTGATGGGACCGTGTAGAGGAATAATCACTCTGTGTCTGACCCCGGGAGTGTGTGATGTGACGGTGCGGATGGAGATTCACTCTGTGTCTGATCCCGGGAGTGTGTGATGGGACCGTGTAGAGGAATAATCACTCTGTGTCTGACCCCGGGAGTGTTTGATGGGACCGTGTAGAGGAATAATCTCTCTGTGTCTGACCACGGGAGTGTGTGATGGGACGATGTGGAGGGTGTTTCACTCTGTGTCTGACCCCGGGAGTATGTGATGGGTCGGTCTGGAGGGAGACTCACTCTGTGTCTGACCCTAGTAGTGTGTGATGGGACGGTGTGGAGGGAGATTCACTCTGTGTCTGACCCCGTGAGTGTACGATGGGACGGTGCGGATGGAGATTCACTCTGTGTCTGACCCCGGGAGTGTTTGATGGGACCGTGTAGAGGAATAATCTCTCTGTGTCAGACCACGGGAGTGTGTGATGGGACGGTGTCGAGGGAGATTCAGTCTGTGTCTGACCCCGGGAGTGTTTGATGGGACAGTGTAGAGGAATATTCTCTCTGTGTCTGACCACGGGATTGTGTGATGGGACGGTGCGGATGGAGATTCACTCTGTGTCTGACCCCGGGAGTGTTTGATGGGACCGTGTAGAAGAATAATCACTTTGTGCCTGACCCCGGGAATGTTTGATGGGACCGTGTACAGGCATAATCACTGTGTCTGACCCCGGGAGTGTTTGATGGGACCGTGCAGAGTAATAATCACTCTGTGTCTGAGCCAGGGAGTTTTGTTGGGACCGTGTAGAGGAATAATCTCTCTGTGTCTGACCACGGGAGTGTGTGACGGGACGGTTTGGAGGGAGTTTCACTCTGTGTCTGACCACGGGAGTGTGTGATGGGACGGTGTGGAGGGAGTTTCACTTTTTGTCTGACCCAGGGATTGTTTGATGGGACCGTGTAGAGGAATAATCACTCTGTGCCTGACCCCGTGAGCGTGTGATGACACGGTGTGGAGGGAGATTCACTCTTTGTCTGACCTCGGGAGTGTGTGATGCGACCGTGTAGATGAATAATCACTCTGTGTCTGACCACGGGACTGTGTGATGGGACGGTGTGGAGGGAGATTCACACTGTGTCTGAAACCGAGAGTGTTTGATGGGACCGTGTAGAGGAATAATCACTCTGTGTCTGACCCCGGGAATGTTTGATGGGACCGTGTACAGGCATCATCACTCTGTGTCTGACCCCGGGAGTGTTTGATGAGACCGTGCAGAGTAATAATCACTCTGTGTCTGACCCAGGGAGTCTTTGTTGGGACCGTGTAGAGGAATAATCGCTCCGCATCTGACCCGGGAGTGTTTGATGGGACCGTGAAGAGGAATAATCACTCTGTGTCTGACCCCCGGGAGTGTTTGATGGGACGATGTGGAGGGTGTTTCACTCTGTGTGTGACCCCGGGAGTATGTGATGGGTCGGTCTGGAGGGAGATTCACTCTGTGTCTGACCCTAGTAGTGTGTGATGGGACGGTGTGGAGGGAGATTCACTCTGTGTCTGACCCCGGGGGTGTTTGATGGGGCTGTGTAGAGGAACAATCACTCCGTGTATGACCCCGGGAGTGTTGATGGGACCGTGTAGAGGAATAATCACTCTGTGTCTGACCCCCGGGAGTGTTTGATGGGACCGTGTAGAGGAATAATCACTCTGTGTCTGACCCCCGAGGGTGTTTGATGGTACTTTGTGGAGGGAGATTCACTCTGTGTCTGACCCCGGGAGTATGTGATGGGACTGTGTGGAGGGAGATTCACTCTGTGTGTGACCCCGGGAGTATGTGATGGGACGGTCTGGAGGGAGATTCACTCTGTGTCTGACCCTAGTAGTGTGTGATGGGACGGTGTGGAGGGAGATTCACTTTGTGTCTGACCCCTGGAGTGTGTAATGGGCGGTGTAGAGTGAGATTCACTCTGTGTCTGACCCCGGGAGTGTTTGATGGGATGGTGTGGAGGGAGATTCACTTTTTGTCTGACCCAGGCATTGTTTGATGGTACAGGGTAGAGGAATAATCACTCTGTGTCTGACCCCGTGAGCGTGTGATGAGACGGTGTGGAGGGAGATTCACTGCTTGTCTGACTTCGGGAGAGTGTTATGCGACTGTGTAGAGGAATAATCACTCTGTGTCTGACCACGGGAGTATGTGATGGGACCGTGTAGAGGAATAATCACTCTGTGTCTGACCAAGGGAGTGTGTGATGGGGCGGTGTGGAGGGAGATTCACTCTGTGTCTGACCTCAGGAGTGTTTCATGGGACCGTGTAGAGGAATAATCACTCTGTGTCTGACCCCGGGAGTGTTTGATGGGACCGTGTAGAGGCATAATCACACTGAGTCTGACCCCGGGAGTGTATGATGGGACCGTGTAGAGGAATAATCACTCTGTGTCTGACCAAGGGAGTGTGTGATGGGGCGGTGTGGAGGGAGATTCACTCTGTGTCTGACCTCAGGAGTGTTTCATGGGACCGTGTAGAGGAATAATCACTCTGTGTCTGACACCCGGGAGGTTTTGATGGGACGATGTGGAGGGAGATTCACTCTGTGTGTGACCCCGGGAGTATGTGATGGGACGGTCTGGAGGGAGATTCACTCTGTGTCTGACCCTAGCAGTGTGTGATGGGACGATGTGTAGGGAGATTCACTCTCTGTCTGATCCCGGGAGTGTTTGATGGGACCGTGTAGAGGAATAATCACTCTGTGTCTGACCCCGGGAGTGTGTGATGTGACGGTGCGGATGGAGATTCACTCTGTGTCTGATCCCGGGAGTGTGTGATGGGACCGTGTAGAGGAATAATCACTCTGTGTCTGACCACGGGAGTGTTTGATGGGACCGTGTAGAGGAATAATCTCTCTGTGTCTGACCACGGGAGTGTGTGATGGGACGATGTGGAGGGTGTTTCACTCTGTGTCTGACCCCGGGAGTATGTGATGGGTCGGTCTGGAGGGAGACTCACTCTGTGTCTGACCCTAGTAGTGTGTGATGGGACGGTGTGGAGGGAGATTCACTCTGTGTCTGACCCCGTGAGTGTACGATGGGACGGTGCGGATGGAGATTCACTCTGTGTCTGACCACGGGAGTGTTTGATAGGACCGTGTAGAGGAATAATCTCTCTGTGTCAGACCACGGGAGTGTGTGATGGGACGGTGTCGAGGGAGATTCAGTCTGTGTCTGACCCCGGGAGTGTTTGATGGGACAGTGTAGAGGAATAATCTCTCTGTGTCTGACCACGGGATTGTGTGATGGGACGGTGCGGATGGAGATTCACTCTGTGTCTGACCCCGGGAGTGTTTGATGGGACCGTGTAGAGGAATAATCACTTTGTGCCTGACCCCGGGAATGTTTGATGTGACCGTGTACAGGCATAATCACTGTGTCTGACCCCGGGAGTGTTTGATGGGATCGTGCAGAGAAATAATCTCTCTGTGTCTGAGCCAGGGAGTCTTTGTTGGAACCGTGTAGAGGAATAATCTCTCTGTGTCTGACCACGGGAGTGTGTGACGGGACGGTGTGGAGGGAGATTCACTCTGTGTCTGACCCCGGGAGTGTGTGATGGGACGGTGTGGAGGGAGTTTCACTTTTTGTCTGACCCAGGGATTGTTTGATGGGACCGTGTAGAGGAATAATCACTCTGTGTCTGACCCCGTGAGCGTGTGATGACACGGTGTGGAGGGAGATTCACTCTTTGTCTGACCTCGGGAGTGTGTGATGCGACCGTGTAGATGAATAATCACTCTGTGTCTGACCACGGGACTGTGTGATGGGACGGTGTGGAGGGAGATTCACACTGTGCCTGAAACCGAGAGTGTTTGATGGGACCGTGTAGAGGAATAATCACTCTGTGTCTGACCCCGGGAATGTTTGATGGGACCGTGTACAGGCATCATCACTCTGTGTCTGACCCCGGGAGTGTTTGATGAGACCGTGCAGAGTAATAATCACTCTGTGTCTGACCCAGGGAGTCTTTGTTGGGACCGTGTAGAGGAATAATCGCTCCGCATCTGACCCGGGAGTGTTTGATGGGACCGTGAAGAGGAATAATCACTCTGTGTCTGACCCCCGGGAGTGTTTGATGGGTCGGTCTGGAGGGAGATTCACTCTGTGTCTGACCCTAGTAGTGTGTGATGGGACGGTGTGGAGGGAGATTCACACTGTGTCTGACCCCGGGGATGTTTGATCGGGCTGTGTAGAGGAACAATCACTCCGTGTATGACCCCGGGAGTGTTGATGGGACCGTGTAGAGGAATAATCACTCTGTGTCTGACCCCCGGGAGTCTTTGATGGGACCGTGTAGAGGAATAATCACTCTGTGTCTGACCCCCGGGGGTGTTTGATGGTACTTTGTGGAGGGAGATTCACTCTGTGTCTGACCCCGGGAGTATGTGATGGGACTGTGTGGAGGGAGATTCACTCTGTGTGTGACCCCGGGAGTATGTGATGGGACGGTCTGGAGGGAGATTCACTCTGTGTCTGACCTTAGTAGTGTGTGATGGGACGGTGTGGAGGGAGATTCACTTTGTGTCTGACGCCGGGAGTGTGTGATGGGACGATGTGGAGGGAGATTCACTCTGTGTCTGATCCCGGGAGTGTTTGATGGGACCGTGTAGAGGAATAATCACTCTGTGTCTGACCCCGGGAGTGTGTGATGTGACGGTGCGGATGGAGATTCACTCTGTGTCTGATGCCGGGAGTGTGTGATGGGTCCGTGTAGAGGAATAATCACTCTGTGTCTGACCCCGGGAGTGTTTGATGGGACCGTGTAGAGGAATAATCTCTCTGTGTCTGACCACGGGAGTGTGTGATGGGACGGTGCGGATGGAGATTCACTCTGTGTCTGACGCCGGGAGTGTGTGATGGGACGGTGTGGAGAGAGATTCACTCTGTGTCTGATCCCGGGAGTGTGTGATGGGACCGTGTAGAGGAATAATCTCTCTGTGTCTGACCACGGGAGTGTGTGATGGGACGGTGTGGAGGGAGATTCACTCTGTGGCTGACCCCGGGAGTGTGTGATGGGACGGTGTGGAGGGCAATTCACTTTTTGTCTGACCCCGGTATTGTGTGATGGGACGGTGCGGATGGAGATTCACTCTGCGTCTGACCCCGGGAGTGTTTGATGGGACCGTGTAAAGGAATAATGTCTCTGTCTCTGACCCCGGGAGTGTTTGATGGGACCGTGCAGAGTAATAATCACTCTGTTTCTGAGCCAGGGAGTCTTTGTTGGGACCGTGTAGAGGAATAATCTCTCTGTGTCTGACCACGGCAGTGTGTGATGGGACGGTGTGGAGGGAGATTCACTCTGTGTCTGACCCCGGGGGTGTTTGATGGGGCTGTGTAGAGGAACAATCACTCCGTGTATGACCCCGGGAGTGTTGATGGGACCGTGTAGAGGAATAATCACTCTGTGTCTGACCCCCGGGAGTGTTTGATGGGACCGTGTAGAGGAATAATCACTCTGTGTCTGACCCCGGGAGTGTGTGATGTGACGGTGCGGATGGAGATTCACTCTGTGTCTGATGCCGGGAGTGTGTGATGGGTCCGTGTAGAGGAATAATCACTCTGTGTATGACCCCGGGAGTGTTTGATGGGACCGTGTAGAGGAATAATCTCTCTGTGTCTGACCACGGGAGTGTGTGATGGGACGGTGCGGATGGAGATTCACTCTGTGTCTGACGCCGGGAGTGTGTGATGGGACGGTGTGGAGAGAGATTCACTCTGTGTCTGATCCCGGGAGTGTGTGATGGGACCGTGTAGAGGAATAATCTCTCTGTGTCTGACCACGGGAGTGTGTGATGGGACGGTGTGGAGGGAGATTCACTCTGTGGCTGACCCCGGGAGTGTGTGATGGGACGGTGTGGAGGGCAATTCACTTTTTGTCTGACCCAGGGATTGTTTGATGGGACTGTGTAGGGGAATAATCACTCTGTGTCTGACCCCGTGAGCGTGTGATGACACGGTGTGGAGGGAGATTCACTTTGTGTCTGACGACGGGAGTGTGTGATGGGACGATGTGGAGGGAGATTCACTCTGTGTCTGACCCCGGGATTGTGTGATGGGACGGTGCGGATGGAGATTCACTCTGTGTCTGACCCCGGGTGTGTTTGATGGGACCGTGTAAAGGAATAATCTCTCTGTCTCTGACCCCGGGAGTGTTTGATGGGACCGTGCAGAGTAATAATCACTCTGTTTCTGAGCCAGGGAGTCTTTGTTGGGACCGTGTAGAGGAATAATCTCTCTGTGTCTGACCACGGGAGTGTGTGATGGGACGGTGTGGAGGGAGATTCACTCTGTGTCTGACCCCGGGAGTGTGTGATGGGACGGTGTGGAGGGAGATTCACTTTTTGTCTGACCCAGGGATTGTCTGATGGGACCGTGTAGAGGAATAATCACTCTGTGTCTGACCCCGGTAGTGTGTGATGGGACGGTGTGGAGGGAGATTCACTCTTTGTCTGACCTCGGGAGTGTGTGATGCGACCGTGTAGATGAATAATCACTCTGTGTCTGACCACGGGACTGTGTGATGGGACGGTGTGGAGGGAGATTCACACTGTGTCTGAAACCGAGAGTGTTTGATGGGACCGTGTAGAGGAATAATCACTCTGTGTCTGACCCCGGGAGTGTTTGATGGGACCGTGCAGAGTAATAATCACTCTGTGTCTGACCCAGGGAGCCTTTGTTGGGACCGTGTAGAGGAATAATCGCTCCGCGTCTGACCCCGGGAGTGTTTGATGGGACCGTGTAGAGGAATAATCACTCTGTGTCTGACCCCGGGAGTGTGTGATGGGACCGTGTAGAGGAATAATCACTCTGTGTCTGACCCCGGGAGTGTTTGATGGGACCGTGTAGAGGAATAATCACTCTGTGTGTGACCCCGGGAGTATGTGATGGGACGGTCTGGATTGAGATTCACTCTGTGTCTGACCCTAGTAGTGTGTGATGGGACGGTGTGGAGGGAGATTCACTTTGTGTCTGACGCCGGGAGTGTTTGATGGGACCGTGTAGTGGAATAATCACTCTGTCCCTGACCCCGTGAGAGTGTGATGAGACGGTGTGGAGAGTGATTCACTCATTTTCTGACCTCCGGAGTGGGTGATGGGTCCGAGTAGAGGAATAATCAGTCTGTGTCTGACCCCGGGAGTGTTTGATGGGACCGTGTAGAGGAATAATCACTCAGTATCTGACCCCGGGAGTGTGTGATGGGTCCGAGTAGAGGAATAATCACTCTGTGTCTGACCCCGGGAGTGTTTGATTGGACCGTGCAGAGGAATAATCACAATGTGTCTGACCCCGGGTGTGTTTGATGGGATCGTGTGGAGGAATAATCACTCTGTGTCTGACCCCCGGGAGTGTTTGAATGGACCGTGTAGAGGAATAATCACCCTATGTCTGACCCCGGGAGTGTGTGATGGGACGGTGTGGAGGGAGATTCAGTCTGTGTCTGAAATCGGGAGAGTGTGATGGGACGGGTAGGAGGGAGATTCACTCTGTTTCTGACCCCGGGATTGTGTGATGGGTTCGTGTAGAGGAATAATCACTCTGTGTCTGACCCCGGGAGAGTGTGATGGGACGGTGTGGAGGGAGATTCACACAGTGTCTGACCCCGGGAGAGTGTAATGGGCGGTGTGGAGTGAGATTCAATCTGTGTCTGACCCCCGGGAGTGTTTGATAGGACAGTGTAGAGGAATAATCACTCTGTGTCTGACCCCCGGGAGTGTTTGATGGGACCGTGTAGAGGAATAATCACTCTGTGTCTGACCCCGGGAGTGTACGATGGGACCGTGTAGAGGAATAATCACTCTGTGTCTGACCCCGGGAGTGTTTGATGGGACCGTGTAGAGGCATAATCACTCTGAGTCTGACCCCGGGAGTGTGTGATGGGAAGGTGTGGAGGGAGATTCACTCTTTTTCTGACCCCGGGATGTGTGATGGGTCCGAGTAGAGGAATAATCAGTCTGTGTCTGACCCCGGGAGTGTTTGATGGGACCGTGTAGAGGAATAATCACTCAGTATCTGACCACGGGAGTGTTTGATGGGAACGTATAGAGGCATAATCACTCTGTGTCTGACCCCGGGAGTGTTTGATTGGACCGTGTAGAGTAATAATCACTCTGTGTCTGACCCAGGGAGTTTTTGATGGGACCGTGTAGAGGAATAATCACAATGTGTCTGCCCCGGGTGTGTTTAATGGGACCGTGTAGAGGAATAATCACTCTGTGTCTGACACCCGGGAGTGTTTGAATGGACCGTGTAGAGGAATAATCACAATGTGTCTGACCCCGGGTGTGTTTAATGGGACCGTGTAGAGGAATAATCACTCTATGTCTGACCCCGGGAGTGTGTGATGGGACGGTGTGGAGGGAGATTCAGTCTGTGTCTGAAATCGGGAGAGTGTGATGGGACGGGTAGGAGGGAGATTCACTCTGTGTCTGACCCCGGGATTGTGTGATGGGTTCGTGTAGAGGAATAATCACTCTGTGCCTGACCCCGGGAGAGTGTGATGGGTTCGTGTAGAGGAATAATCACTCTGTGTCTGACCCCGGGAGAGTGTGATGGGACGGTGTGGAGGGAGATTCACTCAGTGTCTGACCCCGGGTGTGTGTAATGGGCGGTGTGGAGTGAGATTCACTCTGTGTCTGATCCCGGGAGTGTGTGATGGGACCGTGTAGAGGAATAATCTCTCTGTGTCTGACCACGGGAGTGTGTGATGGGACGGTGTGGAGGGAGATTCACTCTGTGGCTGACCCCGGGAGTGTGTGATGGGACGGTGTGGAGGGCAATTCACTTTTTGTCTGACCCCGGGATTGTGTGATGGGACGGTGCGGATGGAGATTCACTCTGCGTCTGACCCCGGGAGTGTTTGATGGGACCGTGTAAAGGAATAATGTCTCTGTCTCTGACCCCGGGAGTGTTTGATGGGACCGTGCAGAGTAATAATCACTCTGTTTCTGAGCCAGGGAATCTTTGTTGGGACCGTGTAGAGGAATAATCTCTCTGTGTCTGACCCCCGGGAGTGTTTGATGGGACCGTGTAGAGGAATAATCACTCTGTGTCTGACCCCGGGAGTGTGTGATGTGACGGTGCGGATGGAGATTCACTCTGTGTCTGACCCCGGGGGTGTTTGATGGGGCTGTGTAGAGGAACAATCACTCCGTGTATGACCCCGGGAGTGTTGATGGGACCGTGTAGAGGAATAATCACTCTGTGTCTGACCCCCGGGAGTTTTTGATGGGACCGTGTAGAGGAATAATCACTCTGTGTCTGACCCCGGGAGTGTGTGATGTGACGGTGCGGATGGAGATTCACTCTGTGTCTGATGCCGGGAGTGTGTGATGGGTCCGTGTAGAGGAATAATCACTCTGTGTATGACCCCGGGAGTGTTTGATGGGACCGTGTAGAGGAATAATCTCTCTGTGTCTGACCACGGGAGTGTGTGATGGGACGGTGCGGATGGAGTTTCACTCTGTGTCTGACGCCGGGAGTGTGTGATGGGACGGTGTGGAGAGAGATTCACTCTGTGTCTGATCCCGGGAGTGTGTGATGGGACCGTGTAGAGGAATAATCTCTCTGTGTCTGACCACGGGAGTGTGTGATGGGACGGTGTGGAGGGAGATTCACTCTGTGGCTGACCCCGGGAGTGTGTGATGGGACGGTGTGGAGGGCAATTCACTTTTTGTCTGACCCAGGGATTGTTTGATGGGACTGTGTAGGGGAATAATCACTCTGTGTCTGACCCCGTGAGCGTGTGATGACACGGTGTGGAGGGAGATTCACTTTGTGTCTGACGACGGGAGTGTGTGATGGGACGATGTGGAGGGAGATTCACTCTGTCTGACCCCGGGATTGTGTGATGGGACGGTGCGGATGGAGATTCACTCTGTGTCTGACCCCGGGTGTGTTTGATGGGACCGTGTAAAGGAATAATCTCTCTGTCACTGACCCCGGGAGTGTTTGATGGGACCGTGCAGAGTAATAATCACTCTGTTTCTGAGCCAGGGAGTCTTTGTTGGGACCGTGTAGAGGAATAATCTCTCTGTGTCTGACCACGGGAGTGTGTGATGGGACGGTGTGGAGGGAGATTCACTCTGTGTCTGACCCCGGGAGTGTGTGATGGGACGGTGTGGAGGGAGATTCACTTTTTGTCTGACCCAGGGATTGTCTGATGGGACCGTGTAGAGGAATAATCACTCTGTGTCTGACCCCGGTAGTGTGTGATGGGACGGTGTGGAGGGAGATTCACTCTTTGTCTGACCTCGGGAGTGTGTGATGCGACCGTGTAGATGAATAATCACTCTGTGTCTGACCACGGGACTGTGTGATGGGACGGTGTGGAGGGAGATTCACACTGTGTCTGAAACCGAGAGTGTTTGATGGGACCGTGTAGAGGAATAATCACTCTGTGTCTGACCCCGGGAGTGTTTGATGGGACCGTGCAGAGTAATAATCACTCTGTGTCTGACCCAGGGAGCCTTTGTTGGGACCGTGTAGAGGAATAATCGCTCCGCGTCTGACCCCGGGAGTGTTTGATGGGACCGTGTAGAGGAATAATCACTCTGTGTCTGACCCCGGGAGTGTGTGATGGGACCGTGTAGAGGAATAATCACTCTGTGTCTGACCCCGGGAGTGTTTGATGGGACCGTGTAGAGGAATAATCACTCTGTGTGTGACCCCGGGAGTATGTGATGGGACGGTCTGGATTGAGATTCACTCTGTGTCTGACCCTAGTAGTGTGTGATGGGACGGTGTGGAGGGAGATTCACTTTGTGTCTGACGCCGGGAGTGTGTGATGGGACGATGTGGAGGGAGACTCACTCTGTGTCTGATCCCGGGAGTGTTTGATGGGACCGTGTAGTGGAATAATCACTCTGTCCCTGACCCCGTGAGAGTGTGATGAGACGGTGTGGAGAGTGATTCACTCATTTTCTGACCTCAGGAGTGGGTGATGGGTCCGAGTAGAGGAATAATCAGTCTGTGTCTGACCCCGGGAGTGTTTGATGGGACCGTGTAGAGGAATAATCACTCAGTATCTGACCCCGGGAGTGTGTGATGGGTCCGAGTAGAGGAATAATCACTCTGTGTCTGACCCCGGGAGTGTTTGATTGGACCGTGCAGAGGAATAATCACAATGTGTCTGACCCCGGGTGTGTTTGATGGGATCGTGTGGAGGAATAATCACTCTGTGTCTGACCCCCGGGAGTGTTTGAATGGACCGTGTAGAGGAATAATCACCCTATGTCTGACCCCGGGAGTGTGTGATTTGACGGTGTGGAGGGAGATTCAGTCTGTGTCTGAAATCGGGAGAGTGTGATGGGACGGGTAGGAGGGAGATTCACTCTGTTTCTGACCCCGGGATTGTGTGATGGGTTCGTGTAGAGGAATATTCACTCTGTGTCTGACCCCGGGAGAGTGTGATGGGACGGTGTGGAGGGAGATTCACACAGTGTCTGACCCCGGGAGAGTGTAATGGGCGGTGTGGAGTGAGATTCAATCTGTGTCTGACCCCCGGGAGTGTTTGATAGGACAGTGTAGAGGAATAATCACTCTGTGTCTGACCCCCGGGAGTGTTTGATGGGACCGTGTAGAGGAATAATCACTCTGTGTCTGACCCCGGGAGTGTACGATGGGACCGTGTAGAGGAATAATCACTCTGTGTCTGACCCCGGGAGTGTTTGATGGGACCGTGTAGAGGCATAATCACTCTGAGTCTGACCCCGGGAGTGTGTGATGGGAAGGTGTGGAGGGAGATTCACTCTTTTTCTGACCCCGGGAGTGTGTGATGGGTCCGAGTAGAGGAATAATCAGTCTGTGTCTGACCCCGGGAGTGTTTGATGGGACCGTGTAGAGGAATAATCACTCAGTATCTGACCACGGGAGTGTTTGATGGGACCGTGTAGAGGCATAATCACTCTGTGTCTGACCCCGGGAGTGTTTGATTGGACCGTGTAGAGTAATAATCACTCTGTGTCTGACCCAGGGAGTTTTTGATGGGACCGTGTAGAGGAATAATCACAATGTGTCTGCCCCGGGTGTGTTTAATGGGACCGTGTAGAGGAATAATCACTCTGTGTCTGACACCCGGGAGTGTTTGAATGGACCGTGTAGAGGAATAATCACAATGTGTCTGACCCCGGGTGTGTTTAATGGGACCGTGTAGAGGAATAATCACTCTATGTCTGACCCCGGGAGTGTGTGATGGGACGGTGTGGAGGGAGATTCAGTCTGTGTCTGAAATCGGGAGAGTGTGATGGGACGGGTAGGAGGGAGATTCACTCTGTGTCTGACCCCGGGATTGTGTGATGGGTTCGTGTAGAGGAATAATCACTCTGTGCCTGACCCCGGGAGAGTGTGATGGGTTCGTGTAGAGGAATAATCACTCTGTGTCTGACCCCGGGAGAGTGTGATGGGACGGTGTGGAGGGAGATTCACTCAGTGTCTGACCCCGGGAGTGTGTAATGGGCGGTGTGGAGTGAGATTCACTCTGTGTCTGACCCCCGGGAGTGTTTGATGGGACAGTGTAGAGGAATAATCACTCTGCGTCTGACCCCCGGGAGTGTTGATGGGACCGAGTAGAGGAATAATCACTCAGTGTCTGACCCCCGGGAGTGTTTGATGGGACCGTACAGAGGAATAATCAATCTGTGTCTGACCACGGGACTGTGTGATTGGACGGTCAGGAGGGAGATTCACTCTGTGCCTGACCCCGGGAGTCTTTGATGGGACCGTGTAGATGAATAATCACTCTGTTTCTGACCCCGGGAGTGTGTGATGGGACTGTGTGGAGGGAGATTCACTCTGTGTTTGACCCCGGTGGTGTTTGATGGGACTGTGTAGAGGAATAATCACTCCGTGTCTGACCCCCGGGAGTGTATGATGGGACCGTGTAGAGGAATAATCACTCTGTGTGTGACCCCGGGAGTTTGTGATGGGACGGTCTGGAGGGAGATTCACTCTGTGTCTGACCCTAGTAGTGCGTGATGGGACGGTGTGGAGGCAGATTCACTTTGTGTCTGACGCCGGGAGTGTCTGATGGTACGATGTGGAGGGAGATTCACTCTGTGTCTGATCCCGGGAGTGTTTGATGGGACCGTGTAGAGGAATAATCACTCTGTCCCTGACCCCGTGAGAGTGTGATGAGACGGTGTGGAGAGTGATTCACTCATTTTCTGACCTCAGGAGTGTGTGATGGGTCCGAGTAGAGGAATAATCAGTCTGTGTCTGACCCCGGGAGTGTTTGATGGGACCGTGTAGAGGAATAATCACTCAGTATCTGACCCCGGGAGTGTTTGATGGGACCGTTTAGAGTAATAATCACTCTGTGTCTGACCCCGGGAGTGTTTGATTGGACCGTGCAGAGGAATAATCACAATGTGTCTGACCCCGGGTGTGTTTGATGGGACGGTGTGGAGGGAGATTCAGTCTGTGTCTGACATCGGGAGAGTGCGATGGGACGGGTAGGAGGGAGATTCACTCTGTGTCTGACCCCGGGATTGTGTGATGGGTTCGTGTAGAGGAATAATCACTCTGTGTCTGACCCCGGGAGAGTGTGATGGGTTCGTGTAGAGGAATAATCACTCTGTGTCTGACCCCGGGAGAGTGTGATGGGACGGTGTGGAGGGAGATTCACACAGTGTCTGACCCCGGGAGAGTGTAATGGGCGGTGTGGAGTGAGATTCACTCTGTGTCTGACGCCCTGGAGTGTTTGATGGGACAGTGTAGAGGAATAATCACTCTGTGTCTGAACCCGGGAGTGTTTGATGGGACCGTGTAGAGGAATAATCACTCTGTGTCTGACCCCGGGAGTGTACGATGGGACCGTGTAGAGGAATAATCACTCTGTGTCTGACCCCGGGAGTGTTTGATGGGACCGTGTAGAGGCATAATCACTCTGAGTCTGACCCCGGGAGTGTGTGATGGGACGGTGTGGAGGGAGATTCACTCTTTTTCTGACCCCGGGAGTGTGTGATGGGTCCGAGTAGAGGAATAATCAGTCTGTGTCTGACCCCGGGAGTGTTTGATGGGACCGTGTAGAGGAATAATCACTCAGTATCTGACCACGGGAGTGTTTGATGGGACCGTGTAGAGGCATAATCACTCTGTGTCTGACCCCGGGAGTGTTTGATTGGACCGGGTAGAGTAATAATCAGTCTGTGTCTGACCCAGGGAGTTTTTGATGGGACCGTGTAGAGGAATAATCACAATGTGTCTGACCCCGGGTGTGTTTAATGGGACCGTGTAGAGGAATAATCACTCTGTGTCTGACACCCGGGAGTGTTTGAATGGACCGTGTAGAGGAATAATCACTCTATGTCTGACCCCGGGAGTGTGTGATGGGACGGTGTGGAGGGAGATTCAGTCTGTGTCTGAAATCGGGAGAGTTTAATGGGACGGGTATGAGGGAGATTCACTCTGTGTCTGACACCGGATGTATGTGATGTGACGGTGTGGAGGGAGATTCACTCTGTGTCTGACCCCGGGATTGTGTGATGGGTTCGTGTAGAGGGATAACCACTCTGTGTCTGACCCCGGCAGAGTGTGATGGGACGGTGTGGAGGTAGATTCACTCTGTGTCTGACCCCGGGAGTGTGTAATGGGCGGTGTAGAGTGAGATTCACTCTGTGTCTGACCCCGGGAGTGTTTGATGGGATGGTGTGGAGGGAGATTCACTTTTTGTCTGACCCAGGCATTGTTTGATGGTACCGTGTAGAGGAATAATCACTCTGTCCCTGACCCCGTGAGAGTGTGATGAGACGGTGTGGAGAGTGATTCACTCATTTTCTGACCTCAGGAGTGTGTGATGGGTCCGAGTAGAGGAATAATCAGTCTGTGTCTGACCCCGGGAGAGTGTAATGGGCGGTGTGGAGTGAGATTCACTCTGTGTCTGACGCCCTGGAGTGTTTGATGGGACAGTGTAGAGGAATAATCACTCTGTGTCTGAACCCGGGAGTGTTTGATGGGACCGTGTAGAGGAATAATCACTCTGTGTCTGACCCCGGGAGTGTACGATGGGACCGTGTAGAGGAATAATCACTCTGTGTCTGACCCCGGGAGTGTTTGATGGGACCGTGTAGAGGCATAATCACTCTGAGTCTGACCCCGGGAGTGTGTGATGGGACGGTGTGGAGGGAGATTCACTCTTTTTCTGACCCCGGGAGTGTGTGATGGGTCCGAGTAGAGGAATAATCAGTCTGTGTCTGACCCCGGGAGTGTTTGATGGGACCGTGTAGAGGAATAATCACTCAGTATCTGACCACGGGAGTGTTTGATGGGACCGTGTAGAGGCATAATCACTCTGTGTCTGACCCCGGGAGTGTTTGATTGGACCGGGTAGAGTAATAATCAGTCTGTGTCTGACCCAGGGAGTTTTTGATGGGACCGTGTAGAGGAATAATCACAATGTGTCTGACCCCGGGTGTGTTTAATGGGACCGTGTAGAGGAATAATCACTCTGTGTCTGACACCCGGGAGTGTTTGAATGGACCGTGTAGAGGAATAATCACTCTATGTCTGACCCCGGGAGTGTGTGATGGGACGGTGTGGAGGGAGATTCAGTCTGTGTCTGAAATCGGGAGAGTTTAATGGGACGGGTATGAGGGAGATTCACTCTGTGTCTGACACCGGATGTATGTGATGTGACGGTGTGGAGGGAGATTCACTCTGTGTCTGACCCCGGGATTGTGTGATGGGTTCGTGTAGAGGGATAACCACTCTGTGTCTGACCCCGGCAGAGTGTGATGGGACGGTGTGGAGGTAGATTCACTCTGTGTCTGACCCCGGGAGTGTGTAATGGGCGGTGTAGAGTGAGATTCACTCTGTGTCTGACCCCGGGAGTGTTTGATGGGATGGTGTGGAGGGAGATTCACTTTTTGTCTGACCCAGGCATTGTTTGATGGTACCGGGTAGAGGAATAATCACTCTGTGTTTGACCCCGTGAGCGTGTGATGAGACGGTGTGGAGGGAGATTCACTGCTTGTCTGACCTCGGGAGAGTGTTATGCGACGGTGTAGAGGAATAATCACTCTGTGTCTGACCACGGGAGTATGTGATGGGACCGTGTGGAGGAATAATCACTCTGTGTCTGACCCCGGGAGTGTTTGATGGGACCGTGTAGAGGAATAATCTCTCTGTGTCTGACACCGGGAGTGTGTGATGGGACGGCGTGGAGGGAGATTCACTCTGTGTCTGACCCCCGGGAGTGTTTGATGGGACAGTGTAGAGGAATAATCACTCTGCGTCTGACCCCCGGGAGTGTTTGATGGGACCGTGTAGAGGAATAATCACTCTGTGTCTGACCCCGGGAGTGTTTGATGGGACCTTACAGAGGAATAATCACTCTGTGTCTGACCACGGGACTGTGTGATTGGACGGTCAGGAGGGAGATTCACTCTGTGCCTGACCACGGGAGTCTTTGATGGGACCGTGTAGATGAATAATCACTCTGTTTCTGACCCCGGGAGTGTGTGATGGGACTGTGTGGAGGGAGATTCACTGTGTTTGACCCCGGGGGTGTTTGATGGGACTGTGTAGAGGAATAATCACTCCGTGTCTGACCCCCGGAAGTGTATGATGGGACCGTGTAGAGGAATAATCACTCTGTGTGTGACCCCGGGAGTATGCGATGGGACGGTCTAGTGGGAGATTCACTCTGTGTCTGACCCTAGTAGTGTGTGATGGGACGGTGTGGAGGGAGATTCACTTTGTGTCTGACGCCGGGAGTGTGTGATGGGACGATGTGGAGGGAGATTCACTCTGTGTCTGATCCCGGGAGTGTTTGATGGGACCGTGTAGAGGAATAATCACTCTGTCCCTGACCCCGTGAGAGTGTGATGAGACGGTGTGGAGAGTGATTCACTCATTTTCTGACCTCAGGAGTGTGTGATGGGTCCGAGTAGAGGAATAATCAGTCTGTGTCTGACCCCGGGAGTGTTTGATGGGACCGTGTAGAGGAATAATCACTCAGTATCTGACCCCGGGAGTGTTTGATGGGACCGTTTAGAGTAATAATCACTCTGTGTCTGACCCCGGGAGTGTTTGATTGGACCGTGCAGAGGAAAAATCACAATGTGTCTGACCCCGGGTGTGTTTGATGGGATCGTGTGGAGGAATAATCACTCTGTGTCTGACCCCCGGGAGTGTTTGAATGGACCGGGTAGAGGAATAATCACTCTATGTCTGACCCCGGGAGTGTGTGATGGGACGGTGTGGAGGGAGATTCAGTCTGTGTCTGAAATCGGGAGAGTGTGATGGGACGGGTAGGAGGGAGATTCACTCTGTGTCTGACCCGGGATTGTGTGATGGGTTCGTGTAGAGGAATAATCACTCTGTGTCTGACCCCGGGAGAGTGTGATGGGTTCGTGTAGAGGAATAATCCCTCTGTGTCTGACCCCGGGAGAGTGTGATGGGACGGTGTGGAGGGAGATTCACACAGTGTCTGACCCCGGGAGAGTGTAATGGGCGGTGTGGAGTGAGATTCACTCTGTGTCTGACCCCCGGGAGTGTTTGATGGGACCGTGTAGAGGAATAATCACTCTGTGTCTGACCCCGGGAGTGTACGATGGGACCGTGTAGAGGAATAATCACTCTGTGTCTGACCCCGGGAGTGTTTGATGGGACCGTGTAGAGGCATAATCACTCTGAGTCTGACCCCGGGAGTGTGTGATGGGACGGTGTGGAGGGAGATTCACTCTTTTTCTGATCCCGGGAGTGTGTGATGGGTCCGAGTAGAGGAATAATCAGTCTGTGTCTGACCCCGGGAGTGTTAGATGGGACCGTGTAGAGGAATAATCACTCAGTATCTGACCACGGGAGTGTTTGATGGGACCGTGTAGAGGCATAATCACTCTGTGTCTGTCCCCGGGAGTGTTTGATTGGACCGGGTAGAGTAATAATCACTCTGTGTCTGACCCAGGGAGTTTTTGATGGGACCGTGTAGAGGAATAATCACAATGTGTCTGACCCCGGGTGTGTTTAATGGGACCCTGTAGAGGAATAATAACTCTATGTCTGACCCCGGGCGAGTGTGATGGGACGGTGTGGAGGGAGATTCAGTCTGTGTCTGAAATCGGGAGAGTTTAATGGGACGGGTATGAGGGAGATTCACTCTGTGTCTGACACCGGATGTGTGTGATGTGACGGTGTGGAGGGATATTCACTCTGTGTCTGACCCCGGGATTGTGTGATGGGTTCGTGTAGAGGGATAACCACTCTGTGTCTGACCCCGGGAGAGTGTGATGGGACGGTGTGGATGGAGATTCACTCTGTGTCTGACCCCGGGAGTGTGTAATGAGCGGTGTAGAGTGAGATTCACTCTGTGTCTGACCCCGGGAGTGTTTGATGGGATGGTGTGGAGGGAGATTCACTTTTTGTCTGACCCAGGCATTGTTTGATGGTACCGGGTAGAGGAATAATCACTCTGTGTCTGACCCCGTGAGCGTGTGATGAGACGGTGTGGAGGGAGATTCACTGCTTGTCTGACCTCGGGAGAGTGTTATGCCACTGTGTAGAGGAATAATCACTCTGTGTCTGACCACGGGAGTATGTCATGGGACCGTGTAGAGGAATAATCACTCTGTCCCTGACCCCGTGAGAGTGTGATGAGACGGTGTGGAGAGTGATTCACTCATTTTCTGACCTCAGGAGTGTGTGATGGGTCCGAGTAGAGGAATAATCAGTCTGTTTCTGACCCCGGGAGTGTTTGATGGGACCGTGTAGAGGAATAATCACTCAGTATCTGACCCGGGGAGTGTTTGATGGGACCGTTTAGAGTAATAATCACTCTGTGTCTGACCCCGGGAGTGTTTGATTGGACCGTGCAGAGGAATAATCACAATGTGTCTGACCCCGGGTGTGTTTGATGGGATCGTGTGGAGGAATAATCACTCTGTGTCTGACCCCCGGGAGTGTTTGAATGGACCGTGTAGAGGAATAATCACTCTATGTCTGACCCCGGGAGTGTGTGATGGGACGGTGTGGAGGGAGATTCAGTCTGTGTCTGAAATCGGGAGAGTGTGATGGGACGGGTAGGAGGGAGATTCACTCTGTGTCTGACCCCGGGATTCTGTGATGGGTTCGTGTAGAGGAATAATCACTCTGTGTCTGACCCCGGGAGAGTGTGATGGGTTCGTGTAGAGGAATAATGTGTCTGACCCCGGGAGAGTGTGATGGGACGGTGTGGAGGGAGATTCACACAGTGTCTGACCCCGGGAGAGTGTAATGGGCGGTGTGGAGTGAGATTCACTCTGTGTCTGACCCCCGGGAGTGTTTGATGGGACCGTGTAGAGGAATAATCACTCTGTGTCTGACCCCGGGAGTGTACGATGGGACCGTGTAGAGGAATAATCACTCTGTGTCTGACTCCGGGAGTATGTGATGGGACCGGGTAGAGGAATAATCACTCTGTGTCTGACCCCGTGAGCGTGTGATGAGACGGTGTGGAGGGAGATTCACTGCTTGTCTGACCTCGGGAGAGTGTTATGCCACTGTGTAGAGGAATAATCACTCTGTGTCTGACCACGGGAGTATGTGATGGGACCGTGTAGAGGAATAATCACTCTGTCCCTGACCCCGTGAGAGTGTGATGAGACGGTGTGGAGAGTGATTCACTCATTTTCTGACCTCAGGAGTGTGTGATGGGTCCGAGTAGAGGAATAATCAGTCTGTGTCTGACCCCGGGAGAGTGTGATGGGACGGTGTGGAGGGAGATTCACACAGTGTCTGACCCCGGGAGAGTGTAATGGGCGGTGTGGAGTGAGATTCACTCTGTGTCTGACCCCCGGGAGTGTTTGATGGGACCGTGTAGAGGAATAATCACTCTGTGTCTGACCCCGGGAGTGTACGATGGGACCGTGTAGAGGAATAATCACTCTGTGTCTGACCCCGGGAGTGTGTGATGGGACGGTGTGGAGGGAGATTCACTCTTTTTCTGATCCCGGGAGTGTGTGATGGGTCCGAGTAGAGGAATAATCAGTCTGTGTCTGACCCCGGGAGTGTTTGATGGGACCGTGTAGAGGAATAATCACTCAGTATCTGACCACGGGAGTGTTTGATGGGACCGTGTAGAGGCATAATCACTCTGTGTATGACCCCGGGAGTGTTTGATTGGACCGGGTAGAGTAATAATCACTCTGTGTCTGACCCAGGGAGTTTTTGATGGGACCGTGTAGAGGAATAATCACAATGTGTCTGACCCCGGGTGTGTTTAATGGGACCGTGTAGAGGAATAATAACTCTGTTTCTGACCACGTGCGTGTGTGATGGGACGGTGTGGAGGGAGATTCAGTCTGTGTCTGAAATCGGGAGAGTTTAATGGGACGGGTATGAGGGAGATTCACTCTGTGTCTGACACCGGATGTGTGTGATGTGACGGTGTGGAGGGATATTCACTCTGTGTCTGACCCCGGGATTGTGTGATGGGTTCGTGTAGAGGGATAACCACTCTGTGTCTGACCCCGGGAGAGTGTGATGGGACGGTGTGGATGGAGATTCACTCTGTGTCTGACCCCGGGAGTGTGTAATGAGCGGTGTAGAGTGAGATTCACTCTGTGTCTGACCCCGCGAGTGTTTGATGGGATGGTGTGGAGGGAGATTCACTTTTTGTCTGACCCAGGCATTGTTTGATGGTACCGGGTAGAGGAATAATCACTCTGTGTCTGACCCCGTGAGCGTGTGATGAGACGGTGTGGAGGGAGATTCACTGCTTGTCTGACCTCGGGAGAGTGTTATGCCACTGTGTAGAGGAATAATCACTCTGTGTCTGACCACGGGAGTATGTGATGGGACCGTGTAGAGGAATAATCACTCTGTGTCTGACCACGGGAGTGTGTGATGGGACCGTGTGGAGGAATAATCACTCTGTGTCTGACCCCGGGAGTGTTTGATGGGACCGTGTAGAGGAATAATCTCTCTGTGTCTGACACCGGGAGTGTGTGATGGGACGGCGTGGAGGGAGATTCACTCTGTGTCTGACCCCCGGGAGTGTTTGATGGGACAGTGTAGAGGAATAATCACTCTGTGTCTGACCCCCGGGAGTGTTTGATGGGACCGTGTAGAGGAATAATCACTCTGTGTCTGACCCCGGGAGTGTACGATGGGACCGTGTAGAGGAATAATCACTCTGTGTCTGACCCCGGGAGTGTACGATGGGACCGTGTAGAGGCATAATCACTCTGAGTCTGACCCCGGGAGTGTGTGATGGGACGGTGTGGAGGGAGATTCACTCTTTTTCTGACCCCGGGAGTGTGTGATGGGTCCGAATAGAGGAATAATCAGTCTGTGTCTGACCCCGGGAGTGTTTGATGGGACAGTGTAGAGGAATAATCACTCTGCGTCTGACCCCCGGGAGTGTTTGATGGGACCGTGTAGAGGAATAATCACTCTGTGTCTGACCCCGGGAGTGTTTGATGGGACCTTACAGAGGAATAATCACTCTGTGTCTGACCACGGGACTGTGTGATTGGACGGTCAGGAGGGAGATTCACTCTGTGCCTGACCACGGGAGTCTTTGATGGGACCGTGTAGATGAATAATCACTCTGTTTCTGACCCCGGGAGTGTGTGATGGGACTGTGTGGAGGGAGATTCACTGTGTTTGACCCCGGGGGTGTTTGATGGGACTGTGTAGAGGAATAATCACTCCGTGTCTGACCCCCGGAAGTGTATGATGGGACCGTGTAGAGGAATAATCACTCTGTGTGTGACCCCGGGAGTATGCGATGGGACGGTCTAGTGGGAGATTCACTCTGTGTCTGACCCTAGTAGTGTGTGATGGGACGGTGTGGAGGGAGATTCACTTTGTGTCTGACGCCGGGAGTGTGTGATGGGACGATGTGGAGGGAGATTCACTCTGTGTCTGATCCCGGGAGTGTTTGATGGGACCGTGTAGAGGAATAATCACTCTGTCCCTGACCCCGTGAGAGTGTGATGAGACGGTGTGGAGAGTGATTCACTCATTTTCTGACCTCAGGAGTGTGTGATGGGTCCGAGTAGAGGAATAATCAGTCTGTGTCTGACCCCGGGAGTGTTTGATGGGACCGTGTAGAGGAATAATCACTCAGTATCTGACCCCGGGAGTGTTTGATGGGACCGTTTAGAGTAATAATCACTCTGTGTCTGACCCCGGGAGTGTTTGATTGGACCGTGCAGAGGAAAAATCACAATGTGTCTGACCCCGGGTGTGTTTGATGGGATCGTGTGGAGGAATAATCACTCTGTGTCTGACCCCCGGGAGTGTTTGAATGGACCGGGTAGAGGAATAATCACTCTATGTCTGACCCCGGGAGTGTGTGATGGGACGGTGTGGAGGGAGATTCAGTCTGTGTCTGAAATCGGGAGAGTGTGATGGGACGGGTAGGAGGGAGATTCACTCTGTGTCTGACCCCGGGATTGTGTGATGGGTTCGTGTAGAGGAATAATCACTCTGTGTCTGACCCCGGGAGAGTGTGATGGGTTCGTGTAGAGGAATAATCCCTCTGTGTCTGACCCCGGGAGAGTGTGATGGGACGGTGTGGAGGGAGATTCACACAGTGTCTGACCCCGGGAGAGTGTAATGGGCGGTGTGGAGTGAGATTCACTCTGTGTCTGACCCCCGGGAGTGTTTGATGGGACCGTGTAGAGGAATAATCACTCTGTGTCTGACCCCGGGAGTGTACGATGGGACCGTGTAGAGGAATAATCACTCTGTGTCTGACCCCGGGAGTGTTTGATGGGACCGTGTAGAGGCATAATCACTCTGAGTCTGACCCCGGGAGTGTGTGATGGGACGGTGTGGAGGGAGATTCACTCTTTTTCTGATCCCGGGAGTGTGTGATGGGTCCGAGTAGAGGAATAATCAGTCTGTGTCTGACCCCGGGAGTGTTAGATGGGACCGTGTAGAGGAATAATCACTCAGTATCTGACCACGGGAGTGTTTGATGGGACCGTGTAGAGGCATAATCACTCTGTGTCTGTCCCCGGGAGTGTTTGATTGGACCGGGTAGAGTAATAATCACTCTGTGTCTGACCCAGGGAGTTTTTGATGGGACCGTGTAGAGGAATAATCACAATGTGTCTGACCCCGGGTGTGTTTAATGGGACCCTGTAGAGGAATAATAACTCTATGTCTGACCCCGGGCGAGTGTGATGGGACGGTGTGGAGGGAGATTCAGTCTGTGTCTGAAATCGGGAGAGTTTAATGGGACGGGTATGAGGGAGATTCACTCTGTGTCTGACACCGGATGTGTGTGATGTGACGGTGTGGAGGGATATTCACTCTGTGTCTGACCCCGGGATTGTGTGATGGGTTCGTGTAGAGGGATAACCACTCTGTGTCTGACCCCGGGAGAGTGTGATGGGACGGTGTGGATGGAGATTCACTCTGTGTCTGACCCCGGGAGTGTGTAATGAGCGGTGTAGAGTGAGATTCACTCTGTGTCTGACCCCGGGAGTGTTTGATGGGATGGTGTGGAGGGAGATTCACTTTTTGTCTGACCCAGGCATTGTTTGATGGTACCGGGTAGAGGAATAATCACTCTGTGTCTGACCCCGTGAGCGTGTGATGAGACGGTGTGGAGGGAGATTCACTGCTTGTCTGACCTCGGGAGAGTGTTATGCCACTGTGTAGAGGAATAATCACTCTGTGTCTGACCACGGGAGTATGTCATGGGACCGTGTAGAGGAATAATCACTCTGTCCCTGACCCCGTGAGAGTGTGATGAGACGGTGTGGAGAGTGATTCACTCATTTTCTGACCTCAGGAGTGTGTGATGGGTCCGAGTAGAGGAATAATCAGTCTGTGTCTGACCCCGGGAGTGTTTGATGGGACCGTGTAGAGGAATAATCACTCAGTATCTGACCCGGGGAGTGTTTGATGGGACCGTTTAGAGTAATAATCACTCTGTGTCTGACCCCGGGAGTGTTTGATTGGACCGTGCAGAGGAATAATCACAATGTGTCTGACCCCGGGTGTGTTTGATGGGATCGTGTGGAGGAATAATCACTCTGTGTCTGACCCCCGGGAGTGTTTGAATGGACCGTGTAGAGGAATAATCACTCTATGTCTGACCCCGGGAGTGTGTGATGGGACGGTGTGGAGGGAGATTCAGTCTGTGTCTGAAATCGGGAGAGTGTGATGGGACGGGTAGGAGGGAGATTCACTCTGTGTCTGACCCCGGGATTCTGTGATGGGTTCGTGTAGAGGAATAATCACTCTGTGTCTGACCCCGGGAGAGTGTGATGGGTTCGTGTAGAGGAATAATGTGTCTGACCCCGGGAGAGTGTGATGGGACGGTGTGGAGGGAGATTCACACAGTGTCTGACCCCGGGAGAGTGTAATGGGCGGTGTGGAGTGAGATTCACTCTGTGTCTGACCCCCGGGAGTGTTTGATGGGACCGTGTAGAGGAATAATCACTCTGTGTCTGACCCCGGGAGTGTACGATGGGACCGTGTAGAGGAATAATCACTCTGTGTCTGACTCCGGGAGTATGTGATGGGACCGGGTAGAGGAATAATCACTCTGTGTCTGACCCCGTGAGCGTGTGATGAGACGGTGTGGAGGGAGATTCACTGCTTGTCTGACCTCGGGAGAGTGTTATGCCACTGTGTAGAGGAATAATCACTCTGTGTCTGACCACGGGAGTATGTGATGGGACCGTGTAGAGGAATAATCACTCTGTCCCTGACCCCGTGAGAGTGTGATGAGACGGTGTGGAGAGTGATTCACTCATTTTCTGACCTCAGGAGTGTGTGATGGGTCCGAGTAGAGGAATAATCAGTCTGTGTCTGACCCCGGGAGAGTGTGATGGGACGGTGTGGAGGGAGATTCACACAGTGTCTGACCCCGGGAGAGTGTAATGGGCGGTGTGGAGTGAGATTCACTCTGTGTCTGACCCCCGGGAGTGTTTGATGGGACCGTGTAGAGGAATAATCACTCTGTGTCTGACCCCGGGAGTGTACGATGGGACCGTGTAGAGGAATAATCACTCTGTGTCTGACCCCGGGAGTGTGTGATGGGACGGTGTGGAGGGAGATTCACTCTTTTTCTGATCCCGGGAGTGTGTGATGGGTCCGAGTAGAGGAATAATCAGTCTGTGTCTGACCCCGGGAGTGTTTGATGGGACCGTGTAGAGGAATAATCACTCAGTATCTGACCACGGGAGTGTTTGATGGGACCGTGTAGAGGCATAATCACTCTGTGTATGACCCCGGGAGTGTTTGATTGGACCGGGTAGAGTAATAATCACTCTGTGTCTGACCCAGGGAGTTTTTGATGGGACCGTGTAGAGGAATAATCACAATGTGTCTGACCCCGGGTGTGTTTAATGGGACCGTGTAGAGGAATAATAACTCTGTTTCTGACCACGTGCGTGTGTGATGGGACGGTGTGGAGGGAGATTCAGTCTGTGTCTGAAATCGGGAGAGTTTAATGGGACGGGTATGAGGGAGATTCACTCTGTGTCTGACACCGGATGTGTGTGATGTGACGGTGTGGAGGGATATTCACTCTGTGTCTGACCCCGGGATTGTGTGATGGGTTCGTGTAGAGGGATAACCACTCTGTGTCTGACCCCGGGAGAGTGTGATGGGACGGTGTGGATGGAGATTCACTCTGTGTCTGACCCCGGGAGTGTGTAATGAGCGGTGTAGAGTGAGATTCACTCTGTGTCTGACCCCGGGAGTGTTTGATGGGATGGTGTGGAGGGAGATTCACTTTTTGTCTGACCCAGGCATTGTTTGATGGTACCGGGTAGAGGAATAATCACTCTGTGTCTGACCCCGTGAGCGTGTGATGAGACGGTGTGGAGGGAGATTCACTGCTTGTCTGACCTCGGGAGAGTGTTATGCCACTGTGTAGAGGAATAATCACTCTGTGTCTGACCACGGGAGTATGTGATGGGACCGTGTAGAGGAATAATCACTCTGTGTCTGACCACGGGAGTGTGTGATGGGACCGTGTGGAGGAATAATCACTCTGTGTCTGACCCCGGGAGTGTTTGATGGGACCGTGTAGAGGAATAATCTCTCTGTGTCTGACACCGGGAGTGTGTGATGGGACGGCGTGGAGGGAGATTCACTCTGTGTCTGACCCCCGGGAGTGTTTGATGGGACAGTGTAGAGGAATAATCACTCTGTGTCTGACCCCCGGGAGTGTTTGATGGGACCGTGTAGAGGAATAATCACTCTGTGTCTGACCCCGGGAGTGTACGATGGGACCGTGTAGAGGAATAATCACTCTGTGTCTGACCCCGGGAGTGTACGATGGGACCGTGTAGAGGCATAATCACTCTGAGTCTGACCCCGGGAGTGTGTGATGGGACGGTGTGGAGGGAGATTCACTCTTTTTCTGACCCCGGGAGTGTGTGATGGGTCCGAATAGAGGAATAATCAGTCTGTGTCTGACCCCGGGAGTGTTTGATGGGACCGTGTAGAGGAATAATCACTCAGTATCTGACCACGGGAGTGTTTGATGGGACCGTGTAGAGGCATAATCACTCTGTGTCTGACCCCGGGAGTATTTGATTGGACCGTGTAGAGTAATAATCACTCTGTGTCTGACCCAGGGAGTTTTTGATGGGACCGTGTAGAGGAATAATCACAATGTGTCTGACCCCGGGTGTGTTTAATGGGACCGTGTAGAGGAATAATCACTTTTGTGTCTGACACCCGGGAGTGTTTGAATGGACCGTGTAGAGGAATAATCACTCTATGTCTGACCCCGGGAGTGTGTGATGGGACGGTGTGGAGGGAGATTCAGTCTGTGTCTGAAATCGGGATTGTGTGATGGGTTCGTGTAGAGGAATAACCACTCTGTGTCTGACCCCGGGAGAGTGTGATGGGACGGTGTGGAGGGAGATTCACTCTGTGTCTGACCCCGGGAGTGTGTAATGGGCGGTGTAGAGTGAGATTCACTCTGTGTCGGACCCCGGGAGTGTTTGATGGGATGGTGTGGAGGGAGATTCACTTTTTGTCTGACCCAGGCATTGTTTGATGGTACCGGGTAGAGGAATAATCACTCTGTGTCTGACCACGGGAGTATGTGATGGGACCGTGTAGAGGAATAATCACTCTGTGTCTGACCAAGGGAGTGTGTGATGGGGCGGTGTGGAGGGAGATTCACTCTGTGTCTGACCTCAGGAGTGTTTCATGGGACCGTGTAGAGGAATAATCACTCTGTGTCTGACCACGGGAGTGTTTGATGGGACCGTGTAGAGGCATAATCACTCTGAGTCTGACCCCGGGATTGTGTGATGGGACGGTGTGGAGGGAGATTCACTCTTTTTCTGACCCCGGGAGTGTGTGATGGGTCCGAGTAGAGGAATAATCAGTCTGTGTCTGACCCCGGGAGTGTTTGATGGGACCGTGTAGAGGAATAATCACTCCGTGTCTGACCGCCGGGAGTGTATGATGGGACCGTGTAGAGGAATAATCACTCTGTGTCTGACACCCGGGAGTGATTGATGGGACGATGTGGAGGGAGATTCACTCTGTGTGTGACCCCGGGAGTATGTGATGGGACGGTCTGGAGGGAGAATCACTCTGTGTCTGACCCTAGTAGTGTGTGATGGGACGGTGTGGAGGGAGATTCACTTTGTGTCTGACGCCGGGAGTGTGTGATGGGACGATGTGGAGGGAGATTCACTCTGTGTCTGATCCCGGGAGTGTTTGATGGGACCGTGTAGAGGAATAATCACTCTGTGTCTGACCCCGGGAGTGTGTGATGTGACGGTGCGGATGGAGATTCACTCTGTGTCTGATCCCGGGAGTGTGTGTTGGGACCGTGTAGAGGAATAATCACTCTGTGTCTGACCCCGGGAGTGTTTGATGGGACCGTGTAGAGGAATAATCTCTCTGTGTCTGACCACGGGAGTGTGTGATGGGACGTTGTGGAGGGTGTTTCACTCTGTGTCTGACGCCGGGAGTATGTGATGGGTCGGGCTGGAGGGAGACTCACTCTGTGTCTGACCCTAGTAGTGTGTGATGGGACGGTGTGGAGGGAGATTCACTCTGTGTCTGACCCCGTGAGTGTACGATGGGACGGTGCGGATGGAGATTCACTCTGTGTCTGACCCTGGGAGTGTTTGATGGGACCGTGTAGAGGAATAATCTCTCTGTGTCAGACCACGGGAGTGTGTGATGGGACGGTGTCGAGGGAGATTCAGTCTGTGTCTGACCCCGGGAGTGTTTGATGGGACAGTGTAGAGGAATAATCTCTCTGTGTCTGACCACGGGATTGTGTGATGGGACGGTGCGGATGGAGATTCACTCTGTGTCTGACCCCGGGAGTGTTTGATGGGACCGTGTAGAGGAATAATCACTTTGTGCCTGACCCCGGGAATGTTTGATGGGACCGTGTACAGGCATAATCACTGTGTCTGACCCCGGGAGTGTTTGATGGGACCGTGTAGAGGAATAATCACTCTGTGTCTGACCCCGTGAGCGTCTGATGACACGGTGTGGAGGGAGATTCACTCTTTGTCTGACCTCGGGAGTGTGTGATGCGACCGTGTAGATGAATAATCACTCTGTGTCTGACCACGGGACTGCGTGATGGGACGGTGTGGAGGGAGATTCACACTGTGTCTGAAACCGAGAGTGTTTGATGGGACCGTGTAGAGGAATAATCACTCTGTGTCTGACCCCGGGAATGTTTGATGGGACCGTGTACAGGCATCATCACTCTGTGTCTGACCCCGGGAGTGTTTGATGAGACCGTGCAGAGTAATAATCACTCTGTGTCTGACCCAGGGAGTCTTTGTTGGGACCGTGTAGAGGAATAATCGCTCCGCATCTGACCCGGGAGTGTTTGATGGGACCGTGAAGAGGAATAATCACTCTGTGTCTGACCCCCGGGAGTGTTTGATGGGACGATGTGGTGGGTGTTTCACTCTGTGTGTGACCCCGGGAGTATGTGATGGGTCGGTCTGGAGGGAGATTCACTCTGTGTCTGATCCGAGTAGTGTGTGATGGGACGGTGTGGAGGGAGATTCACTCTGTGTCTGACCCCGGGGGTGTTTGATGGGGCAGTGTAGAGGAACAATCACTCCGTGTATGACCCCGGGAGTGTTGATGGGACCGTGTAGAGGAATAATCACTCTGTGTCTGACCCCCGGGAGTGTTTGATGGGACCGTGTAGAGGAATAATCACTCTGTGTCTGACCCCCGGGGGTGTTTGATGGTACTTTGTGGAGGAAGATTCACTCTGTGTCTGACCCCTGGAGTATGTGATGGGACTGTGTGGAGGGAGATTCACTCTGTGTGTGACCACGGGAGTATGTGATGGGACGGTCTGGAGGGAGATTCACTCTGTGTCTGACCCTAGTAGTGTGTGATGGGACGGTGTGGAGGGAGATTCACTTTGTGTCTGACGCCGGGAGTGTGTGATGGGACGATGTGGAGGGAGATTCACTCTGTGTCTGATCCCGGGAGTGTTTGATGGGACCGTGTAGAGGAATAATCACTCTGTGTCTGACCCCGGGAGTGTGTGATGTGACGGTGCGGATGGAGATTCACTCTGTGTCTGATGCCGGGAGTGTGTGATGGGTCCGTGTAGAGGAATAATCACTCTGTGTCTGACCCCGGGAGTGTTTGATGGGACCGTGTAGAGGAATAATCTCTCTGTGTCTGACCACGGGAGTGTGTGATGGGACGGTGCGGATGGAGATTCACTCTGTGTCTGACGCCGGGAGTGTGTGATGGGACGGTGTGGAGAGAGATTCACTGTGTGTCTGATCCCGGGAGTGTGTGATGGGACCGTGTAGAGGAATAATCTCTCTGTGTCTGACCACGGGAGAGTGTGATGGGACGGTGTGGAGGGAGATTCACTCTGTGGCTGACCCCGGGAGTGTGTGATGGGACGGTGTGGAGGGCAATTCACTTTTTGTCTGACCCAGGGATTGTTTGATGGGACTGTGTAGAGGAATAATCACTCTGTGTCTGACCCCGTGAGCGTGTGATGACACGGTGTGGAGGGAGATTCACTTTGTGTCTGACGACGGGAGTGTGTGATGGGACGATGTGGAGGGAGATTCACTCTGTGTCTGACCCAGGGATTGTGTGATGGGACGGTGCGGATGGAGATTCTCTCTGTGTCTGACCGCGGGAGTGTTTGATGGGACCGTGTAAAGGAATAATCTCTCTGTCTGTGACCCCGGGAGTGTTTGATGGGACCGTGCAGAGTAATAATCACTCTGTTTCTGAGCCAGGGAGTCTTTGTTGGGACCGTGTAGAGGAATAATCTCTCTGTGTCTGACCACGGGAGTGTGTGATGGGACGGTGTGGAGGGAGATTCACTCTGTGTCTGACCCCGGGAGTGTGTGATGGGACGGTGTGGAGGGAGATTCACTTTTTGTCTGACCCAGGGATTGTCTGATGGGACCGTGTAGAGGAATAATCACTCTGTGTCTGACCCCGTGAGCGTGTGATGACACGGTGTGGAGGGTGATTCACTGTTTGTCTGACCTCGGGAGTGTGTGATGCGACCGTGTAGATGAATAATCACTCTGTGTCTGACCACGGGACTGTGTGATGGGACGGTGTGGAGGGAGATTCACACTGTGTCTGAAACCGAGAGTGCTTGATGGGACCGTGTAGAGGAATAATCACTCTGTGTCTGACCCCGGGAGTGTTTGATGGGACCGTGCAGAGTAATAATCACTCTGTGTCTGACCCAGGGAGCCTTTGTTGGGACCGTGTAGAGGAATAATCGCTCCGCGTCTGACCCCGGGAGTGTTTGATGGGACCGTGTAGAGGAATAATCACTCTGTGTCTGACCCCGGGAGTGTGTGATGGGACCGTGTAGAGGAATAATCACTCTGTGTCTGACCCTGGGAGTGTTTGATGGGACCGTGTAGAGGAATAATCTCTCTGTGTCTGACCACGGGAGTGTGTGATGGGACGGTGTGGAGGGAGATTCACACTGTGTCTGAAACCGAGAGTGCTTGATGGGACCGTGTAGAGGAATAATCACTCTGTGTCTGACCCCGGGAGTGTTTGATGGGACCGTGCAGAGTAATAATCACTCTGTGTCTGACCCAGGGAGCCTTTGTTGGGACCGTGTAGAGGAATAATCGCTCCGCGTCTGACCCCGGGAGTGTTTGATGGGACCGTGTAGAGGAATAATCACTCTGTGTCTGACCCCGGGAGTGTGTGATGGGACCGTGTAGAGGAATAATCACTCTGTGTCTGACCCTGGGAGTGTTTGATGGGACCGTGTAGAGGAATAATCTCTCTGTGTCTGACCACGGGAGTGTGTGATCAGACGGTGCGGATGGAGATTCACTCTGTGTCTGACGCCGGGAGTGTGTGATGGGACGGTGTGGAGGGAGATTCACTCTGTGTCTGATCCCGGGAGTGTGTGATGGGACCGTGTAGAGGAATAATCACTCTGTCTGACCCCGGGAGTGTTTGATGTGACCGTGTAGAGGAATAATCGCTCTGTGTCTGACCACGGGAGTGTGTGATGGGACGGTGTGGAGGGAGATTCACTCTGTGTCTGACCCCGGGAGTGTGTGATGGGACGGTGTGGAGGGCAATTCACTTTTTGTCTGACCCAGGGATTGTTTGATGGGACTGTGTAGAGGAATAATCACTCTGTGTCTGACCCCGTGAGCGTGTGATGACACGGTGTGGAGGGAGATTCACTATTTGTCTGACCTCGGGAGTGTGTGATGCGACCGTGTAGATGAATAATCACTCTGTGTCTGACCACGGGACTGTGTGATGGGACGGTGTGGAGGGAGATTCACACAGTGTCTGAAACATAGAGTGTTTGATGGGACGGCGTAGAGGAATAATCACTCTGTGTCTGATCCCGGGGGTGTTTTATGGGACCGTGTAGAGGAATAATCACTCTGTGTCTGACCCCGGGAGTGTTTGATGGGACCGTGTACAGGCATAATCACTCTGTGTCTGACCCCGGGAGTGTTTCATGGGACCGTGCAGAGTAATAATCACTCTGTGTCTAACCCAGGGAGTCTTTGTTGGGACCGTGTAGAGGAATAATCGCTCCGCGTCTGACCCCGGGAGTGTTTGATGGGACCGTGTAGAGGAATAATCACTCTGTGTCTGACCACGGGAGTGTGTGATCGGACGGTGCGGATGGAGATTCACTCTGTGTCTGACGCCGGGAGTGTGTGATGGGACGGTGTGGAGGGAGATTCACTCTGTGTCTGATCCCGGGAGTGTGTGATGGGACCGTGTAGAGGAATAATCACTCTGTCTGACCCTGGGAGTGTTTGATGGGACAGTGTAGAGGAATAATCTCTCTGTGTCTGACCACGGGAGTGTGTGATGGGACGGTGTGGAGGGAGATTCACTCTGTGTCTGATCCCGGTAGTGTGTGATGGGACGGTGTGGAGGGCAATTCACTTTTTGTCTGACCCAGGGATTGTTTGATGGGACTGTGTAGAGGAATAATCACTCTGTGTCTGACCCCGTGAGCGTGTGATGACACGGTGTGGAGGGAGATTCACTATTTGTCTGACCTCGGGAGTGTGTGATGCGACCGAGTAGATGAATAATCACTCTGTGTCTGACCACGGGACTGTGTGATGGGACGGTGTGGAGGGAGATTCACACAGTGTCTGAAACCGAGAGTGTTTGATGGGACGGCGTAGAGGAATAATCACTCTGTGTCTGAACCCGGGGGTGTTTTATGGGACCGTGTAGAGGAATAATCACTCTGTGTCTGACCCCGGGAGTGTTTGATGGGACCGTGTACAGGCATAATCACTCTGTGTCTGACCCCGGGAGTGTTTGATGGGACCGTGCAGAGTAATAATCACTCTGTGTCTAACCCAGGGAGTCTTTGTTGGGACCGTGTAGAGGAATAATCGCTCCGCGTCTGACCCCGGGAGTGTTTGATGGGACCGTGTAGAGGAATGATCACTCTGTGTCTGACCCCGGGAATGTTTGATGGGACCGTGTACAGGCATCATCACTCTGTGTCTGACCCCGGGAGTGTTTGATGAGACCGTGCAGAGTAATAATCACTCTGTGTCTGACCCAGGGAGCCTTTGTTGGGACCGTGTAGAGGAATAATCGCTCCGCGTCTGACCCCGGGAGTGTTTGATGGGACCGTGTAGAGGAATAATCACTCTGTGTCTGACCCCCGGGAGTGTTTGATGGGACGATGTGGAGGGTGTTTCACTCTGTGTCTGACCCCGGGAGTATGTGATGGGTCGGTCTGGAGGGAGACTCACTCTGTGTCTGACCCTAGTAGTGTGTGATGGGACGGTGTGGAGGGAGATTCACTCTGTGTCTGACCCCGTGAGTGTACGATGGGACGGTGCGGATGGAGATTCACTCTGTGTCTGACCCCGTGAGTGTTTGATGGGACCGTGTAGAGGAATAATCTCTCTGTGTCAGACCCCGTGAGCGTGTGATGACACGGTGTGGAGGGAGATTCACTCTTTGTCTGACCTCGGGAGTGTGTGATGCGACCGTGTAGATGAATAATCACTCTGTGTCTGACCACGGGACTGTGTGATGGGACGGTGTGGAGGGAGATTCAAACTGTGTCTGAAACCGAGAGTGTTTGATGGGATCGTGCAGAGGAATAATCACTCTTTGTCTGACCCCGGGAATGTTTGATGGGACCGTGTACAGGCATCATCACTCTGTGTCTGACCCCGGGAGTGTTTGATGAGACCGTGCAGAGTAATAATCACTCTGTGTCTGACCCAGGGAGTCTTTGTTGGGACCGTGTAGAGGAATAATCGCTCCGCATCTGACCCGGGAGTGTTTGATGGGACCGTGTAGAGGAATAATCACTCTGTGTCTGACCCCCGGGAGTGTTTGATGGGACGATGTGGAGGGAGATTCACTCTGTGTCTGTCCCCGTGAGTGTACGATGGGACGGTGTGGAGGGAGATTCACTCTGTGTCTGACCCCGGGGGTGTTTGATGGGGCTGTGTAGAGGAACAATCACTCCGTGTCTGACCCCGGGAGTGTTTATGCGACCGTGTAGAGGAATAATCACTCTGTGTCTGGCCCCCGTGTGTGTTTGATGGGACGATGTGGAGGGAGATTCACTCTGTGTCTGACCCTAGTAGTGTGTGATGGGTCTGTGTGGAGGGAGATTCAGTCTGTGTCTGACCCCGGGAGTGTTGATGGGACCGTGTAGAGGAATAATCACTCTGTGTCTGACCCCCGGGAGTGTTTGATGGTACTTTGTGGAGGGAGATTCACTCTGTGTCTGACCCCGGGAGTATGTGATGGGACGGTCTGGAGGGAGATTCACTCTGTGTCTGACCCTAGTAGTGTGTGATGGGACGGTGTGGAGGGAGATTCACTTTGTGTCTGACGCCGGGAGTGTGTGATTGGACGATGTGGAGGGAGATTCACTCTGTGTCTGACCCCGGGATTGTGTGATGGGACGGTGCGGATGGAGATTCACTCTGTGTCTGACCCCGGGAGTGTTTGATGGGACCGTGCAGAGGAATAATCTCTCTGTGGCAGACCACGGGAGTGTGTGATGGGACGGTGTACAGGCATCATCACTCTGTGTCTGACCCCGGGAGTGTTTGATGAGACCGTGCAGAGTAATAATCACTCTGTGTCTGACCCAGGGAGTCTTTGTTGGGACCGTGTAGAGGAATAATCGCTCCGCATCTGACCCGGGAGTGTTTGATGGGACCGTGTAGAGGAATATTCACTCTGTGTCTGACCCCCGGGAGTGTTTGATGGGACGATGTGGAGGGTGTTTCACTTTGTGTCTGACGCCGGGAGTGTGTGATGGGACGATGTGGAGGGAGATACACTCTGTGTCTGACCCCGGGATTGTGTGATGGGACGGTGCGGATGGAGATTCACTCTGTGTCTGACCCCGGGAGTGTTTGATGGGACCGTGTAGAGGAATAATCTCTCTGTGGCAGACCACGGGAGTGTGTGATGGGACGGTGTGGAGGGAGATTCACTCTGTGTCTGACCCCGGGAGTGTTTGATGGGACAGTGTAGAGGAATAATCTCTCTGTGTCTGACCACGGGAGTGTGTCATGGGACGGTGTGGAGGGAGATTCACTCTGTGTCTGACCCCGGGAGTGTTTGATGGGACCGTGTAGATGAATAATCACTCTGTTTCTGACCCCGGGAGTGTGTGATGGGACTGTGTGGAGGGAGATTCACTCTGTGTTTGACCCCGGGGGAGTTTGATGGGACTGTGTAGAGGAATAATCACTCCGTGTCTGACCCCCGGGAGTGTATGATGGGACCATGTAGAGGAATAATTACTCTGTGTCTGACACCCGGGAGTGTTTGATGGGACGATGTGGAGGGAGATTCACTCTTTGTCTGATCCCGGGAATGTTTGATGGGACCGTGTAGAGGAATAATCACTCTGTGTCTGACCCCGGGAGTGTGTGATGTGACGGTGCGGATGGAGATTCACTCTGTGTCTGATCCCGGAAGTGTGTGATGGGACCGTGTAGAGGAATAATCACTCTGTGTCTGACCCCGGGAGTGTTTGATGGGACCGTGTAGAGGAATAATCTCTCTGTGTCTGACCACGGGAGTGTGTGATGGGACGATGTGGAGGGTGTTTCACTCTGTGTCTGACCCCGGGAGTATGTGATGGGTCGGTCTGGAGGGAGACTCACTCTGTGTCTGACCCTAGTAGTGTGTGATGGGACGGTGTGGAGGGAGATTCACTCTGTGTCTGACCCCGTGAGTGTACAATGGGACGGTGCGGATGGAGATTCACTCTGTGTCTGACCCCGGGAGTGTTTGATGGGACCGTGTAGAGGAATAATCACTTTGTGCCTGAACCCGGGAATGTTTGATGGGACCGTGTACAGGCATAATCACTGTGTCTGACCCCGGGAGTGTTTGATGGGACCGTGCAGAGTAATAATCACTCTGTGTCTGAGCCAGGGAGTCTTTGTTGGGACCGTGTAGAGGAATAATCTCTCTGTGTCTGACCACGGGAGTGTGTGACGGGACGGTGTCGAGGGAGATTCAGTCTGTGTCTGACCCCGGGAGTGTTTGATGGGACCGTGTAGAGGAATAATCTCTCTGAGTCTGACCACGGGAGCGTGTGACGGGACGGTGTGGAGGGAGATTCACTCTGTGTCTGACCCAGGGAGTGTGTGATGGGACGGTGTGGAGGGAGTTTCACTCTTTGTCAGACCTCGGGAGTGTGTGATGCGACCGTGTAGATGAATAATCACTCTGTGTCTGACCACGGGACTGTGTGATGGGACGGTGTGGAGTGAGATTCACACTGTGTCTGAAACCGGGATTGTGTGATGGGACGGTGCGGATGGAGATTCACTCTGTGTCTGACCCCGGGAGTGTTTGATGGGACCGTGTAGAGGAATAATCTCTCTGTGGCAGACCACGGGAGTGTGTGATGGGACGGTGTGGAGGGAGATTCACTCTGTGTCTGACCCCGGGAGTGTTTGATGGGACAGTGTAGAGGAATAATCACTCTGTGTCTGACCCCGGGAGTGTGTGATGTGACGGTGCGGATGGAGATTCACTCTGTGTCTGATCCCGGGAGTGTGTGATGTGACCGTGTAGAGGAATAATCACTCTGTGTCTGACCCCCGGGAGTGATTGATGGGACGATGTGGAGTGTGTTTCACTCTGTGTGTGACCCCGGGAGTATGTGATGGGTCGGTCTGGAGGGAGATTCACTCTGTGTCTGACCCTAGTAGTGTGTGATGGGACGGTGTGGAGGGAGATTCACTCTGTGTCTGACCCCGGGGGTGTTTGATGGGGCTGTGTAGAGGAACAATCACTCCGTGTATGACACCGGGAGTGTTGATGGGACCGTGTAGAGGAATAATCACTCTGTGTCTGACCCCCGGGAGTGTTTGATGGGACCGTGTAGAGGAATAATCACTCTGTGTCTGACCCCGGGAATGTTTGATGGGACCGTATACAGGCATCATCACTCTGTGTCTGACCCCGGGAGTGTTTGATGAGACCGTGCAGAGTAATAATCACTCTGTGTCTGACCCAGGCAGTCTTTGTTGGGACCGTGTAGAGGAATAATCGCTCCGCATCTGACCCGGGAGTGTTTGATGGGACCGTGAAGAGGAATAATCACTCTGTGTCTGATCCCCGGGAGTGTTTGATGGGACGATGTGGAGGGTGTTTCACTCTGTGTGTGACCCCGGGAGTATGTGATGGGTCGGTCTGGAGGGAGATTCACTCTGTGTCTGACCCTAGTAGTGTGTGATGGGACGGTGTGGAGGGAGATTCACTCTGTGTCTGACCCCGGGGGTGTTTGATGGGGCTGTGTAGAGGAACAATCACTCCGTGTATGACCCCGGGAGTGTTGATGGGACCGTGTAGAGGAATAATCACTCTGTGTCTGACACCCGGGAGTGTTTGATGGGACCGTGTAGAGGAATAATCACTCTGTGTCTGACCCCCGGGGGTGTTTGATGGTACTTTGTGGAGGGAGATTCACTCTGTGTCTGACCCCGGGAGTATGTGATGGGACTGTGTGGAGGGAGATTCACTCTGTGTGTGACCCCGGGAGTATGTGATGGGACGGTCTGGAGGGAGATTCACTCTGTGTCTGACCCTAGTAGTGTGTGACGGGACGGTGTGGAGGGAGATTCACTTTGTGTCTGACGCCGGGAGTGTGTGATGGGACGATGTGGAGGGAGATTCACTCTGTGTCTGATCCCGGGAGTGTTTGATGGGACCGTGTAGAGGAATAATAACTCTGTGTCTGACCCCGGGAGTGTGTGATGTGACGGTGCGGATGGAGATTCACTCTGTGTCTGACCCCGGGGGTGTTTGATGGGGCTGTGTAGAGGAACAATCACTCCGTGTATGACCCCGGGAGTGTTGATGGGACCGTGTAGAGGAATAATCACTCTGTGTCTGACACCCGGGAGTGTTTGATGGGACCGTGTAGAGGAATAATCACTCTGTGTCTGACCCCCGGGGGTGTTTGATGGTACTTTGTGGAGGGAGATTCACTCTGTGTCTGACCCCGGGAGTATGTGATGGGACTGTGTGGAGGGAGATTCACTCTGTGTGTGACCCCGGGAGTATGTGATGGGACGGTCTGGAGGGAGATTCACTCTGTGTCTGACCCTAGTAGTGTGTGACGGGACGGTGTGGAGGGAGATTCACTTTGTGTCTGACGCCGGGAGTGTGTGATGGGACGATGTGGAGGGAGATTCACTCTGTGTCTGATCCCGGGAGTGTTTGATGGGACCGTGTAGAGGAATAATAACTCTGTGTCTGACCCCGGGAGTGTGTGATGTGACGGTGCGGATGGAGATTCACTCTGTGTCTGATCCCGGGAGTGTGTGATGGGTCCGAGTAGAGGAATAATCACTCTGCGTCTGACCCCGGGAGTGTTTGACGGGACCGTGTAGAGGAATAATCTCTCTGTGTCTGACCACGGGAGTGTGTGATGGGACGGTGCGGATGGAGATTCACTCTGTGTCTGACGCCGGGAGTGTGTGATGGGACGGTGTGGAGGGAGATTCACTCTGTGTCTGATCCCGGGAGTGTGTGATGGGACCGTGTAGAGGAATAATCACTCTACCTGACCCCGGGACTGTGTGATGGGACGGTGTGGAGGGAGATTCACACAGTGTCTGAAACCGAGAGTGTGTGATGGGTCCGTGTAGAGGAATAATCACTCTGTGTCTGACCCCGGGAGTGTTTGACGGGACCGTGTAGAGGAATAATCTCTCTGTGTCTGACCACGGGAGTGTGTGATGGGACGGTGCGGATGGAGATTCACTCTGTGTCTGACGCCGGGAGTGTGTGATGGGACGGTGTGGAGGGAGATTCACACAGTGTCTGAAACCGAGAGTGTTTGATGGGACGGCGTAGAGGAATAATCACTCTGTGTCTGACCCCGGGGGTGTTTTATGGGACCGTGTAGAGGAATAATCACTCTGTGTCTGACCCCGGGAGTGTTTGATGGGACCGTGTACAGGCATAATCACTCTGTGTCTGACCCCGGGAGTGTTTCATGGGACCGTGCAGAGTAATAATCCCTCTGTGTCTGACCCAGGGAGCCTTTGTTGGGACCGTGTAGAGGAATAATCGCTCCGCGTCTGACCCCGGGAGTGTTTGATGGGACCGTGTAGAGGAATAATCACTCTGTGTCTGACCCCCGGGAGTGTTTGATGGGACGATGTGGAGGGTGTTTCACTCTGTGTGTGACCCCGGGAGTATGTGATGGGTCGGTCTGGAGGGAGATTCACTCTGTGTCTGACCCTATTAGTGTGTGATGGGACGGTGTGGAGGGAGATTCACTCTGTGTCTGACCCCGGGGGTGTTTGATGGGGCTGTGTAGAGGAACAATCACTCCGTGTATGACCCCGGGAGTGTTGATGGGACCGTGTAGAGGAATAATCACTCTGTGTCTGACCCCCGGGAGTGTTTGATGGGACCGTGTAGAGGAATAATCACTCTGTGTCTGACCCCCGGGGGTGTTTGATGGTACTTTGTGGAGGGAGATTCACTCTGTGTCTGACCCCGGGAGTATGTGATGGGACTGTGTGGAGGGAGATTCACTCTGTGTGTGACCCCGGGAGTATGTGATGGGACGGACTGGAGGGATATTCACTCTGTGTCTGACCCTAGTAGTGTGTGACGGGACGGTGTGGAGGGAGATTCACTTTGTGTCTGACGCCGGGAGTGTGTGATGGGACGATGTGGAGGGAGATTCTCTCTGTGTCTGATCCCGGGAGTGTTTGATGGGACCGTGTAGAGGAATAATCACTCTGTGTCTGACCCCGGGAGTGTTTGATGGGACCGTGTAGAGGAATAATCTCTCTGTGTCTGACCACGGGAGTGTGTGATGGGACGGTGTGGAGGGAGATTCACTCTGTGTCTGATCCCGGGAGTGTGTGATGGGACCGTGTAGAGGAATAATCACTCTGTCTGACCCCGGGAGTGTTTGATGGGACCGTGTAGAGGAATAAACTCTCTGTGTCTGACCACGGGAGTGTGTGATGGGACAGTGTGGAGGGAGATTCACTCTGTGGCTGACCCCGGGAGTGTGTGATGGGACGGTGTGGAGGGCAATTCACTTTTTGTCTGACCCAGGGATTGTTTGATGGGACTGTGTAGAGGAATAATCACTCTGTGTCTGACCACGGGACTGTGTGATGGGACGGTGTGGAGGGAGATTCACACAGTGTCTGAAACCGAGAGTGTTTGATGGGACGGCGTAGAGGAATAATCACTCTGTGTCTGACCCCGGGGGTGTTTTATGGGACCGTGTAGAGGAATAATCACTCTGTGTCTGACCCCGGGAGTGTTTGATGGGACCGTGTACAGGCATAATCACTCTGTGTCTGACCCCGGGAGTGTTTCATGGGACCGTGCAGAGTAATAATCACTCTGTGTCTGACCCAGGGAGCCTTTGTTGGGACCGTGTAGAGGAATAATCGCTCCGCGTCTGACCCCGGGAGTGTTTGATGGGACCGTGTAGAGGAATAATCACTCTGTGTCTGACCCCCGGGAGTGTTTGATGGGACGATGTGGAGGGTGTTTCACTCTGTGTCTGACCCCGGGAGTATGTGATGGGTCGGTCTGGAGGGAGACTCACTCTGTGTCTGACCCTAGTAGTGTGTGATGGGACGGTGTGGAGGGAGATTCACTCTGTGTCTGACCCCGGGGGTGTTTGATGGGGCTGTGTAGAGGAACAATCACTCCGTGTATGACCCCGGGAGTGTTGATGGGACCGTGTAGAGGAATAATCACTCTGTGTCTGACCCCCGGGAGTGTTTGATGGGGCCGTGTAGAGGAATAATCACTCTGTGTCTGACCCCCGGGAGTGTTTGATGGTACTTTGTGGAGGGAGATTCACTCTGTGTCTGACCCCGGGAGTATGTGATGGGACGGTCTGGACGGAGATTCACTCTGTGTCTGACCCTAGTAGTGTGTGATGGGACGGTGTGGAGGGAGATTCACTTTGTGTCTGACGCCGGGAGTGTGTGATGGGACGATGTGGAGGGAGATTCACTCTGTGTCTGACTCCGGGATTGTTTGATGGGACGGTGCGGATGGAGATTCACTCTGTGTCTGACCCCGGGAGTGTTTGATGCGACCGTGTAGAGGAATAATCTCTCTGTGGCAGACCACGGGAGTGTGTGATGGGACGGTGTGGAGGGAGATTCACTCTGTGTCTGACCCCGGGAGTGTTTGATGGGACAGTGTAGAGGAATAATCTCTCTGTGTCTGACCACGGGAGTGTGTGATGGGACAGTGTGGAGGGAGATTCACTCTGTGTCTGACCCCGGGAGTGTTTGATGGGACCGTGTAGATGAATAATCACTCTGTTTCTGACCCCGGGAGTGTGTGATGGGACTGTGTGGAGGGAGATTCACTCTGTGTTTGACCCCGGGGGTGTTTGATGGGACTGTGTAGAGGAATAATCACTCCGTGTCTGACCCCCGGGAGTGTATGATGGGACCGTGTAGAGGAATAATCACTCTGTGTCTGACACCCGGGTGTGTTTGATGGGACGATGTGGAGGGAGATTCACTCTGCGTGTGACCCCGGGATTATGTGATGGGACGGTCTGGAGGGAGATTCACTCTGTGTCTGACCCTAGTAGTGTGTGATGGGACGGTGTGGAGGGAGATTCACTTTGTGTCTGACGCCGGGAGTGTGTGATGGGACGATGTGGAGGGAGATTCACTCTGTGTCTGATCCCGGGAGTGTTTGATGGGACCGTGTAGAGGAATAATCACTCTGTGTCTGACCCCGGTAGTGTGTGATGTGACGGTGCGGATGGAGATTCACTCTGTGTCTGATCCCGGGAGTGTGTGATGGGACACTGTAGAGGAATAATCACTCTGTGTCTGACACCGGGAATGTTTGATGGGACCGTGTAGAGGAATAATCTCTCTGTGTCTGACCACGGGAGTGTGTGATGGGACGATGTGGAGGGTGTTTCACTCTGTGTCTGACCCCGGGAGTATGTGATGGGTCGGTCTTGAGGGAGACTCACTCTGTGTCTGACCCTAGTAGTGTGTGATGGGACGGTGTGGATGGAGATTCACTCTGTGTCTGACCCCGAGAGTGTACGATGGGACGGTGCGGATGGAGATTCACTCTGTGTCTGACCCCGGGAGTGTTTGATGGGACCGTGTAGAGGAATAATCTCTCTGTGTCAGACCACGGGAGTGTGTGAAGGGACGGTGTCGAGGGAGAATCAGTCTGTGTCTGACCCCGGGAGTGTTTGTTGGGACAGTGTAGAGGAATAATCTCTCTGTGTCTGACCACGGGGTTGTGTGATGGGACGGTGCGGATGGAGATTCACTCTGTGTCTGACCCCGGGAGTGTTTGATGGGACCGTGTAGAGGAATAATCACTTTGTGCCTGACCCCGGGAATGTTTGATGGGACCGTGTAGAGGAATAATCTCTCTGTGTCTGACCACGGGAGTGTGTGATGGGACGGTGTGGAGGGAGATTCACTCTGTGTCTGACCCCGGGAGTGTTTGATGGGACCGTGTAGAGGAATAATCACTCTGTGTCTGACCCCCGGGAGTGTTTGATGGGACCGTGTAGACGAATAATCACTCTGTGTCTGACCCCGGGAATGTTTGATGGGACCGTATACAGGCATCATCACTCTGTGTCTGACCCCGGGAGTGTTTGATGAGACCGTGCAGAGTAATAATCACTCTGTGTCTGACCCAGGCAGTCTTTGTTGGGACCGTGTAGAGGAATAATCGCTCCGCATCTGACCCGGGAGTGTTTGATGGGACCGTGAAGAGGAATAATCACTCTGTGTCTGACCCCCGGGAGGGTTTGATGGGACGATGTGGAGGGTGTTTAACTCTGTGTGTGACCCCGAGAGTATGTGATGGGTCGGTCTGGAGGGAGATTCACTCTGTGTCTGACCCTAGTAGTGTGTGATGGGACGGTGTGGAGGGAGATTCACTCTGTGTCTGAACCCGGGGGTGTTTGATGGGGCTGTGTAGAGGAACAATCACTCCGTGTATGACCCCGGGAGTGTTGATGGGACCGTGTAGAGGAATAATCACTCTGTGTCTGACCCCCGGGAGTGTTTGATGGGACCGTGTAGAGGAATAATCACTCTGTGTCTGACCCCGGGAGTGTTTGATGGGACCGTGTACAGGCATAATCACTCTGTGCCTGACCCCGGGAGTGTTTCATGGGACCGAGCAGAGTAATAATCACTCTGTGTCTGACCCAGGGAGCCTTTGTTGGGACCGTGTAGAGGAATAATCGCTCCGCGTCTGACCCCGGGAGTGTTTGATGGGACCGTGTAGAGGAATAATCACTCTGTGTCTGACCCCCGGGAGTGTTTGATGGGACGGTGTGGAGGGAGATTCACTCTGTGTCTGACCCCGGGGGTGTTTGATGGTACTTTGTGGAGGGAGATTCACTCTGTGTCTGACCCCGGGAGTATGTGATGGGACTGTGTGGAGGGAGATTCACTCTGTGTGTGACCCCGGGAGTATGTGATGGGACGGTCTGGAGGGAGATTCACTCTGTGTCTGACCCCGTGAGTGTACGATGGGACGGTGCGGATGGAGATTCACTCTGTGTCTGACCCCGGGAGTGTTTGATGGGACCGTGTAGAGGAATAATCACTCTGTGTCTGACCCCGGGAGTGTGTGATGTGACGGTGCGGATGGAGATTCACTCTGTGTCTGATGCCGGGAGTGTGTGATGGGTCCGTGTAGAGGAATAATCACTCTGTGTCTGACCCCGGGAGTGTTTGATGGGACCGTGTAGAGGAATAATCTCTCTGTGTCTGACCACGGGAGTGTGTGATGGGACGGTGCGGATGGAGATTCACTCTGTGTCTGACGCCGGGAGTGTGTGATGGGACGGTGTGGAGGGAGATTCACTCTGTGTCTGATCCCGGGAGTGTGTGATGGGACCGTGTAGAGGAATAATCACTCTGTCTGACCCCGGCAGTGTTTGATGGGACCGTGTAGAGGAATAATCTCTCTGTGTCTGACCACGGGAGTGTGTGATGGGACGGTGTGGAGGGAGATTCACTCTGTGGCTGACCCAGGGAGTGTGTGATGGGACGGGGTGGAGGGCAATTCACTTTTTGTCTGACCCAGGGATTGTTTGATGGGACTGTGTAGAGGAATAATCACTCTGTGTCTGACCCCGTGAGCGTGTGATGACACGGTGTGGAGGGAGATTCACTCTTTGTCTGACCTCGGGAGTGTGTGATGCGACCGTGTAGATGAATAATCACTCTGTGTCTGACCACGGGACTGTGTGATGGGACGGTGTGGAGGGAGATTCACACAGTGTCTGAAACCGAGAGTGTTTGATGGGACGGCGTAGAGGAATAATCACTCTATGTCTGACCCAGGGGGTGTTTTATGGGACCGTGTAGAGGAATAATCACTCTGTGTCTGACACCGGGAGTGTTTGATGGGACCGTGTACAGGCATAACCACTCTGTGTCTGACCCCGGGAGTGTTTGATGGGACCGTGCAGAGTAATAATCACTCTGTGTCTGACCCAGGGAGCCTTTGTTGGGACCGTGTAGAGGAATAATCGCTCCGCGTCTGACCCCGGGAGTGTTTGATGGACCGTGTAGAGGAATAATCACTCTGTCTGACCCCGGGAGTGTTTGATGGGACCGTGTAGAGGAATAATCTCTCTGTGTCTGACCACGGGAGTGTGTGATGGGACGGTGTGGAGGGAGATTCACTCTGTGGCTGACCCCGGGAGTGTGTGATGGGACGGTGTGGAAGGCAAATCACTTTTTGTCTGACCCAGGGATTGTTTGATGGGACTGTGTAGAGGAATAATCACTCTGTGTCTGACCCCGTGAGCGTGTGATGACACGGTGTGGAGGGAGATTCACTCTTTGTCTGACCTCGGGAGTGTGTGATGCGACGGTGTAGATGAATCATCACTCTGTGTCTGACCACGGGACTGTGTGATGGGACGGTGTGGAGGGAGATTCACACAGTGTCTGAAACCGAGAGTGTTTGATGGGACGGCGTAGAGGAATAATCACTCTGTGTCTGACCCCGGGGGTGTTTTATGGGACCGTGTAGAGGAATAATCACTCTGTGTCTGACCCCGGGAGTGTTTGATGGGACCGTGTACAGGCATAATCACTCTGTGTCTGACCCCGGGAGTGTTTCATGGGACTGTGCAGAGTAATAATCACTCTGTGTCTGACCCAGGGAGCCTTTGTTGGGACCGTGTAGAGGAATAATCGCTCCGCGTCTGACCCCGGGAGTGTTTGATGGGACCGTGTAGAGGAATAATCACTCTGTGTCTGACCCCGGGAGTATGTGATGGGTCGGTCTGGAGGGAGACTCACTCTGTGTCTGACCCTAGTAGTGTGTGATGGGACGGTGTGGAGGGAGATTCACTCTGTGTCTGACCCCGGGGGTGTTTGATGGGGCTGTGTAGAGGAACAATCACTCCGTGTATGACCCCGGGAGTGTTGATGGGACCGTGTAGAGGAATAATCACTCTGTGTCTGACCCCCGGGAGTGTTTGATGGGGCCGTGTAGAGGAATAATCACTCTGTGTCTGACCCCCGGGAGTGTTTGATGGGACCGTGTAGAGGAATAATCACTCTGTGTCTGACCCCCGGGGGTGTTTGATGGGACTGTGTGGAGGGAGATTCACTCTGTGTGTGACCCCGGGAGTATGTGATGGGACGGTCTGGAGGGAGATTCACTCTGTGTCTGACCCCGTGAGTGTATGATGGGACGATGCGGATGGAGATTCACTCTGAGTCTGACCCCGGGAGTGTTTGATGGGACCGTGTAGAGGAATAATCACTCTGTGTCTGACCCCGGGAGTGTGTGATGTGACGGTGCGGATGGAGATTCACTCTGTGTCTGATGCCGGGAGTGTGTGATGGGTCCGTGTAGAGGAATAATCACTCTGTGTCTGACCCCGGGAGTGTTTGATGGGACCGTGTAGAGGAATAATCTCTCTGTGTCTGACCACGGGAGTGTGTGATGGGACGGTGCGGATGGAGATTCACTCTGTGTCTGACGCCGGGAGTGTGTGATGGGACGGTGTGGAGGGAGATTCACTCCGTGTATGACCCCGGGAGTGTTGATGGGACCGTGTAGAGGAATAATCACTCTGTGTCTGACCCCCGGGAGTGTTTGATGGGGCCGTGTAGAGGAATAATCACTCTGTGTCTGACCCCCGGGAGTGTTTGATGGTACTTTGTGGAGGGAGATTCACTCTGTGTCTGACCCCGGGAGTATGTGATGGGACGGTCTGGACGGAGATTCAATCTGTGTCTGACCCTAGTAGTGTGTGATGGGACGGTGGGGAGGGAGATTCACTTTGTGTCTGACGCCGGGAGTGTGTGATGGGACGATGTGGAGGGAGATTCACTCTGTGTCTGACTCCGGGATTGTTTGATGGGACGGTGCGGATGGAGATTCACTCTGTGTCTGACCCCGGGAGTGTTTGATGCGACCGTGTAGAGGAATAATCTCTCTGTGGCAGACCACGGGAGTGTGTGATGGGACGGTGTGGAGGGAGATTCACTCTGTGTCTGACCCAGGGAGTGTTTGATGGGACAGTGTAGAGGAATAATCTCTCTGTGTCTGACCACGGGAGTGTGTGATGGGACGGTGTGGAGGGAGATTCACTCTGTGTCTGACCCCGGGAGTGTTTGATGGGATCGTGTAGATGAATAATCACTCTGTTTCTGACCCCGGGAGTGTGTGATGGGACTGTGTGGAGGGAGATTCACTCTGTGTTTGACCCCGGGGGTGTTTGATGGGTCTGTGTAGAGGAATAATCACTCCGTGTCTGACCCCCGGGAGTGTATGATGGGACCGTGTAGAGGAATAATCACTCTGTGTCTGACACCCGGGTGTGTTTGATGGGACGATGTGGAGGGAGATTCACTCTGTGTGTGACCCCGGGAGTATGTGATGGGACGGTCTGGAGGGAGATTCACTCTGTGTCTGACCCTAGTAGTGTGTGATGGGACGGTGTGGAGGGAGATTCACTTTGTGTCTGACGCCGGGAGTGTGTGATGGGACGATGTGGAGGGAGATTCACTCTGTGTCTGATCCCGGGAGTGTTTGATGGGACCGTGTAGAGGAATAATCACTCTGTGTCTGAGCCCGGTAGTGTGTGATGTGACGGTGCGGATGGAGATTCACTCTGTGTCTGATCCCGGGAGTGTGTGATGGGACCGTGTAGAGGAATAATCACTCTGTGTCTGACACCGGGAGTGTTTGATGGGACCGTGTAGAGGAATAATCTCTCTGTGTCTGACCACGGGAGTGTGTGATTGGACGATGTGGAGGGTGTTTCACTCTGTGTCTGACCCCGGGAGTATGTGATGGGTCGGTCTGGAGGGAGACTCACTCTGTGTCTGACCCTAGTAGTGTGTGATGGGACGGTGTGGAGGGAGATTCACTCTGTGTCTGACCCCGTGAGTGTACGATGCGACGGTGCGGATGGAGATTCACTCTGTGTCTGACCCCGGGAGTGTTTGATGGGACCGTGTAGAGGAATAATCTCTCTGCGTCAGACCACGGGAATGTGTGAAGGGACGGTGTCGAGGGAGAATCTGTCTGTGTCTGACCCCGGGAGTGTTTGATGGGACAGTGTAGAGGAATAATCTCTCTGTGTCTGACCACGGGGTTGTGTGATGGGACGGTGCGGATGGAGATTCACTCTGTGTCTGTCCCCGGGAGTGTTTGATGGGACCGTGTAGAGGAATAATCACTTTGTGCCTGACCCCGGGAATGTTTGATGGGGCCGTGTACAGGCATAATCACTGTGTCTGACCACGGGAGTGTTTGATGGGACCGTGCAGAGTAATAATCACTCTGTGTCTGAGCCAGGGAGTCTTTGTTGGGACCGTGTAGAGGAATAATCGCTCCGCATCTGACCCGGGAGTGTTTGATGGGACCGTGAAGAGGAATAATCACTCTGTGTCTGACCCCCGGGAGTGTTTGATGGGACGATGTGGAGGGTGTTTAACTCTGTGTGTGACCCCGAGAGTATGTGATGGGTCGGTCTGGAGGGAGATTCACTCTGTGTCTGACCCTAGTAGTGTGTGATGGGACGGTGTGGTGGGAGATTCACTCTGTGTCTGACCCCGGGGGTGTTTGATGGGGCTGTGTAGAGGAACAATCACTCCGTGTATGACCCCGGGAGTGTTGATGGGACCGTGTAGAGGAATAATCACTCTGTGTCTGACCCCCGGGAGTGTTTGATGGGACCGTGTAGAGGAATAATCACTCTCTGTCTGACCCCGGGAGTGTTTGATGGGACCGTGTACAGGCATAATAACTCTGTGTCTGACCCCGGGAGTGTTTCATGGGACCGTGCAGAGTAATAATCACTCTGTGTCTGACCCAGGGAGCCTTTGTTGGGACCGTGTAGAGGAATAATCGCTCCGCGTCTGACCCCGGGAGTGTTTGATGGGACCGTGTAGAGGAATAATCACTCTGTGTCTGACCCCCGGGAGTGTTTGATGGGACGATGTGGAGGGTGTTTCACTCTGTGTCTGACCCCGGGAGTATGTGATGGGTCGGTCTGGAGGGAGACTCACTCTGTGTCTGACCCTAGTAGAGTGTGATGGGACGGTGTGGTGGGAGATTCACTCTGTGTCTGACCCCGGGGGTGTTTGATGGGGCTGTGTAGAGGAACAATCACTCCGTGTATGACCCCGGGAGTGTTGATGGGACCGTGTAGAGGAATAATCACTCTGTGTCTGACCCCCGGGAGTGTTTGATGGGACCGTGTAGAGGAATAATCACTCTCTGTCTGACCCCGGGAGTGTTTGATGGGACCGTGTACAGGCATAATAACTCTGTGTCTGACCCCGGGAGTGTTTCATGGGACCGTGCAGAGTAATAATCACTCTGTGTCTGACCCAGGGAGCCTTTGTTGGGACCGTGTAGAGGAATAATCGCTCCGCGTCTGACCCCGGGAGTGTTTGATGGGACCGTGTAGAGGAATAATCACTCTGTGTCTGACCCCCGGGAGTGTTTGATGGGACGATGTGGAGGGTGTTTCACTCTGTGTCTGACCCCGGGAGTATGTGATGGGTCGGTCTGGAGGGAGACTCACTCTGTGTCTGACCCTAGTAGAGTGTGATGGGACGGTGTGGAGGGAGATTCACTCTGTGTCTGACCCCGGGGGTGTTTGATGGGGCTGTGTAGAGGAACAATCACTCCGTGTATGACCCCGGGAGTGTTGATGGGACCGTGTAGAGGAATAATCACTCTGTGTCTGACCCCCGGGAGTGTTTGATGGGGCCGTGTAGAGGAATAATCACTCAGTGTCTGACCCCCGGGAGTGTTTGATGGGACCGTGTAGAGGAATAATCACTCTGTGTCTGACACCCGGGGGTGTTTGATGGTACTTTGTGGAGGGAGATTCACTCTGTGTCTGACCCCGGGAGTATGTGATGGGACTGTGTGGAGGGAGATTCACTCTGTGTGTGACCCCGGGAGTATGTGATGGGACGGTCTGGAGGGAGATTCACTCTGTGTCTGACCCCGGGAGTGTTTGATGGGACCGTGTAGAGGAATAATCCCTCTGTGTCTGACCCCGGGAGTGTGTGATGTGACGGTGCGGATGGAGATTCACTCTGTGTCTGATGCCGGGAGAGTGTGATGGGTCCGTGTAGAGGAATAATCACTCTGTGTCTGACCCCGGGAGTGTTTGATGGGACCGTGTAGAGGAATAATCTCTCTGTGTCTGACCACTTGAGTGTGTGATGGGACTGTGCGGATGGAGATTCACTCTGTGTCTGACGCCGGGAGTGTGTGATGGGGCGGTGTGGAGGGAGATTCACTCTGTGTCTGATCCCGGGAGTGTGTGATGGGACCGTGTAGAGGAATAATCACTCTGTCTGACCCCGGCAGTGTTTGATGGGACCGTGTAGAGGAATAATCTCTCTGTGTCTGACCACGGGAGTGTGTGATGGGACGGTGTGGAGGGAGATTCACTCTGTGGCTGACCCCGGGAGTGTGTGATGGGACGGGGTGGAGGGCAATTCACTTTTTGTCTGACCCAGGGATTGTTTGATGGGACTGTGTAGAGGAATAATCACTCTGTGTCTGACCCCGTGAGCGTGTGATGACACGGTGTTGAGGGAGATTCACTCTGTGTCTGACCACGGGACTGTGTGATGGGACGGTGTGGAGGGAGATTCACTCTTTGTCTGACCCCGGGAGTGTTTGATGGGACCGTGTAGAGGATTATTAACACTCTGTGTCTGACCACGTGAGAGTGTGATGGGACGGTGTGGAGGGAGATTCACACAGTGTCTGAAACCGAGAGTGTTTGATGGGACGGCGTAGAGGAATAATCACTCTATGTCTGACCCCGGGGGTGTTTTATGGGACCGTGTAGAGGAATAATCACTCTGTGTCTGACCCCGGGAGTGTTTGATGGGACCGTGTACAGGCATAATCACTCTGTGTCTGACCCCGGGAGTGTTTGATGGGACCGTGCAGAGTAATAATCACTCTGTGTCTGACCCAGGGAGCCTTTGTCGGGACCGTGTAGAGGAATAATCGCTCCGCGTCTGACCCCGGGAGTGTTTGATGGGACCGTGTAGAGGAATAATCACTCTGTGTCTGACCCCCGGGAGTGTTTGATGGGACGATGTGGAGGGTGTTTCACTCTGTGTGTGACCCCGGGAGTATGTGATGGGTCGGTCTGGAGGGAGACTCACTCTGTGTCTGACCCTAGTAGTGTGTGATGGGACGGTGTGGAGGGAGTTTCACTCTGTGTCTGACCCCGTGAGTATACGATGGGACGGTGCGGATGGAGATTCACTATGTGTCTGACCCCGGGAGTGTTTGATGGGCACGTGTAGAGGAATAATCTCTCTGTGTCAGACCACGGGAGTGTGTGATGGGACGGTGTCGAGGGAGATTCAGTCTGTGTCTGACCCCGGGTGTGTTTGATGGGACTGTGTAGAGGAATAATCTCTCTGTGTCTGACCACGGGATTGTGTGATGGGACGGTGCGGATGGAGATTCACTCTGTGTCTGACCCCGGGAGTGTTTGATGGGACCGTGTAGAGGAATAATCACTTTGTGCCTGAACCCGGGAATGTTTGATGGGACCGTGTACAGGCATAATCACTGTGTCTGACCCCGGGACTGTTTGATGGGACCGTGCAGAGTAATAATCACTCTGTGTCTGAGCCAGGGAGTCTTTGTTGGGACCGTGTAGAGGAATAATCTCTCTGTGTCTGACCACGGGAGTGTGTGACGGGACGGTGTGGAGGGAGATTCACTCTGTGTCTGACCCCGGGAATGTTTGATGGGACCGTGTAGAGGAATAATCACTCTGTGTCTGACCCCGGGAGTGTGTGATGGGACGGTGTGGAGGGAGTTTCACATTTTGTCTGACCCAGGGATTGTTTGATGGGACCGTGTAGAGTAATAATCACTCTGTGTCTGACCCCGTGAGCGTGTGATGACACGGTGTGGAGGGAGATTCACTCTTTGTTTGACCTCGGGAGTCTGTGATGCGACCGTGTAGATGAATAATCACTCTGTGTCTGACCACGGGGTTGTGTGATGGGACGGTGCGGATGGAGATTCACTCTGTGTCTGACCCCGGGAGTGTTTGATGGGACCGTGTAGAGGAATAATCACTTTGTGCCTGACCCCGGGAATGTTTGATGGGACCGTGTACAGGCATAATCACTGTGTCTGACCCAGGGAGTGTTTGATGGGACCGTGCAGAGTAATAATCATTCTGTGTCTGAGCCAGGGAGTCTTTGTTGGGACCGTGTAGAGGAATAATCGCTCCGCATCTGACCCTGGAGTGTTTGATGGGACCGTGAAGAGGAATAATCACTCTGTGTCTGACCCCCGGGAGTGTTTGATGGGACGATGTGGAGGGTGTTTCACTCTGTGTGTGACCCCGGGAGTATGTGATGGGTCGGTCTGGAGGGAGATTCACTCTGTGTCTGACCCTAGTAGTGTGTGATGGGACGGTGTGGAGGGAGATTCACTCTGTGTCTGACCCCGGGGGTGTTTGATGGGGCTGTGTAGAGGAACAATCACTCCGTGTATGACCCCGGGAGTGTTGATGGGACCGTGTAGAGGAATAATCACTCTGTGTCTGACCCCCGGGAGTGTTTGATGGGACCGTGTAGAGGAACAATCACTCTGTGTCTGACCCCCGGGGGTGTTTGATGGTACTTTGTGGAGGGAGATTCACTCTGTGTCAGACCCCGGGAGTATGTGATGGGACTGTGTGGAGGGAGATTCACTCTGTGTGTGACCCCGGGAGTATGTGATGGGACGGTCTGGAGGGAGATTCACTCTGTGTCTGACCCTAGTAGTGTGTGATGGGACGGTGTGGAGGGAGATTCACTTTGTGTCTGACGCCGGGAGTGTGTGATGGGACGATGTGGAGGGAGATTCACTCTGTGTCTGATCCCGGGAGTGTTTGATGGGACCGTGTAGAGGAATAATCACACTGTGTCTGACCCCGGGAGTGTGTGATGTGACGGTGCGGATGGAGATTCACTCTGTGTCTGATGCCGGGAGTGTGTGATGGGTCCGTGTAGAGGAATAATCACTCTGTGTCTGACCCCGGGAGTGTTTGATGGGACCGTGTAGAGGAATAATCTCTCTGTGTCTGACCACGGGAGTGTGTGATGGGACGGTGCGGATGGAGATTCACTCTGTGTCTGACGCCGGGAGTGTGTGATGGGACGGTGTGGAGGGAGATTCACTCTGTGTCTGATCCCGGGAGTGTGTGATGGGACCGTGTAGAGGAATAATCACTCTGTCTGACTCCGGCAGTGCTTGATGGGACCGTGTAGAGGAATAATCTCTCTGTGTCTGACCACGGGAGTGTGTGATGGGACGGTGTGGAGGGAGATTCACTCTGTGGCTGACCCCGGGAGTGTGTGATGGGACGGTGTGGAGGGCAATTCACTTTTTGTCTGACCCAGGGATTGTTTGATGGGACTGTGTAGAGGATTAATCACTCTGTGTCTGACCCCGTGAGCGTGTGATGACACGGTGTGGAGGGAGATTCACTCTTTGTCTGACCTCGGGAGTGTGTGATGCGACCGTGTAGAGAAATAATCACTCTGTGTCTGACCCCGGGAGTGTGTGTTGGGACGGTGTGGAGGGAGATTCACTCTGTGTCTGAAACCGAGAGTGTTTGATGGGACGGCGTAGAGGAATAATCACTCTGTGTCTGACCCCGGGGGTGTTTTATGGGACCGTGTAGAGGAATAATCACTCTGTGTCTGACCCCGGGAGTGTTTGATGGGACCGTGTACAGGCATAATCACTCTGTGTCTGACCCCGGGAGTGTTTGATGGGACCGTGCAGAGTAATAATCACTCTGTGTTTGACCCAGGGAGCCTTTGTTGGGACCGTGTAGAGGAATAATCGCTCCGCGTCTGACCCCGGGAGTGTTTGATGGGACCGTGTAGAGGAATAATCACTCTGTGTCTGACCCCCGGGAGTGTTTGATGGGACGATGTGGAGGGTGTTTCACTCTGTGTGTGACCCCGGGAGTATGAGATGGGTCGGTCTGGAGGGAGACTCACTCTGTGTCTGACCCTAGTAGTGTGTGATGGGACGGTGTGGATGGAGATTCACTCTGTGTCTGACCCCGGGAGTGTTTGATGGGCCCGTGTAGAGGAATAATCTCTCTGTGTCAGACCACGGGAGTGTGTGATGGGACGGTGTCGAGGGAGATTCAGTTTGTGTCTGACCCCGGGAGTGTTTGATGGGACCGTGTAGAGGAATAATCACTTTGTGCCTGACCCCGGGAATGTTTGATGGGACCGTGTACAGGCATAATCACTGTGTCTGACCCCGGGACTGTTTGATGGGACCGTGCAGAGTAATAATCACTCTGTGTCTGAGCCAGGGAGTCTTTGATGGGACCCTGTAGAGGAATAATCTCTCTGTGTCTGACCACGGGAGTGTGTGACGGGACGGTGTGGAGGGAGATTCACTCTGTGTCTGACCCCGGGAGTGTTTGATGGGACCGTGTAGAGGAATAATCACTCTGTGTCTGACCCCGGGAGTGTGTGATGGGACGGTGTGGAGGGAGTTTCACATTTTGTCTGACCCAGGGATTGTTTGATGGGACCGTGTAGAGTAATAATCACTCTGTGTCTGACCCCGTGAGCGTGTGATGACACGGTGTGGAGGGAGATTCACTCTTTGTCTGACCTCGGGAGTCTGTAATGCGACCGTGTAGATGAATAATCACTCTGTGTCTGACCACGGGACTGTGTGATGGGACGGTGTGGAGGGAGATTCACACTGAGTCTGAAACCGAGAGTGTTTGATGGGACCGTGTAGAGGAATAATCACTCCGTTTATGACCCCGGAAGTGTTGATGGGACCGTGTAGAGGAATAATCACTCTGTGTCTAACCCCCGGGAGTGCTTGATGGGACCGTGTAGAGGAATAATCACTCTGTGTCTGACCCCCGGGAGTGTTTGATGGGACCGTGTAGAGGAATAATCACTCAGTGTCTGACCCCCGGGAGAGTTTGATGGTACTTTGTGGAGGGAGATTCACTCTGTGTCTGACCCCGGGAGTATGTGATGGGACGGTCTGGAGGGAGATTCACTCTGTGTCTGACCCTAGAAGTGTGTGATGGGACGGTGTGGAGGGAGATTCACTTTGTGTCTGACGCCGGGAGTGTGTGATGGGACGATGTGGAGGGAGATTCACTCTGTGTCTGACCCCGGGATTGTGTGATGGGACGGTGCGGATGGAGATTCAATCTGTGTCTGACCCCGGGCGTGTTTGATGGGACCGTGTAGAGGAATAATCTCTCTGTGGCAGACCACGGGAGTGTGTGATGGGACGGCGTGGAGGGAGATTCACTCTGTGTCTGACCCCGGGAGTGTTTGATGGGACAGTGTAGATGAATAATCTCTCTGTGTCTGACCACGGGAGTGTGTGATGGGACGGTGTGGAGGGAGGTTCACTCTGTGTCTGACCCCGGGAGTGTTGATGGGACCGTGTAGTTGAATAATCACTCTGTTTCTGACCCCGGGAGTGTGTGATGGGACGGTGTGGAGGGAGATTCATTCTGTGTCTGAAATCAGGAGAGTGTGATCGGACGGGTAGGAGGGAGATTCACCCTGTGTCTGACCCCGGGATTGTGTGATGGGTTCGTGTAGAGGAATAATCACTCTGTGTCTGACCCCGGGAGAGTGTGATGGGTTTTTGTAGAGGAATAATCACTCTGTGTCTGACCCCGGGAGAGTGTGATGGGACGGTGTGGAGTGAGATTCACTCTGTGTCTGACCCCCGGGAGTGTTTGAAGGGACAGTGTAGAGGAATAATCACTCTGTGTCTCACCCCCGGGAGTGTTGATGGGACCGTGTAGAGGAATAATCACTCAGTGTCTGACCCCCGGGAGTGTTTGATGGGACCGTACAGAGGAATAATCACTCTGTGTCTGACCACGGGACTGTGTGACTGGACGGTCAGGAGGGAGATTCACTCTGTGCCTGACCCCGGGAGTCTTTGATGGGACCGTGTAGATGAATAATCACTCTGTTTCTGACCCCGGGAGTGAGTGATGGGACTGTGTGGAGGGAGATTCACTCTGTGTTTGACCCCGGTGGTGTTTGATGGGACTGTGTAGAGGAATAATCACTCCGTGTCTGTCCCCCGGGAGTGTATGATGGGACCGTGTAGAGGAATAATCACTCTGTGTGTGACCCCGGGAGTATGTGATAGGACGGTCTGTAGGGAGATTCACTCTGTGTCTGACACTAGTAGTGTGTGATGGGACGGTGTGGAGGGAGATTCACTTTGTGTCTGACGCCGGGAGTGTGTGATGGTACGATGTGGAGAGAGATTCACTCTGTGTCTGATCCCGGGAGTGTTTGATGGGACCGTGTAGAGGAATAATCACTCTGTCCCTCACCCCGTGAGAGTGTGATGAGACGGTGTGGAGAGTGATTCACTCATTTTCTGACCTCAGGAGTGTGTGATGGGTCCGAGTAGAGGAATAATCAGTCTGTGTCTGACCCCGGGAGTGTTTGATGGGACCGTGTAGAGGAATAATCACTCAGTATCTGACCCCGGGAGTGTTTGATGGGACCGTTTAGAGTAATAATCACACTGTGTCTGACCCCGGGAGTGTTTGATTGGACCGTGCAGAGGAATAATCACAATGTGTCTGACCCCGGGTGTGTTTGATGGGATCGTGTGGAGGAATAATCACTCTGTGTCTGACCCCCGGGAGTGTTTGTATGGACCGTGTAGAGGAATAATCACTCTATGTCTGACCCAGGGAGTGTGTGATGAGACGGTGTGGAGGGAGATTCAGTCTGTGTCTGAAATCGGGAGAGTGTGATGGGACGGGTAGGAGGGAGATTCACTCTGTGTCTGACCCCGGGATTGTGTGATGGGTTCGTGTAGAGGAATAATCACTCTGTGTCTGACCCCGGGAGAGTGTGATGGGTTCGTGTAGAGGAATAATCACTCTGTGTCTGACCCCGGGAGAGTGTGATGGGACGGTGTGGAGGGAGATTCACACAGTGTCTGACCCCGGGAGAGTGTAATGGGCGGTGTGGAGTGAGATTCACTCTGTGTCTGACGCCCGGGAGTGTTTGATGGGACAGTGTAGAGGAATAATCACTCTGTGTCTGACCCCCGGGAGTGTTTGATGGGACCGTGTAGAGGAATAATCACTCTGTGTCTGACCCCGGGAGTGTACGATGGGACCGTGTAGAAGAATAATCACTCTGTGTCTGACCCAGGGAGTGTTTGATGGGACCGTGTAGAGGCATAATCACTCTGAGTCTGACCCCGGGAGTGTGTGATGGGACGGTGTGGAGGGAGATTCACTCTTTTTCTGACCCCGGGAGTGTGTGATGGGTCCGAGTAGAGGAATAATCAGTCTGTGTCTGACCCCGGGAGTGTTTGATGGGACCGTGTAGAGGAATAATCACTCAGTATCTGACCACGGGAGTGTTTGATGGGACCGTGTAGAGGCATAATCACTCTGTGTCTGACCCCGGGAGTGTTTGATTGGACCGGGTAGAGTAATAATCACTCTGTGTCTGACCCAGGGAGTATTTGATGGGACCGTGTAGAGGAATAATCACAATGTGTCTGACCCCGGGTGTGTTTAATGGGACCGTGTAGAGGAATAATCACTCTGTGTCTGACACCCGGGAGTGTTTGAATGGACCGTGTAGAGGAATAATCACTCTATGTCTGACCACGGGAGTGTGTGATGGGACGGTGTGGAGGGAGATTCAGTCTGTGTCTGAAATCGGGAGAGTTTAAAGGGACGGGTATGAGGGAGATTCACTCTGTGTCTGACACCGGATGTGTGTGATGTGACGGTGTGGAGGGAGATTCACTCTGTGTCTGACCCCGGGATTGTGTGATGGGTTCGTGTAGAGGGATAACCACTCTGTGTCTGACCCCGGGAGAGTGTGATGGGACGGTGTGGAGGGAGATTCACTCTGTGTCTGACCCCGTGAGTGTGTAATGGGCGGTGTAGAGTGAGATTCACTCTGTGTCTGACCCCGGGAGTGTTTGATGGGATGGTGTGGAGGGAGATTCACTTTTTGTCTGACCCAGGCATTGTTTGATGGTACCGGGTAGAGGAATAATCACTCTGTGTCTGACCCCGTGAGCGTGTGATGAGACGGTGTGGAGGGAGATTCACTGCTTGTCTGACCTCGGGAGAGTGTTATGCTACTGTGTAGAGGAATAATCACTCTGTGTCTGACCACGGGAGTATGTGATGGGACCGTGTAGAGGAATAATCACTCTGTGTCTGACCACGGGAGTGTGTGATGGGACCGTGTGGAGGAATAATCACTCTGTGTCTGACCCACGGGAGTGTTTGATGGGACGATGTGGAGGGAGATTCACTCTGTGTCTGACCCCGGGAGTATGTGATGGGACGGTGTGGATGGAAGTTCACTCTGTGTCTGACCCCGGGAGTGTTTGATGGGACCGTGTAGAGGCATAATCACTCTGAGTCTGACCCCGGGAGTGTGTGATGGAACGGTGTGGAGGGAGATTCACTCTTTTTCTGACCACGGGAGTGTTTGATGGGACCGTGTAGAGGAATAATCACTCTGTCCCTGACCCCGTGAGAGTGTGATGAGACGGTGTGGAGAGTGATTCACTCATTTTCTGACCTCAGGAGTGTGTGATGGGTCCGAGTAGAGGAATAATCAGTCTGTGTCTGACCCCGGGAGTGTTTGATGGGACCGTGTAGAGGAATAATCACTCAGTATCTGACCCCGGGAGTGTTTGATGGGACCGTTTAGAGGCATAATCACGCTGTGTCTGACCCCGGGAGTTTTTGATTGGACCGTCTAGAGTAATAATCACTCTGTGTCTGACCCAGAGAGTTTTTGATGGGACCGTGCAGAGGAATAATCACAATGTGTCTGACCCCGGGAGTTTTTGATTGGACCGTCTAGAGTAATAATCACTCTGTGTCTGACCCAGAGAGTTTTTGATGGGACCGTGCAGAGGAATAATCACAATGTGTCTGACCCCGGGTGTGTTTGATGGGATCGTGTAGAGGAATAATCACTCTGTGTCTGACCCCCGGGAGTGTTTGAATGGACCGTGTAGAGGAATAATCACTCTATGTCTGGCCCCGGGAGTGTGTGATGGGACGGTGTGGAGGGAGATTCAGTCTGTGTCTGAAATCGGGAGAGTGTGATGGGACGGGTAGGAGGGAGATTCACTCTGTGTCTGACCCCGGGAAAGTGTGATGGGTTCGTGTAGAGGAATAATCACTCTGTGTCTGACCCCGGGAGAGTGTGATGGGTTCGTGTAGAGGAATAATCACTCTGTGTCTGACCCCGGGAGAGTGTGATGGGACGGTGTGGAGGGAGATTCACTCAGTGTCTGACCCCGGGAGTGTGTAATGGGCGGTGTGGAGTGAGATTCACTCTGTGTCTGACCCCCGGGAGTGTTTGATGGGACAGTGTAGAGGAATAATCACTCTGTGTCTGACCCCCGGGAGTGTTGATGGGACCGTGTAGAGGAATAATCACTCAGTGTCTGACCCCCGGGAGTGTTTGATGGGACCGTACAGAGGAATAATCACTCTGTGTCTGACCACGGGACTGTGTGATTGGACGGTCTGGAGGGAGATTCACTCTGTGCCTGACCCCGGGAGACTTTGATGGGACCGTGTAGATGAATAATCACTCTGTTTCTGACCCCGGGAGTGTCTGATGGGACTGTGTGGAGGGAGATTCACTCTGTGTTTGAACCCGGGGGTGTTTGATGGGACTGTGTAGAGGAATAATCACTCCGTGTCTGACCCCCGGGAGTGTATGATGGGACCGTGTAGAGGAATAATCACTCTGTGTGTGTCCCCGGGAGTATGTGATGGGACGGTCTGGAGGGAGATTCACTCTGTGTCTGACCCTAGTAGTGTGTGATGGGACGGTGTGGACGGAGATTCACTCTGTGTCTGATCCCGGGAGTGTTTGATGGGACCGTGTAGAGGAATAATCACAATGTGTCCGACCCCGGGTGTGTTTAATGGGACCGTGTAGAGGAATAATCACTCTATGTCTGACCCCAGGAGTATGTGATGGGACGGTGTGGAGGGAGATTCACTCTGTGTCTGACCCTAGTAGTGTGTGATGGGACGGTGTGGAGGGAGATTCACTCTGTGTCTGATCCCGGGAGTGTTTGATGGGACCGTGTAGAGGAATAATCACAATGTGTCTGACCCCGGGTGTGTTTAATGGGACCGTGTAGAGGAATAATCACTCTGTGTGTGACCCCGGGAGTATGTGATGGGACGGTGTGGAGGGAGATTCACTCTGTGTCTGACCCTAGTAGTGTGTGATGGGACGGTGTGGAGGGAGATTCACTCTGTGTCTGATCCCGGGAGTGTTTGATGGGACCGTGTAGAGGAATAATCACAATGTGTCTGACCCCGGGTGTGTTTAATGGGACCGTGTAGAGGAATAATCACTCTATGTCTGACCCCGGGAGTATGTGATGGGACGGTGTGGAGGGAGATTCAGTCTGTGTCTGAAATCGGGAGAGTTTAATGGGACGGGTATGAGGGAGATTCACTCTGTGTCTGACACCGGATGTGTGAGATGTGACGGTGTGGAGGGAGATTCACTCTGTGTCTGACCTCGGGACTGTGTGATGGGTTCGTGTAGAGGGATAACCACTCTGTGTCTGACCCCGGGAGAGTGTGATGGGACGGTGTGGAGGGAGATTCACTCTGTGTCTGACCCCGGGAGTGTGTAATGGGCGGTGTAGAGTGAGATTCACTCTGTGTCTGACCCCGGGAGTGTTTGATGGGATGGTGTGGAGGGAGATTCACTTTTTGACTGACCCAGGCATTGTTTGATGGTACCGGGTAGAGGAATAATCACTCTGTGTCTGACCCCTTGAGCGTGTGATGAGACGGTGTGGAGGGAGATTCACTGCTTGTCTGACCTCGGGAGAGTGTTATGCCACTGTGTAGAGGAATAATCACTCTGTGTCTGACCACGGGAGTATGTGATGGGACCGTGTAGAGTAATAATCACTCTGTGTCTGACCACGGGAGTGTGTGATGGGACCGTGTGGAGGAATAATCACTCTGTGTCTGACCCCGGGAGTGTTTGATGGGACCGTGTAGAGGAATAATCTCTCTGTGTCTGACACCGGGAGTGTGTGATGGGACGGCGTGGAGGGAGATTCACTCTGTGTCTGACCCCCGGGAGTGTTTGATGGGACAGTGTAGAGGAATAATCACTCTGTGTCTGACCCCCGGGAGTGTTTGATGGGACCGTGTAGAGGAATAATCACTCTGTGTCTGACCCTGGGAGTGTACGATGGGACCGTGTAGAGGAATAATCACTCTGTGTCTGACCCCGGGAGTGTTTGATGGGACCGTGTAGAGGCATAATCACTCTGAGTCTGACCCCGGGAGTGTGTGATGGGACGGTGTGGAGGGAGATTCACTCTTTTTCTGACCCCGGGAGTGTGTGATGGGTCCGAATAGAGGAATAATCAGTCTGTGTCTGACCCCGGGAGTGTTTGATGGGACCGTGTAGAGGAATAATCACTCAGTATCTGACCACGGGAGTGTTTGATGGGACCGTGTAGAGGCATAATCACTCTGTGTCTGACCCCGGGAGTGTTTGATTGGACCGTGTAGAGTAATAATCACTCTGTATCTGACCCAGGGAGTTTTTGATGGGACCGTGTAGAGGAATAATCACAATGTGTCTGACCCCGGGTGTGTTTAATGGGACCGTGTAGAGGAATAGTCACTCTTGTGTCTGACACACGGGAGTGTTTGAATGGACCGTGTAGAGGAATAATCACTCTATGTCTGACCCCGGGAGTGTGTAATGGGCGGTGTAGAGTGAGATTCACTCTGTGTCTGACCCCGGGAGTGTTTGATGGGATGGTGTGGAGGGAGATTCACTTTTTGTCTGACCCAGGCATTGTTTGATGGTACCGGGTAGAGGAATAATCACTCTGTGTCTGACCCCGTGAGCATGTGATGAGACGGTGTGGAGGGAGATTCACTGCTTGTCTGACCTCGGGAGAGTGTTATGCGACTGTGTAGAGGAACAATCACTCTGTGTCTGACCACGGGACTACGTGATGGGACCGTGTAGAGGAATAATCACTCTGTGTCTGACCAAGGGAGTGTGTGATGGGGCGGTGTGGAGGGAGATTCACTCTGTGTCTGACCCCAGGAGTGTTTGATGGGACCGTGTAGAGGAATAATCACTCTGTGTCTGACCCCGGGAGTGTTTGATGGGACCGTCTAGAGGCATAATCACTCTGAGTCTGACCCCGGGAGTGTGTGATGGGACGGTGTGGAGGGAGATTCACTCTGTGTCTGACCCCGGGATTGTGTGATGGGACCGTGTAGAGGGATAACCACAATGTGTCTGACCCCGGGTGTGTTTAATGGGACCGTGTAGAGGAATAATCACTCTATGTCTGACCCCGGGAGTATGTGATGGGACGGTGTGGAGGGAGATTCAGTCTGTGTCTGAAATCGGGAGAGTTTAATGGGACGGGTATGAGGGAGATTCACTCTGTGTCTGACACCGGATGTGTGAGATGTGACGGTGTGGAGGGAGATTCACTCTGTGTCTGACCTCGGGACTGTGTGATGGGTTCGTGTAGAGGGATAACCACTCTGTGTCTGACCCCGGGAGAGTGTGATGGGACGGTGTGGAGGGAGATTCACTCTGTGTCTGACCCCGGGAGTGTGTAATGGGCGGTGTAGAGTGAGATTCACTCTGTGTCTGACCCCGGGAGTGTTTGATGGGATGGTGTGGAGGGAGATTCACTTTTTGACTGACCCAGGCATTGTTTGATGGTACCGGGTAGAGGAATAATCACTCTGTGTCTGACCCCGTGAGCGTGTGATGAGACGGTGTGGAGGGAGATTCACTGCTTGTCTGACCTCGGGAGAGTGTTATGCCACTGTGTAGAGGAATAATCACTCTGTGTCTGACCACGGGAGTATGTGATGGGACCGTGTAGAGTAATAATCACTCTGTGTCTGACCACGGGAGTGTGTGATGGGACCGTGTGGAGGAATAATCACTCTGTGTCTGACCCCGGGAGTGTTTGATGGGACCGTGTAGAGGAATAATCTCTCTGTGTCTGACACCGGGAGTGTGTGATGGGACGGCGTGGAGGGAGATTCACTCTGTGTCTGACCCCCGGGAGTGTTTGATGGGACAGTGTAGAGGAATAATCACTCTGTGTCTGACCCCCGGGAGTGTTTGATGGGACCGTGTAGAGGAATAATCACTCTGTGTCTGACCCTGGGAGTGTACGATGGGACCGTGTAGAGGAATAATCACTCTGTGTCTGACCCCGGGAGTGTTTGATGGGACCGTGTAGAGGCATAATCACTCTGAGTCTGACCCCGGGAGTGTGTGATGGGACGGTGTGGAGGGAGATTCACTCTTTTTCTGACCCCGGGAGTGTGTGATGGGTCCGAATAGAGGAATAATCAGTCTGTGTCTGACCCCGGGAGTGTTTGATGGGACCGTGTAGAGGAATAATCACTCAGTATCTGACCACGGGAGTGTTTGATGGGACCGTGTAGAGGCATAATCACTCTGTGTCTGACCCCGGGAGTGTTTGATTGGACCGTGTAGAGTAATAATCACTCTGTATCTGACCCAGGGAGTTTTTGATGGGACCGTGTAGAGGAATAATCACAATGTGTCTGACCCCGGGTGTGTTTAATGGGACCGTGTAGAGGAATAGTCACTCTTGTGTCTGACACACGGGAGTGTTTGAATGGACCGTGTAGAGGAATAATCACTCTATGTCTGACCCCGGGAGTGTGTAATGGGCGGTGTAGAGTGAGATTCACTCTGTGTCTGACCCCGGGAGTGTTTGATGGGATGGTGTGGAGGGAGATTCACTTTTTGTCTGACCCAGGCATTGTTTGATGGTACCGGGTAGAGGAATAATCACTCTGTGTCTGACCCCGTGAGCATGTGATGAGACGGTGTGGAGGGAGATTCACTGCTTGTCTGACCTCGGGAGAGTGTTATGCGACTGTGTAGAGGAACAATCACTCTGTGTCTGACCACGGGACTACGTGATGGGACCGTGTAGAGGAATAATCACTCTGTGTCTGACCAAGGGAGTGTGTGATGGGGCGGTGTGGAGGGAGATTCACTCTGTGTCTGACCCCAGGAGTGTTTGATGGGACCGTGTAGAGGAATAATCACTCTGTGTCTGACCCCGGGAGTGTTTGATGGGACCGTCTAGAGGCATAATCACTCTGAGTCTGACCCCGGGAGTGTGTGATGGGACGGTGTGGAGGGAGATTCACTCTGTGTCTGACCCCGGGATTGTGTGATGGGTTCGTGTAGAGGGATAACCACTCTGTGTCTGACCCCGGGAGAGTGTGATGGGACGGTGTGGAGGGAGATTCACTCTGTGTCTGACCCCGTGAGTGTGTAATGGGCGGTGTAGAGTGAGATTCACTCTGTGTCTGACCCCGGGAGTGTTTGATGGGATGGTGTGGAGGGAGATTCACTTTTTGTCTGACCCAGGCATTGTTTGATGGTACCGGGTAGAGGAATAATCACTCTGTGTCTGACCCCGTGAGCGTGTGATGGGACGGTGTGGAGGGAGATTCACTCTTTTTCTGACCCCGGGAGTGTGTGATGGGTCCGAATAGAGGAATAATCAGTCTGTGTCTGACCCCGGGAGTGTTTGATGGGACCGTGTAGAGGAATAATCACTCAGTATCTGACCACGGGAGTGTTTGATGGGACCGTGTAGAGGCATAATCACTCTGTGTCTGACCACGGGAGTGTGTGATGGGACCGTGTGGAGGAATAATCACTCTGTGTCTGACCCACGGGAGTGTTTGATGGGACGATGTGGAGGGAGATTCACTCTGTGTCTGACCCCGGGAGTATGTGATGGGACGGTGTGGATGGAAGTTCACTCTGTGTCTGACCCCGGGAGTGTTTGATGGGACCGTGTAGAGGCATAATCACTCTGAGTCTGACCCCGGGAGTGTGTGATGGAACGGTGTGGAGGGAGATTCACTCTTTTTCTGACCACGGGAGTGTTTGATGGGACCGTGTAGAGGAATAATCACTCTGTCCCTGACCCCGTGAGAGTGTGATGAGACGGTGTGGAGAGTGATTCACTCATTTTCTGACCTCAGGAGTGTGTGATGGGTCCGAGTAGAGGAATAATCAGTCTGTGTCTGACCCCGGGAGTGTTTGATGGGACCGTGTAGAGGAATAATCACTCAGTATCTGACCCCGGGAGTGTTTGATGGGACCGTTTAGAGGCATAATCACTCTGTGTCTGACCCCGGGAGTTTTTGATTGGACCGTCTAGAGTAATAATCACTCTGTGTCTGACCCAGAGAGTTTTTGATGGGACCGTGCAGAGGAATAATCACAATGTGTCTGACCCCGGGAGTTTTTGATTGGACCGTCTAGAGTAATAATCACTCTGTGTCTGACCCAGAGAGTTTTTGATGGGACCGTGCAGAGGAATAATCACAATGTGTCTGACCCCGGGTGTGTTTGATGGGATCGTGTAGAGGAATAATCACTCTGTGTCTGACCCCCGGGAGTGTTTGAATGGACCGTGTAGAGGAATAATCACTCTATGTCTGACCCCGGGAGTGTGTGATGGGACGGTGTGGAGGGAGATTCAGTCTGTGTCTGAAATCGGGAGAGTGTGATGGGACGGGTAGGAGGGAGATTCACTCTGTGTCTGACCCCGGGAAAGTGTGATGGGTTCGTGTAGAGGAATAATCACTCTGTGTCTGACCCCGGGAGAGTGTGATGGGTTCGTGTAGAGGAATAATCACTCTGTGTCTGACCCCGGGAGAGTGTGATGGGACGGTGTGGAGGGAGATTCACTCAGTGTCTGACCCCGGGAGTGTGTAATGGGCGGTGTGGAGTGAGATTCACTCTGTGTCTGACCCCCGGGAGTGTTTGATGGGACAGTGTAGAGGAATAATCACTCTGTGTCTGACCCCCGGGAGTGTTGATGGGACCGTGTAGAGGAATAATCACTCAGTGTCTGACCCCCGGGAGTGTTTGATGGGACCGTACAGAGGAATAATCACTCTGTGTCTGACCACGGGACTGTGTGATTGGACGGTCTGGAGGGAGATTCACTCTGTGCCTGACCCCGGGAGACTTTGATGGGACCGTGTAGATGAATAATCACTCTGTTTCTGACCCCGGGAGTGTCTGATGGGACTGTGTGGAGGGAGATTCACTCTGTGTTTGAACCCGGGGGTGTTTGATGGGACTGTGTAGAGGAATAATCACTCCGTGTCTGACCCCCGGGAGTGTATGATGGGACCGTGTAGAGGAATAATCACTCTGTGTGTGTCCCCGGGAGTATGTGATGGGACGGTCTGGAGGGAGATTCACTCTGTGTCTGACCCTAGTAGTGTGTGATGGGACGGTGTGGACGGAGATTCACTCTGTGTCTGATCCCGGGAGTGTTTGATGGGACCGTGTAGAGGAATAATCACAATGTGTCCGACCCCGGGTGTGTTTAATGGGACCGTGTAGAGGAATAATCACTCTATGTCTGACCCCAGGAGTATGTGATGGGACGGTGTGGAGGGAGATTCACTCTGTGTCTGACCCTAGTAGTGTGTGATGGGACGGTGTGGAGGGAGATTCACTCTGTGTCTGATCCCGGGAGTGTTTGATGGGACCGTGTAGAGGAATAATCACAATGTGTCTGACCCCGGGTGTGTTTAATGGGACCGTGTAGAGGAATAATCACTCTGTGTGTGACCCCGGGAGTATGTGATGGGACGGTGTGGAGGGAGATTCACTCTGTGTCTGACCCTAGTAGTGTGTGATGGGACGGTGTGGAGGGAGATTCACTCTGTGTCTGATCCCGGGAGTGTTTGATGGGACCGTGTAGAGGAATAATCACAATGTGTCTGACCCCGGGTGTGTTTAATGGGACCGTGTAGAGGAATAATCACTCTATGTCTGACCCCGGGAGTATGTGATGGGACGGTGTGGAGGGAGATTCAGTCTGTGTCTGAAATCGGGAGAGTTTAATGGGACGGGTATGAGGGAGATTCACTCTGTGTCTGACACCGGATGTGTGAGATGTGACGGTGTGGAGGGAGATTCACTCTGTGTCTGACCTCGGGACTGTGTGATGGGTTCGTGTAGAGGGATAACCACTCTGTGTCTGACCCCGGGAGAGTGTGATGGGACGGTGTGGAGGGAGATTCACTCTGTGTCTGACCCCGGGAGTGTGTAATGGGCGGTGTAGAGTGAGATTCACTCTGTGTCTGACCCCGGGAGTGTTTGATGGGATGGTGTGGAGGGAGATTCACTTTTTGACTGACCCAGGCATTGTTTGATGGTACCGGGTAGAGGAATAATCACTCTGTGTCTGACCCCGTGAGCGTGTGATGAGACGGTGTGGAGGGAGATTCACTGCTTGTCTGACCTCGGGAGAGTGTTATGCCACTGTGTAGAGGAATAATCACTCTGTGTCTGACCACGGGAGTATGTGATGGGACCGTGTAGAGTAATAATCACTCTGTGTCTGACCACGGGAGTGTGTGATGGGACCGTGTGGAGGAATAATCACTCTGTGTCTGACCCCGGGAGTGTTTGATGGGACCGTGTAGAGGAATAATCTCTCTGTGTCTGACACCGGGAGTGTGTGATGGGACGGCGTGGAGGGAGATTCACTCTGTGTCTGACCCCCGGGAGTGTTTGATGGGACAGTGTAGAGGAATAATCACTCTGTGTCTGACCCCCGGGAGTGTTTGATGGGACCGTGTAGAGGAATAATCACTCTGTGTCTGACCCTGGGAGTGTACGATGGGACCGTGTAGAGGAATAATCACTCAGTGTCTGACCCCGGGAGTGTGTAATGGGCGGTGTGGAGGGAGATTCACTCAGTGTCTGACCCCGGGAGTGTGTAATGGGCGGTGTTGAGTGAGATTCACTCTGTGTCTGACCCCCGGGAGTGTTTGATGGGACAGTGTAGAGGAATAATCACTCTGTGTCTGACCCCCGGGAGTGTTGATGGGACCGTGTAGAGGAATAATCACTCAGTGTCTGACCCCCGGGAGTGTTTGATGGGACCGTACAGAGGAATAATCACTCTGTGTCTGACCACGGGACTGTGTGATTGGACGGTCTGGAGGGAGATTCACTCTGTGCCTGACCCCGGGAGACTTTGATGGGACCGTGTAGATGAATAATCACTCTGTTTCTGACCCCGGGAGTGTCTGATGGGACTGTGTGGAGGGAGATTCACTCTGTGTTTGAACCCGGGGGTGTTTGATGGGACTGTGTAGAGGAATAATCACTCCGTGTCTGACCCCCGGGAGTGTATGATGGGACCGTGTAGAGGAATAATCACTCTGTGTGTGTCCCCGGGAGTATGTGATGGGACGGTCTGGAGGGAGATTCACTCTGTGTCTGACCCTAGTAGTGTGTGATGGGACGGTGTGGACGGAGATTCACTCTGTGTCTGATCCCGGGAGTGTTTGATGGGACCGTGTAGAGGAATAATCACAATGTGTCCGACCCCGGGTGTGTTTAATGGGACCGTGTAGAGGAATAATCACTCTATGTCTGACCCCAGGAGTATGTGATGGGACGGTGTGGAGGGAGATTCACTCTGTGTCTGACCCTAGTAGTGTGTGATGGGACGGTGTGGAGGGAGATTCACTCTGTGTCTGATCCCGGGAGTGTTTGATGGGACCGTGTAGAGGAATAATCACAATGTGTCTGACCCCGGGTGTGTTTAATGGGACCGTGTAGAGGAATAATCACTCTGTGTGTGACCCCGGGAGTATGTGATGGGACGGTGTGGAGGGAGATTCACTCTGTGTCTGACCCTAGTAGTGTGTGATGGGACGGTGTGGAGGGAGATTCACTCTGTGTCTGATCCCGGGAGTGTTTGATGGGACCGTGTAGAGGAATAATCACAATGTGTCTGACCCCGGGTGTGTTTAATGGGACCGTGTAGAGGAATAATCACTCTATGTCTGACCCCGGGAGTATGTGATGGGACGGTGTGGAGGGAGATTCAGTCTGTGTCTGAAATCGGGAGAGTTTAATGGGACGGGTATGAGGGAGATTCACTCTGTGTCTGACACCGGATGTGTGAGATGTGACGGTGTGGAGGGAGATTCACTCTGTGTCTGACCTCGGGACTGTGTGATGGGTTCGTGTAGAGGGATAACCACTCTGTGTCTGACCCCGGGAGAGTGTGATGGGACGGTGTGGAGGGAGATTCACTCTGTGTCTGACCCCGGGAGTGTGTAATGGGCGGTGTAGAGTGAGATTCACTCTGTGTCTGACCCCGGGAGTGTTTGATGGGATGGTGTGGAGGGAGATTCACTTTTTGACTGACCCAGGCATTGTTTGATGGTACCGGGTAGAGGAATAATCACTCTGTGTCTGACCCCGTGAGCGTGTGATGAGACGGTGTGGAGGGTCACTGCTTGTCTGACCTCGGGAGAGTGTTATGCCACTGTGTAGAGGAATAATCACTCTGTGTCTGACCACGGGAGTATGTGATGGGACCGTGTAGAGTAATAATCACTCTGTGTCTGACCACGGGAGTGTGTGATGGGACCGTGTGGAGGAATAATCACTCTGTGTCTGACCCCCGGGAGTGTTTGATGGGACAGTGTAGAGGAATAATCACTCTGTGTCTGACCCCCGGGAGTGTTTGATGGGACCGTGTAGAGGAATAATCACTCAGTGTCTGACCCCGGGAGTGTGTAATGGGCGGTGTGGAGGGAGATTCACTCAGTGTCTGACCCCGGGAGTGTGTAATGGGCGGTGTGGAGTGAGATTCACTCTGTGTCTGACCCCCGGGAGTGTTTGATGGGACAGTGTAGAGGAATAATCACTCTGTGTCTGACCCCCGGGAGTGTTGATGGGACCGTGTAGAGGAATAATCACTCAGTGTCTGACCCCCGGGAGTGTTTGATGGGACCGTACAGAGGAATAATCACTCTGTGTCTGACCACGGGACTGTGTGATTGGACGGTCTGGAGGGAGATTCACTCTGTGCCTGACCCCGGGAGACTTTGATGGGACCGTGTAGATGAATAATCACTCTGTTTCTGACCCCGGGAGTGTCTGATGGGACTGTGTGGAGGGAGATTCACTCTGTGTTTGAACCCGGGGGTGTTTGATGGGACTGTGTAGAGGAATAATCACTCCGTGTCTGACCCCCGGGAGTGTATGATGGGACCGTGTAGAGGAATAATCACTCTGTGTGTGTCCCCGGGAGTATGTGATGGGACGGTCTGGAGGGAGATTCACTCTGTGTCTGACCCTAGTAGTGTGTGATGGGACGGTGTGGACGGAGATTCACTCTGTGTCTGATCCCGGGAGTGTTTGATGGGACCGTGTAGAGGAATAATCACAATGTGTCCGACCCCGGGTGTGTTTAATGGGACCGTGTAGAGGAATAATCACTCTATGTCTGACCCCAGGAGTATGTGATGGGACGGTGTGGAGGGAGATTCACTCTGTGTCTGACCCTAGTAGTGTGTGATGGGACGGTGTGGAGGGAGATTCACTCTGTGTCTGATCCCGGGAGTGTTTGATGGGACCGTGTAGAGGAATAATCACAATGTGTCTGACCCCGGGTGTGTTTAATGGGACCGTGTAGAGGAATAATCACTCTGTGTGTGACCCCGGGAGTATGTGATGGGACGGTGTGGAGGGAGATTCACTCTGTGTCTGACCCTAGTAGTGTGTGATGGGACGGTGTGGAGGGAGATTCACTCTGTGTCTGATCCCGGGAGTGTTTGATGGGACCGTGTAGAGGAATAATCACAATGTGTCTGACCCCGGGTGTGTTTAATGGGACCGTGTAGAGGAATAATCACTCTATGTCTGACCCCGGGAGTATGTGATGGGACGGTGTGGAGGGAGATTCAGTCTGTGTCTGAAATCGGGAGAGTTTAATGGGACGGGTATGAGGGAGATTCACTCTGTGTCTGACCTCGGGACTGTGTGATGGGTTCGTGTAGAGGGATAACCACTCTGTGTCTGACCCCGGGAGAGTGTGATGGGACGGTGTGGAGGGAGATTCACTCTGTGTCTGACCCCGGGAGTGTGTAATGGGCGGTGTAGAGTGAGATTCACTCTGTGTCTGACCCCGGGAGTGTTTGATGGGATGGTGTGGAGGGAGATTCACTTTTTGACTGACCCAGGCATTGTTTGATGGTACCGGGTAGAGGAATAATCACTCTGTGTCTGACCCCGTGAGCGTGTGATGAGACGGTGTGGAGGGAGATTCACTGCTTGTCTGACCTCGGGAGAGTGTTATGCCACTGTGTAGAGGAATAATCACTCTGTGTCTGACCACGGGAGTATGTGATGGGACCGTGTAGAGTAATAATCACTCTGTGTCTGACCACGGGAGTGTGTGATGGGACCGTGTGGAGGAATAATCACTCTGTGTCTGACCCCGGGAGTGTTTGATGGGACCGTGTAGAGGAATAATCTCTCTGTGTCTGACACCGGGAGTGTGTGATGGGACGGCGTGGAGGGAGATTCAGTCTGTGTCTGAAATCGGGAGAGTGTGATGGGACGGGTAGGAGGGAGATTCACTCTGTGTCTGACCCCGGGAAAGTGTGATGGGTTCGTGTAGAGGAATAATCACTCTGTGTCTGACCCCCGGGAGTGTTTGATGGGACCGTGTAGAGGAATAATCACTCAGTGTCTGACCCCGGGAGTGTGTAATGGGCGGTGTGGAGGGAGATTCACTCAGTGTCTGACCCCGGGAGTGTGTAATGGGCGGTGTGGAGTGAGATTCACTCTGTGTCTGACCCCCGGGAGTGTTTGATGGGACAGTGTAGAGGAATAATCACTCTGTGTCTGACCCCCGGGAGTGTTGATGGGACCGTGTAGAGGAATAATCACTCAGTGTCTGACCCCCGGGAGTGTTTGATGGGACCGTACAGAGGAATAATCACTCTGTGTCTGACCACGGGACTGTGTGATTGGACGGTCTGGAGGGAGATTCACTCTGTGCCTGACCCCGGGAGACTTTGATGGGACCGTGTAGATGAATAATCACTCTGTTTCTGACCCCGGGAGTGTCTGATGGGACTGTGTGGAGGGAGATTCACTCTGTGTTTGAACCCGGGGGTGTTTGATGGGACTGTGTAGAGGAATAATCACTCCGTGTCTGACCCCCGGGAGTGTATGATGGGACCGTGTAGAGGAATAATCACTCTGTGTGTGTCCCCGGGAGTATGTGATGGGACGGTCTGGAGGGAGATTCACTCTGTGTCTGACCCTAGTAGTGTGTGATGGGACGGTGTGGACGGAGATTCACTCTGTGTCTGATCCCGGGAGTGTTTGATGGGACCGTGTAGAGGAATAATCACAATGTGTCCGACCCCGGGTGTGTTTAATGGGACCGTGTAGAGGAATAATCACTCTATGTCTGACCCCAGGAGTATGTGATGGGACGGTGTGGAGGGAGATTCACTCTGTGTCTGACCCTAGTAGTGTGTGATGGGACGGTGTGGAGGGAGATTCACTCTGTGTCTGATCCCGGGAGTGTTTGATGGGACCGTGTAGAGGAATAATCACAATGTGTCTGACCCCGGGTGTGTTTAATGGGACCGTGTAGAGGAATAATCACTCTGTGTGTGACCCCGGGAGTATGTGATGGGACGGTGTGGAGGGAGATTCACTCTGTGTCTGACCCTAGTAGTGTGTGATGGGACGGTGTGGAGGGAGATTCACTCTGTGTCTGATCCCGGGAGTGTTTGATGGGACCGTGTAGAGGAATAATCACAATGTGTCTGACCCCGGGTGTGTTTAATGGGACCGTGTAGAGGAATAATCACTCTATGTCTGACCCCGGGAGTATGTGATGGGACGGTGTGGAGGGAGATTCAGTCTGTGTCTGAAATCGGGAGAGTTTAATGGGACGGGTATGAGGGAGATTCACTCTGTGTCTGACCTCGGGACTGTGTGATGGGTTCGTGTAGAGGGATAACCACTCTGTGTCTGACCCCGGGAGAGTGTGATGGGACGGTGTGGAGGGAGATTCACTCTGTGTCTGACCCCGGGAGTGTGTAATGGGCGGTGTAGAGTGAGATTCACTCTGTGTCTGACCCCGGGAGTGTTTGATGGGATGGTGTGGAGGGAGATTCACTTTTTGACTGACCCAGGCATTGTTTGATGGTACCGGGTAGAGGAATAATCACTCTGTGTCTGACCCCGTGAGCGTGTGATGAGACGGTGTGGAGGGAGATTCACTGCTTGTCTGACCTCGGGAGAGTGTTATGCCACTGTGTAGAGGAATAATCACTCTGTGTCTGACCACGGGAGTATGTGATGGGACCGTGTAGAGTAATAATCACTCTGTGTCTGACCACGGGAGTGTGTGATGGGACCGTGTGGAGGAATAATCACTCTGTGTCTGACCCCGGGAGTGTTTGATGGGACCGTGTAGAGGAATAATCTCTCTGTGTCTGACACCGGGAGTGTGTGATGGGACGGCGTGGAGGGAGATTCACTCTGTGTCTGACCCCCGGGAGTGTTTGATGGGACAGTGTAGAGGAATAATCACTCTGTGTCTGACCCCCGGGAGTGTTTGATGGGACCGTGTAGAGGAATAATCACTCTGTGTCTGACCCTGGGAGTGTACGATGGGACCGTGTAGAGGAATAATCACTCTGTGTCTGACCCCGGGAGTGTTTGATGGGACCGTGTAGAGGCATAATCACTCTGAGTCTGACCCCGGGAGTGTGTGATGGGACGGTGTGGAGGGAGATTCACTCTTTTTCTGACCCCGGGAGTGTGTGATGGGTCCGAATAGAGGAATAATCAGTCTGTGTCTGACCCCGGGAGTGTTTGATGGGACCGTGTAGAGGAATAATCACTCAGTATCTGACCACGGGAGTGTTTGATGGGACCGTGTAGAGGCATAATCACTCTGTGTCTGACCACGGGAGTGTGTGATGGGACCGTGTGGAGGAATAATCACTCTGTGTCTGACCCACGGGAGTGTTTGATGGGACGATGTGGAGGGAGATTCACTCTGTGTCTGACCCCGGGAGTATGTGATGGGACGGTGTGGATGGAAGTTCACTCTGTGTCTGACCCCGGGAGTGTTTGATGGGACCGTGTAGAGGCATAATCACTCTGAGTCTGACCCCGGGAGTGTGTGATGGAACGGTGTGGATGGAGATTCACTCTTTTTCTGACCACGGGAGTGTTTGATGGGACCGTGTAGAGGAATAATCACTCTGTCCCTGACCCCGTGAGAGTGTGATGAGACGGTGTGGAGAGTGATTCACTCATTTTCTGACCTCAGGAGTGTGTGATGGGTCCGAGTAGAGGAATAATCAGTCTGTGTCTGACCCCGGGAGTGTTTGATGGGACCGTGTAGAGGAATAATCACTCAGTATCTGACCCCGGGAGTGTTTGATGGGACCGTTTAGAGGCATAATCACTCTGTGTCTGACCCCGGGAGTTTTTGATTGGACCGTCTAGAGTAATAATCACTCTGTGTCTGACCCAGAGAGTTTTTGATGGGACCGTGCAGAGGAATAATCACAATGTGTCTGACCCCGGGAGTTTTTGATTGGACCGTCTAGAGTAATAATCACTCTGTGTCTGACCCAGAGAGTTTTTGATGGGACCGTGCAGAGGAATAATCACAATGTGTCTGACCCCGGGTGTGTTTGATGGGATCGTGTAGAGGAATAATCACTCTGTGTCTGACCCCCGGGAGTGTTTGAATGGACCGTGTAGAGGAATAATCACTCTATGTCTGACCCCGGGAGTGTGTGATGGGACGGTGTGGAGGGAGATTCAGTCTGTGTCTGAAATCGGGAGAGTGTGATGGGACGGGTAGGAGGGAGATTCACTCTGTGTCTGACCCCGGGAAAGTGTGATGGGTTCGTGTAGAGGAATAATCACTCTGTGTCTGACCCCGGGAGAGTGTGATGGGTTCGTGTAGAGGAATAATCACTCTGTGTCTGACCCCGGGAGAGTGTGATGGGACGGTGTGGAGGGAGATTCACTCAGTGTCTGACCCCGGGAGTGTGTAATGGGCGGTGTGGAGTGAGATTCACTCTGTGTCTGACCCCCGGGAGTGTTTGATGGGACAGTGTAGAGGAATAATCACTCTGTGTCTGACCCCCGGGAGTGTTGATGGGACCGTGTAGAGGAATAATCACTCAGTGTCTGACCCCCGGGAGTGTTTGATGGGACCGTACAGAGGAATAATCACTCTGTGTCTGACCACGGGACTGTGTGATTGGACGGTCTGGAGGGAGATTCACTCTGTGCCTGACCCCGGGAGACTTTGATGGGACCGTGTAGATGAATAATCACTCTGTTTCTGACCCCGGGAGTGTCTGATGGGACTGTGTGGAGGGAGATTCACTCTGTGTTTGAACCCGGGGGTGTTTGATGGGACTGTGTAGAGGAATAATCACTCCGTGTCTGACCCCCGGGAGTGTATGATGGGACCGTGTAGAGGAATAATCACTCTGTGTGTGTCCCCGGGAGTATGTGATGGGACGGTCTGGAGGGAGATTCACTCTGTGTCTGACCCTAGTAGTGTGTGATGGGACGGTGTGGACGGAGATTCACTCTGTGTCTGATCCCGGGAGTGTTTGATGGGACCGTGTAGAGGAATAATCACAATGTGTCCGACCCCGGGTGTGTTTAATGGGACCGTGTAGAGGAATAATCACTCTATGTCTGACCCCAGGAGTATGTGATGGGACGGTGTGGAGGGAGATTCACTCTGTGTCTGACCCTAGTAGTGTGTGATGGGACGGTGTGGAGGGAGATTCACTCTGTGTCTGATCCCGGGAGTGTTTGATGGGACCGTGTAGAGGAATAATCACAATGTGTCTGACCCCGGGTGTGTTTAATGGGACCGTGTAGAGGAATAATCACTCTGTGTGTGACCCCGGGAGTATGTGATGGGACGGTGTGGAGGGAGATTCACTCTGTGTCTGACCCTAGTAGTGTGTGATGGGACGGTGTGGAGGGAGATTCACTCTGTGTCTGATCCCGGGAGTGTTTGATGGGACCGTGTAGAGGAATAATCACAATGTGTCTGACCCCGGGTGTGTTTAATGGGACCGTGTAGAGGAATAATCACTCTATGTCTGACCCCGGGAGTATGTGATGGGACGGTGTGGAGGGAGATTCAGTCTGTGTCTGAAATCGGGAGAGTTTAATGGGACGGGTATGAGGGAGATTCACTCTGTGTCTGACACCGGATGTGTGAGATGTGACGGTGTGGAGGGAGATTCACTCTGTGTCTGACCTCGGGACTGTGTGATGGGTTCGTGTAGAGGGATAACCACTCTGTGTCTGACCCCGGGAGAGTGTGATGGGACGGTGTGGAGGGAGATTCACTCTGTGTCTGACCCCGGGAGTGTGTAATGGGCGGTGTAGAGTGAGATTCACTCTGTGTCTGACCCCGGGAGTGTTTGATGGGATGGTGTGGAGGGAGATTCACTTTTTGACTGACCCAGGCATTGTTTGATGGTACCGGGTAGAGGAATAATCACTCTGTGTCTGACCCCGTGAGCGTGTGATGAGACGGTGTGGAGGGAGATTCACTGCTTGTCTGACCTCGGGAGAGTGTTATGCCACTGTGTAGAGGAATAATCACTCTGTGTCTGACCACGGGAGTATGTGATGGGACCGTGTAGAGTAATAATCACTCTGTGTCTGACCATGGGAGTGTGTGATGGGACCGTGTGGAGGAATAATCACTCTGTGTCTGACCCCGGGAGTGTTTGATGGGACCGTGTAGAGGAATAATCTCTCTGTGTCTGACACCGGGAGTGTGTGATGGGACGGCGTGGAGGGAGATTCACTCTGTGTCTAACCCCCGGGAGTGTTTGATGGGACAGTGTAGAGGAATAATCACTCTGTGTCTGACCCCCGGGAGTGTTTGATGGGACCGTGTAGAGGAATAATCACTCTGTGTCTGACCCTGGGAGTGTACGATGGGGCCGTGTAGAGGAATAATCACTCTGTGTCTGACCCCGGGAGTGTTTGATGGGACCGTGTAGAGGCATAATCACTCTGAGTCTGACCCCGGGAGTGTGTGATGGGACGGTGTGGAGGGAGATTCACTCTTTTTCTGACCCCGGGAGTGTGTGATGGGTCCGAATAGAGGAATAATCAGTCTGTGTCTGACCCCGGGAGTGTTTGATGGGACCGTGTAGAGGAATAATCACTCAGTATTTGACCACGGGAGTGTTTGATGGGACCGTGTAGAGGCATAATCACTCTGTGTCTGACCCCGGGAGTGTTTGATTGGACCGTGTAGAGTAATAATCACTCTGTATCTGACCCAGGGAGTTTTTGATGGGACCGTGTAGAGGAATAATCACAATGTGTCTGACCCCGGGTGTGTTTAATGGGACCGTGTAGAGGAATAGTCACTCTTGTGTCTGACACACGGGAGTGTTTGAATGGACCGTGTAGAGGAATAATCACTCTATGTCTGACCCCGGGAGTGTGTAATGGGCGGTGTAGAGTGAGATTCACTCTGTGTCTGACCCCGGGAGTGTTTGATGGGATGGTGTGGAGGGAGATTCACTTTTTGTCTGACCCAGGCATTGTTTGATGGTACCGGGTAGAGGAATAATCACTCTGTGTCTGACCCCGTGAGCATGTGATGAGACGGTGTGGAGGGAGATTCACTGCTTGTCTGACCTCGGGAGAGTGTTATGCGACTGTGTAGAGGAACAATCACTCTGTGTCTGACCACGGGAGTACGTGATGGGACCGTGTAGAGGAATAATCACTCTGTGTCTGACCAAGGGAGTGTGTGATGGGGCGGTGTGGAGGGAGATTCACTCTGTGTCTGACCCCAGGAGTGTTTGATGGGACCGTGTAGAGGAATAATCACTCTGTGTCTGACCCCGGGAGTGTTTGATGGGACCGTCTAGAGGCATAATCACTCTGGGTCTGACCCCGGGAGTGTGTGATGGGACGGTGTGGAGGGAGATTGACTCTTTTTCTGACCCCGGGAGTGTGTGATGCGTCCGAATAGAGGAATAATCAGTCTGTGTCTGACCCCGGGAGTGTTTGATGGGACCGTGTAGAGGAATAATCACTCAGTATCTGACCACGGGAGTGTTTGATGGGACCGTGTAGAGGCATAATCACTCTGTGTCTGATCCCGGGAGTGTTTGATTGGACCGTGTAGAGTAATAATCACTCTGTGTCTGACCCAGGGAGTTTTTGATGGGACCGTGTAGAGGAATAATCACAATGTGTCTGACCCCGGGTGTGTTTAATGGGACCGTGTAGAGGAATAATCACTCTTGTGTCTGACACCCGGGAGTGTTTGAATGGACCGTGTAGAGGAATAATCACTCTATGTCTGACCCCGGGAGTGTGTAATGGGCGGTGTAGACTGAGATTCACTCTGTGTCTGACCCCGGGAGTGTTTGATGGGATGGTGTGGAGGGAGATTCACTTTTTGTCTGACCCAGGCATTGTTTGATGGTACCGGGTAGAGGAATAATCACTCTGTGTCTGACCCCGTGAGCGTGTGATGAGACGGTGTGGAGGGAGATTCACTGCTTGTCTGACCTCGGGAGAGTGTTATGCGACTGTGTAGAGGAATAATCACTCTGTGTCTGACCACGGGAGTATGTGATGGGACCGTGTAGAGGAATAATCACTCTGTGTCTGACCCCGGGAGTGAGTGATGGGACGGTGTGGAGGGAGATTCACTCTTTTTCTGACCCCGGGAGTGTGTGATGGGTCCGAGTAGAGGAATAATCAGTCTGTGTCTGACCCCGGGAGTGTTTGAAGGGACCGTGTAGTGGAATAATCACTAAGTATCTGACCACGGGAGTGTTTGATGGGACCGTGTAGAGGCATAATCACTCTGTGTCTGACCCCGGGAGTGTTTGATTGGACCGGGTAGAGTAATAATCACTCTGTGTCTGACCCAGGGAGTTTTTGATGGGACCGTGTAGAGGAATAATCACAATGTGTCTGACCCCGGGTGTGTTTAATGGGACCGTGTAGAGGAATAATCACTCTATGTCTGACCCCGGGAGTATGTGATGGGACGGTGTGGAGGGAGATTCAGTTTGTGTCTGAAATCGGGAGAGTTTAATGGGACGGGTATGAGGGAGATTCACTCTGTGTCTGACACCGGATGTGTGTGATGTGACGGTGTGGAGGGAGATTCACTCTGTGTCTGACCCCGGGATTGTGTGATGGGTTCGTGTAGAGGGATAACCACTCTGTGTCTGACCCCGGGAGAGTGTGATGGGACGGTGTGGAGGGAGATTCACTCTGTGTCTGACCCCGGGATTGTGTGATGGGTTCGTGTAGAGGGATAACCACTCTGTGTCTGACCCCGTGAGCGTCTGATGAGACGGTGTGGAGGGAGATTAACTGCTTGTCTGACCTCGGGAGAGTTTTATGCCACTGTGTAGAGGAATAATCACTCTGTGTCTGACCACGGGAGTATGTGATGGGACCGTGTAGAGGAATAATCACTCTGTGTCTGACCACGGGAGTGTGTGATGGGACCGTGTGGAGGAATAATCACTCTGTGTCTGACCCCGGGAGTGTTTGATGGGACCGTGTAGAGGAATAATCACTCTGAGTCTGACCCCGGGAGTGTGTGATGGGACGGTGTGGAGGGAGATTCACTCTTTTTCTGACCCCGGGAGTGTGTGATGGGTCCGTATAGAGGAATAATCAGTCTGTGTCTGACCCCGGGAGTGTTTGATGGGACCGTGTAGAGGAATAATCACTCAGTATCTGACCACGGGAGTGTTTGATGGGACCGTGTAGAGGCATAATCACTCTGTGTCTGACCCCGGGAGTGTTTGATGGGACCGTGTAGAGGAATAATCACAATGTGTCTGACCCCGGGTGTGTTTAATGGGACCGTGTAGAGGAATAATCACTCTTGTGTCTGACACCCGGGAGTGTTTGAATGGACCGTGTAGAGGAATAATCACTCTATGTCTGACCCCGGGAGTGTGTGATGGGACGGTGTGGAGGGAGATTCACTCTGAGTCTGACCCCGGGAGAGTGTGATGGGACGGTGTGGAGGGAGATTCACTCTGTGTCTGACCCCGGGAGTGTTTGATGGGATGGTGTGGAGGGAGATTCACTTTTTGTCTGACCCAGGCATTGTTTCATGGTACCGGGTAGAGGAATAATCACTCTGTGTCTGACCCCGTGAGCGTGTGATGAGACGGTGTGGAGGGAGATTCACTGCTTGTCTGACCTCGGGAGAGTGTTATGCGACTGTGTAGAGGAATAATCACTCTGTGTCTGACCACGGGAGTGTGTGATGGGACCGTGTAGAGGAATAATCACTCTGTCCCTGACCCCGTGAGAGTGTGATGAGACGGTGTGGAGAGTGATTCACTCATTTTCTGACCTCAGGAGTGTGTGATGGGTCCGAGTAGAGGAATAATCAGTCTGTGTCTGACCCCGGGAGTGTTTGATGGGACCGTGTAGAGGAATAATCACTCTGTGTCTGACCCCGGGAGTGTGTGATGGGACGGTGTGGATTGAGATTCACTCGGTGTCTGACCCCGGGAGTGTTTGATAGTACCTTGTAGTGGAATAATCACAATGTGTCTGACCCCGGGAGTTTTTGATTGGACCGTCTAGAGTAATAATCACTCTGTGTCTGACCCAGAGAGTTTTTGATGGGACCGTGCAGAGGAATAATCACAATGTGTCTGACCCCGGGTGTGTTTGATGGGATCGTGTAGAGGAATAATCACTCTGTGTCTGACCCCCGGGAGTGTTTGAATGGACCGTGTAGAGGAATAATCACTCTATGTCTGACCCCGGGAGTGTGTGATGGGACGGTGTGGAGGGAGATTCAGTCTGTGTCTGAAATCGGGAGAGTGTGATGGGACGGGTAGGAGGGAGATTCACTCTGTGTCTGACCCCGGGATTGAGTGATGGGTTCGTGTAGAGGAATAATCACTCTGTGTCTGACCCCGGGAGAGTGTGATGGGTTCGTGTAGAGGAATAATCACTCTTGTGTCTGACACCCGGGAGTGTTTGAATGGACCGTGTAGAGGAATAATCACTCTATGTCTGACCCCGGGAGTGTGTGATGGGACGGTGTGGAGGGAGATTCACTCTGTGTCTGACCCCGGGATTGTGTGATGGGTTCGTGTAGAGGAATAACCACTCTGTGTCTGACCCCGGGAGAGTGTGATGGGACGGTGTGGAGGGAGATTCACTCTGTGTCTGACCCCGGGAGTGTTTGATGGGATGGTGTGGAGGGAGATTCACTTTTTGTCTGACCCAGGCATTGTTTCATGGTACCGGGTAGAGGAATAATCACTCTGTGTCTGACCCCGTGAGCGTGTGATGAGACGGTGTGGAGGGAGATTCACTGCTTGTCTGACCTCGGGAGAGTGTTATGCGACTGTGTAGAGGAATAATCACTCTGTGTCTGACCACGGGAGTATGTGATGGGACCGTGTAGAGGAATAATCACTCTGTGTCTGACCACGGGAGTGTGTGATGGGACCGTGTAGAGGAATAATCACTCTGTCCCTGACCCCGTGAGAGTGTGATGAGACGGTGTGGAGAGTGATTCACTCATTTTCTGACCTCAGGAGTGTGTGATGGGTCCGAGTAGAGGAATAATCAGTCTGTGTCTGACCCCGGGTGTGTTTGATGGGACAGTGTAGAGGAATAATCACTCAGTATCTGACCCCGGGAGTGTTTGATGGGACCGTTTAGAGGCATAATCACTCTGTGTCTGACCCCGGGAGTTTTTGATTGGACCGTCTAGAGTAATAATCACTCTGTGTCTGACCCAGAGAGTTTTTGATGGGACCGTGCAGAGGAATAATCACAATGTGTCTGACCCAGGGAGTTTTTGATTGGACCGTCTAGAGTAATAATCACTCTGTGTCTGACCCAGAGAGTTTTTGATGGGACCGTGCAGAGGAATAATCACAATGTGTCTGACCCCGGGTGTGTTTGATGGGATCGTGTAGAGGAATAATCACTCTGTGTCTGACCCCCGGGAGTGTTTGAATGGACCGTGTAGAGGAATAATCACTCTATGTCTGACCCCGGGAGTGTGTGATGGGACGGTGTGGAGGGAGATTCAGTCTGTGTCTGAAATCGGGAGAGTGTGATGGGACGGGTAGGAGGGAGATTCACTCTGTGTCTGACCCCGGGATTGTGTGATGGGTTCGTGTAGAGGAATAATCACTCTGTGTCTGACCCCGGGAGAGTGTGATGGGTTCGTGTAGAGGAATAATCACTCTGTGTCTGACCCCGGGAGAGTGTGATGGGACGGTGTGGAGGGAGATTCACTCAGTGTCTGACCCCGGGAGTGTGTAATGGGCGGTGTGGAGTGAGATTCACTCTGTGTCTGACCCCCGGGAGTGTTTGATGGGACAGTGTAGAGGAATAATCACTCTGTGTCTGACCCACGGGAGTGTTGATGGGACCGTGTAGAGGAATAATCACTCAGTGTCTGACCCCCGGGAGTGTTTGATGGGACCGTACAGAGGAATAATCACTCTGTGTCTGACCACGGGACTGTGTGATTGGACGGTCTGGAGGGAGATTCACTCTGTGCCTGACCCCGGGAGTCTTTGATGGGACCGTGTAGATGAATTATCACTCTGTGTCTGACCCTAGTAGTGTGTGATGGGACGGTGTGGACGGAGATTCACTCTGTGTCTGATCCCGGGAGTGTTTGATGGGACCGTGTAGAGGAATAATCACAATGTGTCTGACCCCGGGTGTGTTTAATGGGACCGTGTAGAGGAATAATCACTCTATGTCTGACCCCGGGAGTATGTGATGGGACGGTGTGGAGGGAGATTCACTCTGTGTCTGACCCTAGTAGTGTGTGATGGGACGGTGTGGAGGGAGATTCACTCTGTGTCTGATCCCGGGAGTGTTTGATGGGACCGTGTAGAGGAATAATCACAATGTGTCTGACCCCGGGTGTGTTTAATGGGACCGTGTAGAGGAATAATCACTCTGTGTGTGACCCCGGGAGTATGTGATGGGACGGTGTGGAGGGAGATTCACTCTGTGTCTGACCCTAGTAGTGTGTGATGGGACGGTGTGGAGGGAGATTCACTCTGTGTCTGATCCCGGGAGTGTTTGATGGGACCGTGTAGAGGAATAATCACAATGTGTCTGACCCCGGGTGTGTTTAATGGGACCGTGTAGAGGAATAATCACTCTGTGTGTGACCCCGGGAGTATGTGATGGGACGGTCTGGAGGGAGATTCACTCTGTGTCTGACCCTAGTAGTGTGTGATGGGACGGTGTGGAGGGAGATTCACTCTGTGTCTGATCCCGGGAGTGTTTGATGGGACCGTGTAGAGGAATAATCACAATGTGTCTGACCCCGGGTGTGTTTAATGGGACCGTGTAGAGGAATAATCACTCTATGTCTGACCCCGGGAGTATGTGATGGGACGGTGTGGAGGGAGATTCAGTCTGTGTCTGAAATCGGGAGAGTTTAATGTGACGGGTATGAGGGAGATTCACTCTGTGTCTGACACCGGATGTGTGTGATGTGACGGTGTGGAGGGAGATTCACTCTGTGTCTGATCCCGGGAGTGTTTGATGGGACCGTGTAGAGGAATAATCACAATGTGTCTGACCCCGGGTGTGTTTAATGGGACTGTGTAGAGGAATAATCACTCTGTGTCTGACCACGGGAGTATGTGATGGGACCGTGTAGAGGAATAATCACTCTGTGTCTGACCACGGGAGTGTGTGATGGGACCGTGTAGAGGAATAATCACTCTGTCCCTGACCCCGTGAGAGTGTGATGAGACGGTGTGGAGAGTGATTCACTCATTTTCTGACCTCAGGAGTGTGTGATGGGTCCGAGTAGAGGAATAATCAGTCTGTGTCTGACCCAGGGAGTGTTTGATGGGACCGTGTAGAGGAATAATCACTCTGTGTCTGACCCCGGGAGTGTGTGATGGGACGGTGTGGATTGAGATTCACTCGGTGTCTGACCACGGGAGTGTTTGATAGTACCTTGTAGTGGAATAATCACAATGTGTCTGACCCCGGGAGTTTTTGATTGGACCGTCTAGAGTAATAATCACTCTGTGTCTGACCCAGAGAGTTTTTGATGGGACCGTGTAGAGGAATAATCACAATGTGTCTGACCCCGGGTGTGTTTGATGGGATCGTGTAGAGGAATAATCACTCTGTGTCTGACCCCCGGGAGTGTTTGAATGGACCGTGTAGAGGAATAATCACTCTATGTCTGACCCCGGGAGTGTGTGATGGGACGGTGTGGAGGGAGATTCAGTCTGTGTCTGAAATCGGGAGAGTGTGATGGGACGGGTAGGAGGGAGATTCACTCTGTGTCTGACCCCGGGATTGTGTGATGGGTTCGTGTAGAGGAATAATCACTCTGTGTCTGACCCCGGGAGAGTGTGATGGGTTCGTGTAGAGGAATAATCACTCTTGTGTCTGACACCCGGGAGTGTTTGAATGGACCGTGTAGAGGAATAATCACTCTATGTCTGACCCCGGGAGTGTGTGATGGGACGGTGTGGAGGGAGATTCACTCTGTGTCTGACCCCGGGATTGTGTGATGGGTTCGTGTAGAGGAATAATCACTCTTGTGTCTGACACCCGGGAGTGTTTGAATGGACCGTGTAGAGGAATAACCACTCTGTGTCTGACCCCGGGAGAGTGTGATGGGTCGGTGTGGAGGGAGATTCAGTCTGTGTCTGAAATCGGGAGAGTTTAATGGGACGGGTATGAGGGAGATTCACTCTGTGTCTGACACCGGATGTGTGATGGGTTCGTGTAGAGGGATAACCACTCTGTGTCTGACCCCGGGAGAGTGTGATGGGACGGTGTGGAGGGAGATTCACTCTGTGTCTGACCCCGGGAGTGTGTAATGGGCGGTGTAGAGTGAGATTCACTCTGTGTCTGACCCCGGGATTGTTTGATGGGATGGTGTGGAGGGAGATTCACTTTTTGTCTGACCCAGGCATTGTTTGATGGTACCGGGTAGAGGAATAATCAATCTGTGTCTGACCCCGTGAGCGTGTGATGAGACGGTGTGGAGGGAGATTCACTGCTTGTCTGACCTCGGGAGAGTGTTATGCCACTGTGTAGAGGAATAATCACTGTGTCTGACCACGGGAGTATGTGATGGGACCGTGTAGAGTAATAATCACTCTGTGTCTGACCACGGGAGTGTGTGATGGGACCGTGTGGAGGAATAATCACTCTGTGTCTGACCCCGGGAGTGATTGATGGGACCGTGTAGAGGAATAATCTCTCTGTGTCTGACACCGGGAGTGTGTGATGGGACGGCGTGGAGGGAGATTCACTCTGTGTCTGACCCCCGGGAGTGTTTGATGGGACAGTGTAGAGGAATAATCACTCTGTGTCTGACCCCCGGGAGTGTTTGATGGGACCGTGTAGAGGAATAATCACTCTGTGTCTGACCCCGGGAGTGTACGATGGGACCGTGTAGAGGAATAATCACTCTGTGTCTGACCCCGGGAGTGTTTGATGGGACCGTGTAGAGGCATAATCACTCTGAGTCTGACCCCGGGAGTGTGTGATGGGACAGTGTGGAGGGAGATTCACTCTTTTTCTGACCCCGGGAGTGTGTGATGGGTCCGAATAGAGGAATAATCAGTCTGTGTCTGACCCCGGGAGTGTTTGATGGGACCGTGTAGAGGAATAATCACTCAGTATCTGACCACGGGAGTGTTTGATGGGACCGTGTAGAGGCATAATCACTCTGTGTCTGACCCCGGGAGTGTATGATTGGACCGTGTAGAGTAATAATCACTCTGTGTCTGACCCAGGGAGTTTTTGATGGGACCGTGTAGAGGAATAATCACAATGTGTCTGACCCCGGGTGTGTTTAATGGGACCGTGTAGAGGAATAGTCACTCTTGTGTCTGACACACGGGAGTGTTTGAATGGACCGTGTAGAGGAATAATCACTCTATGTCTGACCCCGGGAGTGTGTAATGGGCGGTGTAGAGTGAGATTCACTCTGTGTCTGACCCCGGGAGTGTTTGATGGGATGGTGTGGAGGGAGATTCACTTTTTGTCTGACCCAGGCATTGTTTGATGGTACCGGGTAGAGGAATAATCACTCTGTGTCTGACCCCGTGAGCGTGTGATGAGACGGTGTGTAGGGAGATTCACTGCTTGTCTGACCTCGGGAGAGTGTTATGCGACTGTGTAGAGGAATAATCACTCTGAGTCTGACCCAGGGAGTGTGTGATGTGACGGTGCGGATGGAGATTCACTCTGTGTCTGATCCCGGGAGTGTGTGATGGGACGGTGTGGAAGGAGATTCACTCTGTGTCTGATCCCGGGAGTGTGTGATGGGTTCGTGTAGAGGAATAATCACTCTTGTGTCTGACACCCGGGAGTGTTTGAATGGACCGTGTAGAGGAATAATCACTCTATGTCTGACCACGGGAGTGTGTGATGGGACCGTGTAGAGGAATAATCACTCTGTCCCTGACCCCGTGAGAGTGTGATGAGACGGTGTGGAGAGTGATTCACTCATTTTCTGACCTCAGGAGTGTGTGATGGGTCCGAGTAGAGGAATAATCAGTCTGTGTCTGACCCAGGGAGTGTTTGATGGGACCGTGTAGAGGAATAATCACTCTGTGTCTGACCCCGGGAGTGTGTGATGGGACGGTGTGGATTGAGATTCACTCGGTGTCTGACCACGGGAGTGTTTGATAGTACCTTGTAGTGGAATAATCACAATGTGTCTGACCCCGGGAGTTTTTGATTGGACCGTCTAGAGTAATAATCACTCTGTGTCTGACCCAGAGAGTTTTTGATGGGACCGTGTAGAGGAATAATCACAATGTGTCTGACCCCGGGTGTGTTTGATGGGATCGTGTAGAGGAATAATCACTCTGTGTCTGACCCCCGGGAGTGTTTGAATGGACCGTGTAGAGGAATAATCACTCTATGTCTGACCCCGGGAGTGTGTGATGGGACGGTGTGGAGGGAGATTCAGTCTGTGTCTGAAATCGGGAGAGTGTGATGGGACGGGTAGGAGGGAGATTCACTCTGTGTCTGACCCCGGGATTGTGTGATGGGTTCGTGTAGAGGAATAATCACTCTGTGTCTGACCCCGGGAGAGTGTGATGGGTTCGTGTAGAGGAATAATCACTCTTGTGTCTGACACCCGGGAGTGTTTGAATGGACCGTGTAGAGGAATAATCACTCTATGTCTGACCCCGGGAGTGTGTGATGGGACGGTGTGGAGGGAGATTCACTCTGTGTCTGACCCCGGGATTGTGTGATGGGTTCGTGTAGAGGAATAATCACTCTTGTGTCTGACACCCGGGAGTGTTTGAATGGACCGTGTAGAGGAATAACCACTCTGTGTCTGACCCCGGGAGAGTGTGATGGGTCGGTGTGGAGGGAGATTCAGTCTGTGTCTGAAATCGGGAGAGTTTAATGGGACGGGTATGAGGGAGATTCACTCTGTGTCTGACACCGGATGTGTGATGGGTTCGTGTAGAGGGATAACCACTCTGTGTCTGACCCCGGGAGAGTGTGATGGGACGGTGTGGAGGGAGATTCACTCTGTGTCTGACCCCGGGAGTGTGTAATGGGCGGTGTAGAGTGAGATTCACTCTGTGTCTGACCCCGGGATTGTTTGATGGGATGGTGTGGAGGGAGATTCACTTTTTGTCTGACCCAGGCATTGTTTGATGGTACCGGGTAGAGGAATAATCAATCTGTGTCTGACCCCGTGAGCGTGTGATGAGACGGTGTGGAGGGAGATTCACTGCTTGTCTGACCTCGGGAGAGTGTTATGCCACTGTGTAGAGGAATAATCACTGTGTCTGACCACGGGAGTATGTGATGGGACCGTGTAGAGTAATAATCACTCTGTGTCTGACCACGGGAGTGTGTGATGGGACCGTGTGGAGGAATAATCACTCTGTGTCTGACCCCGGGAGTGATTGATGGGACCGTGTAGAGGAATAATCTCTCTGTGTCTGACACCGGGAGTGTGTGATGGGACGGCGTGGAGGGAGATTCACTCTGTGTCTGACCCCCGGGAGTGTTTGATGGGACAGTGTAGAGGAATAATCACTCTGTGTCTGACCCCCGGGAGTGTTTGATGGGACCGTGTAGAGGAATAATCACTCTGTGTCTGACCCCGGGAGTGTACGATGGGACCGTGTAGAGGAATAATCACTCTGTGTCTGACCCCGGGAGTGTTTGATGGGACCGTGTAGAGGCATAATCACTCTGAGTCTGACCCCGGGAGTGTGTGATGGGACAGTGTGGAGGGAGATTCACTCTTTTTCTGACCCCGGGAGTGTGTGATGGGTCCGAATAGAGGAATAATCAGTCTGTGTCTGACCCCGGGAGTGTTTGATGGGACCGTGTAGAGGAATAATCACTCAGTATCTGACCACGGGAGTGTTTGATGGGACCGTGTAGAGGCATAATCACTCTGTGTCTGACCCCGGGAGTGTATGATTGGACCGTGTAGAGTAATAATCACTCTGTGTCTGACCCAGGGAGTTTTTGATGGGACCGTGTAGAGGAATAATCACAATGTGTCTGACCCCGGGTGTGTTTAATGGGACCGTGTAGAGGAATAGTCACTCTTGTGTCTGACACACGGGAGTGTTTGAATGGACCGTGTAGAGGAATAATCACTCTATGTCTGACCCCGGGAGTGTGTAATGGGCGGTGTAGAGTGAGATTCACTCTGTGTCTGACCCCGGGAGTGTTTGATGGGATGGTGTGGAGGGAGATTCACTTTTTGTCTGACCCAGGCATTGTTTGATGGTACCGGGTAGAGGAATAATCACTCTGTGTCTGACCCCGTGAGCGTGTGATGAGACGGTGTGTAGGGAGATTCACTGCTTGTCTGACCTCGGGAGAGTGTTATGCGACTGTGTAGAGGAATAATCACTCTGAGTCTGACCCAGGGAGTGTGTGATGTGACGGTGCGGATGGAGATTCACTCTGTGTCTGATCCCGGGAGTGTGTGATGGGACGGTGTGGAAGGAGATTCACTCTGTGTCTGATCCCGGGAGTGTGTGATGGGTTCGTGTAGAGGAATAATCACTCTTGTGTCTGACACCCGGGAGTGTTTGAATGGACCGTGTAGAGGAATAATCACTCTATGTCTGACCCCGGGAGTGTGTGATGGGACGGTGTGGAGGGAGATTCACTCTGTGTCTGACCCCGGGATTGTGTGATGGGTTCGTGTAGAGGAATAACCACTCTGTGTCTGACCCCGGGAGAGTGTGATGGGACGGTGTGGAGGGAGATTCACTCTGTGTCTGACCCCGGCAGTGTTTGATGGGATGGTGTGGAGGGAGATTCACTTTTTGTCTGACCCAGGCATTGTTTCATGGTACCGGGTAGAGGAATAATCACTCTGTGTCTGACCCCGTGAGCGTGTGATGAGACGGTGTGGAGGGAGATTCACTGCTTGTCTGACCTCGGGAGAGTGTTATGCGACTGTGTAGAGGAATAATCACTCTGTGTCTGACCACGGGAGTATGTGATGGGACCGTGTAGAGGAATAATCACTCTGTGTCTGACCACGGGAGTGTGTGATGGGACCGTGTAGAGGAATAATCACTCTGTCCCTGACCCCGTGAGAGTGTGATGAGACGGTGTGGAGAGTGATTCACTCATTTTCTGACCTCAGGAGTGTGTGATGGGTCCGAGTAGAGGAATAATCAGTCTGTGTCTGACCCCGGGTGTGTTTGATGGGACAGTGTAGAGGAATAATCACTCAGTATCTGACCCCGGGAGTGTTTGATTGGACCGTTTAGAGGCATAATCACTCTGTGTCTGACCCCGGGAGTTTTTGATTGGACCGTCTAGAGTAATAATCACTCTGTGTCTGACCCAGAGAGTTTTTGATGGGACCGTGCAGAGGAATAATCACAATGTGTCTGACCCAGGGAGTTTTTGATTGGACCGTCTAGAGTAATAATCACTCTGTGTCTGACCCAGAGAGTTTTTGATGGGACCGTGCAGAGGAATAATCACAATGTGTCTGACCCCGGGTGTGTTTGATGGGATCGTGTAGAGGAATAATCACTCTGTGTCTGACCCCCGGGAGTGTTTGAATGGACCGTGTAGAGGAATAATCACTCTATGTCTGACCCCGGGAGTGTGTGATGGGACGGTGTGGAGGGAGATTCAGTCTGTGTCTGAAATCGGGAGAGTGTGATGGGACGGGTAGGAGGGAGATTCACTCTGTGTCTGACCCCGGGATTGTGTGATGGGTTCGTGTAGAGGAATAATCACTCTGTGTCTGACCCCGGGAGAGTGTGATGGGTTCGTGTAGAGGAATAATCACTCTGTGTCTGACCCCGGGAGAGTGTGATGGGACGGTGTGGAGGGAGATTCACTCAGTGTCTGACCCCGGGAGTGTGTAATGGGCGGTGTGGAGTGAGATTCACTCTGTGTCTGACCCCCGGGAGTGTTTGATGGGACAGTGTAGAGGAATAATCACTCTGTGTCTGACCCACGGGAGTGTTGATGGGACCGTGTAGAGGAATAATCACTCAGTGTCTGACCCCCGGGAGTGTTTGATGGGACCGTACAGAGGAATAATCACTCTGTGTCTGACCACGGGACTGTGTGATTGGACGGTCTGGAGGGAGATTCACTCTGTGCCTGACCCCGGGAGTCTTTGATGGGACCGTGTAGATGAATTATCACTCTGTGTCTGACCCTAGTAGTGTGTGATGGGACGGTGTGGACGGAGATTCACTCTGTGTCTGATCCCGGGAGTGTTTGATGGGACCGTGTAGAGGAATAATCACAATGTGTCTGACCCCGGGTGTGTTTAATGGGACCGTGTAGAGGAATAATCACTCTATGTCTGACCCCGGGAGTATGTGATGGGACGGTGTGGAGGGAGATTCACTCTGTGTCTGACCCTAGTAGTGTGTGATGGGACGGTGTGGAGGGAGATTCACTCTGTGTCTGATCCCGGGAGTGTTTGATGGGACCGTGTAGAGGAATAATCACAATGTGTCTGACCCCGGGTGTGTTTAATGGGACCGTGTAGAGGAATAATCACTCTGTGTGTGACCCCGGGAGTATGTGATGGGACGGTGTGGAGGGAGATTCACTCTGTGTCTGACCCTAGTAGTGTGTGATGGGACGGTGTGGAGGGAGATTCACTCTGTGTCTGATCCCGGGAGTGTTTGATGGGACCGTGTAGAGGAATAATCACAATGTGTCTGACCCCGGGTGTGTTTAATGGGACCGTGTAGAGGAATAATCACTCTGTGTGTGACCCCGGGAGTATGTGATGGGACGGTCTGGAGGGAGATTCACTCTGTGTCTGACCCTAGTAGTGTGTGATGGGACGGTGTGGAGGGAGATTCACTCTGTGTCTGATCCCGGGAGTGTTTGATGGGACCGTGTAGAGGAATAATCACAATGTGTCTGACCCCGGGTGTGTTTAATGGGACCGTGTAGAGGAATAATCACTCTATGTCTGACCCCGGGAGTATGTGATGGGACGGTGTGGAGGGAGATTCAGTCTGTGTCTGAAATCGGGAGAGTTTAATGGGACGGGTATGAGGGAGATTCACTCTGTGTCTGACACCGGATGTGTGTGATTTGACGGTGTGGAGGGAGATTCACTCTGTGTCTGATCCCGGGAGTGTTTGATGGGACCGTGTAGAGGAATAATCACAATGTGTCTGACCCCGGGTGTGTTTAATGGGACTGTGTAGAGGAATAATCACTCTGTGTCTGTCCACGGGAGTATGTGATGGGACCGTGTAGAGGAATAATCACTCTGTGTCTGACCACGGGAGTGTGTGATGGGACCGTGTAGAGGAATAATCACTCTGTCCCTGACCCCGTGAGAGTGTGATGAGACGGTGTGGAGAGTGATTCACTCATTTTCTGACCTCAGGAGTGTGTGATGGGTCCGAGTAGAGGAATAATCAGTCTGTGTCTGACCCCGGGAGTGTTTGATGGGACCGTGTAGAGGAATAATCACTCTGTGTCTGACCCCGGGAGTGTGTGATGGGACGGTGTGGATTGAGATTCACTCGGTGTCTGACCACGGGAGTGTTTGATAGTACCTTGTAGTGGAATAATCACAATGTGTCTGACCCCGGGAGTTTTTGATTGGACCGTCTAGAGTAATAATCACTCTGTGTCTGACCCAGAGAGTTTTTGATGGGACCGTGTAGAGGAATAATCACAATGTGTCTGACCCCGGGTGTGTTTGATGGGATCGTGTAGAGGAATAATCACTCTGTGTCTGACCCCCGGGAGTGTTTGAATGGACCGTGTAGAGGAATAATCACTCTATGTCTGACCCCGGGAGTGTGTGATGGGACGGTGTGGAGGGAGATTCAGTCTGTGTCTGAAATCGGGAGAGTGTGATGGGACGGGTAGGAGGGAGATTCACTCTGTGTCTGACCCCGGGATTGTGTGATGGGTTCGTGTAGAGGAATAATCACTCTGTGTCTGACACCCGGGAGTGTTTGAATGGACCGTGTAGAGGAATAATCACTCTATGTCTGACCCCGGGAGTGTGTGATGGGACGGTGTGGAGGGAGATTCACTCTGTGTCTGACCCCGGGATTGTGTGATGGGTTCGTGAAGAGGAATAACCACTCTGTGTCTGACCCCGGGAGAGTGTGATGGGTCGGTGTGGAGGGAGATTCAGTCTGTGTCTGAAATCGGGAGAGTTTAATGGGACGGGTATGAGGGAGATTCACTCTGTGTCTGACACCGGATGTGTGTGATGTGACGGTGTGGAGGGAGATTCACTCTGTGTCTGACCCCGGGATTGTGTGATGGGTTCGTGTAGAGGGATAACCACTCTGTGTCTGACCCCGGGAGAGTGTGATGGGACGGTGTGGAGGGAGATTCACTCTGTGTCTGACCCCGGGATTGTGTAATGGGCGGTGTAGAGTGAGATTCACTCTGTGTCTGACCCCGGGAGTGTTTGATGGGATGGTGTAGAGGAATAATCACTCTGTGTCTGACCCACGGGAGTGTTGATGGGACCGTGTAGAGGAATAATCACTCAGTGTCTGACCCCCGGGAGTGTGTGATGGGACGGTGTGGAGGGAGATTCACTCTGTGTCTGACCCCGGGATTGTGTGATGGGTTCGTGTAGAGGAATAACCACTCTGTGTCTGACCCCGGGAGAGTGTGATGGGTCGGTGTGGAGGGAGATTCAGTCTATGTCTGACCCCGGGAGTGTGTGATGGGACGGTTTGGAGGGAGATTCACTCTGTGTCTGACCCCGGGATTGTGTGATGGGTTCGTGTAGAGGAATAACCACTCTGTGTCTGACCCCGGGAGAGTGTGATGGGTCGGTGTGGAGGGAGATTCAGTCTGTGTCTGAAATCGGGAGAGTTTAATGGGACGGGTATGAGGGAGATTCACTCTGTGTCTGACACCGGATGTGTGTGATGTGACGGTGTGGAGGGAGATTCACTCTGTGTCTGACCCCGGGATTGTGTGATGGGTTCGTGTAGAGGGATAACCACTCTGTGTCTGACCCCGGGAGAGTGTGATGGGACGGTGTGGAGGGAGATTCACTCTGTGTCTGACCCCGGGATTGTGTAATGGGCGGTGTAGAGTGAGATTCACTCTGTGTCTGACCCCGGGAGTGTTTGATGGGATGGTGTGGAGGGAGATTCACTTTTTGTCTGACCCAGGCATTGTTTGATGGTACCGGGTAGAGGAATAATCACTCTGTGTCTGACCCCGTGAGCGTGTGATGAGACGGTGTGGAGGGAGATTCACTGCTTGTCTGACCTCGGGAGAGTGTTATGCCACTGTGTAGAGGAATAATCACTCTGTGTCTGACCACGGGAGTATGTGATGGGACCGTGTAGAGTAATAATCACTCTGTGTCTGACCACGGGAGTGTGTGATGGGACCGTGTGGAGGAATAATCACTCTGTGTCTGACCCCGGGAGTGTTTGATGGGACCGTGTAGAGGAATAATCTCTCTGTGTCTGACACCGGGAGTGTGTGATGGGACGGCGTGGAGGGAGATTCACTCTGTGTCTGACCCCCGGGAGTGTTTGATGGGACAGTGTAGAGGAATAATCACTCTGTGTCTGACCCCCGGGAGTGTTTGATGGGACCGTGTAGAGGAATAATCACTCTGTGTCTGACCCCGGGAGTGTACGATGGGACCGTGTAGAGGAATAATCACTCTGTGTCTGACCCCGGGAGTGTTTGATGGGACCGTGTAGAGGCATAATCACTCTGAGTCTGACCCCGGGAGTGTGTGATGGGACAGTGTGGAGGGAGATTCACTCTTTTTCTGACCCCGGGAGTGTGTGATGGGTCCGAATAGAGGAATAATCACTCTGTGTCTGACCCCGGGAGAGTGTGATGGGTTCGTGTAGAGGAATAATCACTCTTGTGTCTGACACCCGGGAGTGTTTGAATGGACCGTGTAGAGGAATAATCACTCTATGTCTGACCCCGGGAGTGTGTGATGGGACGGTGTGGAGGGAGATTCACTCTGTGTCTGACCCCGGGATTGTGTGATGGGTTCGTGTAGAGGAATAACCACTCTGTGTCTGACCCCGGGAGAGTGTGATGGGTCGGTGTGGAGGGAGATTCAGTCTGTGTCTGAAATCGGGAGAGTTTAATGGGACGGGTATGAGGGAGATTCACTCTGTGTCTGACACCGGATGTGTGTGATGTGACGGTGTGGAGGGAGATTCACTCTGTGTCTGACCCCGGGATTGTGTGATGGGTTCGTGTAGAGGGATAACCACTCTGTGTCTGACCCCGGGAGAGTGTGATGGGACGGTGTGGAGGGAGATTCACTCTGTGTCTGACCCCGGGAGTGTGTAATGGGCGGTGTAGAGTGAGATTCACTCTGTGTCTGACCCCGGGAGTGTTTGATGGGATGGTGTGGAGGGAGATTCACTTTTTGTCTGACCCAGGCATTGTTTGATGGTACCGGGTAGAGGAATAATCACTCTGTGTCTGACCCCGTGAGCGTGTGATGAGACGGTGTGGAGGGAGATTCACTGCTTGTCTGACCTCGGGAGAGTGTTATGCCACTGTGTAGAGGAATAATCACTCTGTGTCTGACCACGGGAGTATGTGATGGGACCGTGTAGAGTAATAATCACTCTGTGTCTGACCACGGGAGTGTGTGATGGGACCGTGTGGAGGAATAATCACTCTGTGTCTGACCCCGGGAGTGTTTGATGGGACCGTGTAGAGGAATAATCTCTCTGTGTCTGACACCGGGAGTGTGTGATGGGACGGCGTGGAGGGAGATTCACTCTGTGTCTGACCCCCGGGAGTGTTTGATGGGACAGTGTAGAGGAATAATCACTCTGTGTCTGACCCCCGGGAGTGTTTGATGGGACCGTGTAGAGGAATAATCACTCTGTGTCTGACCCCGGGAGTGTACGATGGGACCGTGTAGAGGAATAATCACTCTGTGTCTGACCCCGGGAGTGTTTGATGGGACCGTGTAGAGGCATCATCACTCTGAGTCTGACCCCGGGAGTGTGTGATGGGACAGTGTGGAGGGAGATTCACTCTTTTTCTGACCCCGGGAGTGTGTGATGGGTCCGAATAGAGGAATAATCAGTCTGTGTCTGACCCCGGGAGTGTTTGATGGGACCGTGTAGAGGAATAATCACTCAGTATCTGACCACGGGAGTGTTTGATGGGACCGTGTAGAGGCATAATCACTCTGTGTCTGACCCCGGGAGTGTATGATTGGACCGTGTAGAGTAATAATCACTCTGTGTCTGACCCAGGGAGTTTTTGATGGGACCGTGTAGAGGAATAATCACAATGTGTCTGACCCCGGGTGTGTTTAATGGGACCGTGTAGAGGAATAGTCACTCTTGTGTCTGACACACGGGAGTGTTTGAATGGACCGTGTAGAGGAATAATCACTCTATGTCTGACCCCGGGAGTGTGTAATGGGCGGTGTAGAGTGAGATTCACTCTGTGTCTGACCCCGGGAGTGTTTGATGGGATGGTGTGGAGGGAGATTCACTTTTTGTCTGACCCAGGCATTGTTTGATGGTACCGGGTAGAGGAATAATCACTCTGTGTCTGACCCCGTGAGCGTGTGATGAGACGGTGTGTAGGGAGATTCACTGCTTGTCTGACCTCGGGAGAGTGTTATGCGACTGTGTAGAGGAATAATCACTCTGAGTCTGACCCAGGGAGTGTGTGATGTGACGGTGCGGATGGAGATTCACTCTGTGTCTGATCCCGGGAGTGTGTGATGGGACGGTGTGGAAGGAGATTCACTCTGTGTCTGATCCCGGGAGTGTGTGATGGGACCGTGTAGAGGAATAATCACTCTGTCTGACCACAGGAGTGTTCGATGGGACCGTGTAGAGGAATAATCTCTTTGTGTCTGACCACGGGAGTGTGTGATGGGACGGTGTGGAGGGAGATTCACTCTGTGTCTGACCCCGGGAGTGAGTGATGGGACGGTGTGGAGGGAATTCACTTTTTGTCTGACCCAGGGATTGTTTGATGGGACTGTGTAGAGGAATAATCACTCTGTGTCTGACCCCGTGAGCGTGTGATGACACGGTGTGGAGGGAGATTCACTCTTTGTCTGACCTCGGGAGTGTGTGATGCGACCGTGTAGATGAAAAATCACTCTGTGTCTGACCACGGGACTGTGTGATGGGACGGTGTAGAGTGAGATTCACTCTGTGTCTGACCCCGGGAGTGTTTGATGGGATGGTGTGGAGGGAGATTCACTTTTTGTCTGACCCAGGCATTGTTTGATGGTACCGGGTAGAGGAATAATCACTCTGTGTCTGACCCCGTGAGCGTGTGATGAGACGGTGTGTAGGGAGATTCACTGCTTGTCTGACCTCGGGAGAGTGTTATGCGACTGTGTAGAGGAATAATCACTCTGAGTCTGACCCAGGGAGTGTGTGATGTGACGGTGCGGATGGAGATTCACTCTGTGTCTGATCCCGGGAGTGTGTGATGGGACGGTGTGGAAGGAGATTCACTCTGTGTCTGATCCCGGGAGTGTGTGATGGGACCGTGTAGAGGAATAATCACTCTGTCTGACCCCAGGAGTGTTCGATGGGACCGTGTAGAGGAATAATCTCTTTGTGTCTGACCACGGGAGTGTGTGATGGGACGGTGTGGAGGGAGATTCACTCTGTGTCTGACCCCGGGAGTGAGTGATGTGACGGTGTGGAGGGAATTCACTTTTTGTCTGACCCAGGGATTGTTTGATGGGACTGTGTAGAGGAATAATCACTCTGTGTCTGACCCCGTGAGCGTGTGATGACACGGTGTGGAGGGAGATTCACTCTTTGTCTGACCTCGGGAGTGTGTGATGCGACCGTGTAGATGAATAATCACTCTGTGTCTGACCACGGGACTGTGTGATGGGACGGTGTGGAGGGAGATTCACACTGTGTCTGAAACCGAGAGTGTTTGATGGGACGGCGTAGAGGAATAATCACTCTGTGTCTGACCCCGGGGGTGTTTTATGGGACCGTGTAGAGGAATAATCACTCTGTGTCTGACCCCGGGAGTGTTTGATGGGACCGTGTACAGGCATAATCACTCTGTGTCTGACCCCGGGAGTGTTTGATGGGACCGTGCAGAGTAATAATCACTCTGTGTCTGACCCAGGGAGTCTTTGTTGGGACCGTGTAGAGGAATAATCGTTCCGCGTCTGACACCGGGAGTGTTTGATGGGACCGTGTAGAGGAATATACACTCTGGGTCAGTCCCCCGGGAGTGTTTGATGGGACGATGTGGAGGGTGTTTCACTCTGTGTCTGACCCCGGGAGTGTGTGATGGGACGGTCTGGAGGGAGATTCACTCTGTGTCTGACCCTAGTAGTGTGTGATGGGACGGTGTGGAGGGAGATTCACTCTGTGTCTGACCCCGTGAGTGTATGATGGGACGGTGTGGAGGGAGATTCACTCTCTGTCTGACCCCGGGGGTGTTTGATGGGGCTGTGTAGAGGAACAATCACTCCGTGTCTGACCCCGGGAGTGTTGATGGGACCGTGTAGAGGAATAATCACTCTGTGTCTGGCCCCCGTGTGTGTTTGATGGGACGATGTGGAGGGAGATTCACTCTGTGTCTGACCCCGGGAGTATGTGATGGGACGGTCTGGAGGGAGATTTACTCTGTGTCTGACCTTAGTAGTGTGTGATGGGACGGTGTGGAGAGAGATTCACTTTGTGTCTGACGCCGGGATTGTGTGATGGGACGATGTGGAGGGAGATTTACTCTGTGTCTGACCCCGGGATTGTGTGATGGGACGGTGCGGATGGAGATACACTCTGTGTCTGACCCTAGTAGTGTGTGACGGGACGGTGTAGAGGAATAATCTCTCTGTGTCTGACCACGGGATTGTGTGATGGGACGGTGCGGATGGAGATTCACTCTGTGTCTGACCCCGGGAGTGTTTGATGGTACCGTGTAGAGGAAAAATCTCTCTGTTTCAGACCCCGGGAGTGTTTGATGGGACCGTGCAGAGTAATAATCACTCTGTGTCTGAGCCAGGGAGTCTTTGTTGGGACCGTGTAGAGGAATAATCTCTCTGTGTCTGACCACGGGAGTGTGTGATGGGACGGTGTGGAGGGAGATTCACTCTGTGTCTGACCCCGGGAGTGTTTGATGGGACAGTGTAGAGGAATACTCACTCTGTGTCTGACCCCGGGAGTGTGTGATGGGACGGTGTGGAGGGAGATTCACTTTTTGTCTGACCCAGGGATTGTTTGATGGGACCGTGTAGAGGAATAATCACTCTGTGTCTTACCCCGTGAGCGTGTGATGACACGGTGTGGAGGGAGATTCACTCTGTGTCTGACCCCGGGAGTGTGTGATGGGACCGTGTAGAGGAATAATCACTCTGTGTCTGACCCCGGGAGTGTTTGATGGGACCGTGTAGAGGAATAATCTCTCTGTGTCTGACCACGGGAGTGTGTGATGGGACGGTGCGGATGGAGATTCACTCTGTGTCTGACGCCGGGAGTGTGTGATGGGACGGTGTGGAAGGAGATTCACTCTGTGACTGATCCCGGGAGTGTGTGATGGGACCGAGTAGAGGAATAATCACTCTGTCTGACCCCGGGAGGGTTCGATGGGACCGTGTAGAGGAATAATCTCTTTGTGTCTGACCACGGGAGTGTGTGATGGGACGGTGTGGAGGGAGATTCACTCTGTGTCTGGCCCCGGGAGTGTGTGATGGGACGGTGTGGAGGGAATTCACTTTTTGTCTGACCCAGGGATTGTTTGATTGGACTGTGTAGAGGAATAATCACTCTGTGTCTGACCCCGTGAGCGTGTGATGACACGGTGTGGAGGGAGATTCACTCTTTGTCTGACCTCGGGAGTGTGTGATGCGACCGTGTAGATGAATAATCACTCTGTGTCTGACCACGGGACTGTGTGATGGGACGGTGTGGAGGGAGATTCACACTGTGTTTGAAACCGAGAGTGTTTGATGGGACGGCGTAGAGGAATAATCACTCTGTGTCTGACCCCGGGGGTGTTTTATGGGACCGTGTAGAGGAATAATCACTCTGTGTCTGACCCCGGGAGTGTTTGATGGGACCGTGTACAGGCATAATCACTCTGTGTCTGACCCCGGGAGTGTTTGATGGGACCGTGCAGAGTAATAATCACTCTGTGTCTGACCCAGGGAGTCTTTGTTGGGACCGTGTAGAGGAATAATCGCTCCGCGTCTGTCCCCGGGAGTGTTTGATGGGACCGTGTAGAGGAATAATCACTCTGGGTCTGTCCCCCGGGAGTGTTTGATGGGACGATGTGGAGGGTGTTTCACTCTGTGTCTGACCCTAGTAGTGTGTGATTGGACGGTGTGGATGGAGATTCACTTTGTGTCTGACGCCGAGAGTGTGTGATGGGACGATGTGGAGAGAGATTCACTCTGTGTCTGATCCCGGGAGTGTTTGATGGGACCGTGTAGAGGAATAATCACTCTGTGTCTGACCCCGGGAGTGTGTGATGTGACGGTGCGGATGGAGATTCACTCTGTGTCTGATCCCGGGAGTGTGTGATGAGACCGTGTAGAGGAATAATCACTCTGTGTCTGACCCCGGGAGTGTTTGATGGGACCGTGTAGAGGAATAATCTCTCTGTGTCTGACCACGGGAGTGTGTGATCGGACGGTGCGGATGGAGATTCACTCTGTGTCTGACGCCGGGAGTGTGTGATGGGACGGTGTGGAGAGTGATTCACTCATTTTCTGACCTCAGGAGTGTGTGATGGGTCCGAGTAGAGGAATAATCAGTCTGTGTCTGACCCCGGGAGTGTTTGATGGGACCGTGTAGAGGAATAATCACTCTGTGTCTGACCCCGGGAGTGTGTGATGGGACGGTGTGGATTGAGATTCACTCGGTGTCTGACCACGGGAGTGTTTGATAGTACCTTGTAGTGGAATAATCACAATGTGTCTGACCCCGGGAGTTTTTGATTGGACCGTCTAGAGTAATAATCACTCTGTGTCTGACCAAGAGAGTTTTTGATGGGACCGTGTAGAGGAATAATCACAATGTGTCTGACCCCGGGTGTGTTTGATGGGATCGTGTAGAGGAATAATCACTCTGTGTCTGACCCCCGGGAGTGTTTGAATGGACCGTGTAGAGGAATAATCACTCTATGTCTGACCCCGGGAGTGTGTGATGGGACGGTGTGGAGGGAGATTCAGTCTGTGTCTGAAATCGGGAGAGTGTGATGGGACGGGTAGGAGGGATATTCACTCTGTGTCTGACCCCGGGATTGTGTGATGGGTTCGTGTAGAGGAATAATCACTCTGTGTCTGACCCCGGGAGAGTGTGATGGGTTCGTGTAGAGGAATAATCACTCTTGTGTCTGACACCCGGGAGTGTTTGAATGGACCGTGTAGAGGAATAATCACTCTATGTCTGACCCCGGGAGTGTGTGATGGGACGGTGTGGAGGGAGATTCACTCTGTGTCTGACCCCGGGATTGTGTGATGGGTTCGTGTAGAGGAATAACCACTCTGTGTCTGACCCCGGGAGAGTGTGATGGGTCGGTGTGGAGGGAGATTCAGTCTGTGTCTGAAATCGGGAGAGTTTAATGGGACGGGTATGAGGGAGATTCACTCTGTGTCTGACACCGGATGTGTGTGATGTGACGGTGTGGAGGGAGATTCACTTTTTGTCTGACCCAGGGATTGTTTGATGGGACCGTGTAGAGGAATAATCACTCTGTGTCTTACCCCGTGAGCGTGTGATGACACGGTGTGGAGGGAGATTCACTCTGTGTCTGACCCCGGGAGTGTGTGATGGGACCGTGTAGAGGAATAATCACTCTGTGTCTGACCCCGGGAGTGTTTGATGGGACCGTGTAGAGGAATAATCTCTCTGTGTCTGACCACGGGAGTGTGTGATGGGACGGTGCGGATGGAGATTCACTCTGTGTCTGACGCCGGGAGTGTGTGATGGGACGGTGTGGAAGGAGATTCACTCTGTGTCTGATCCCGGGAGTGTGTGATGGGACCGTGTAGAGGAATAATCACTCTGTCTGACCCCGGGAGGGTTCGATGGGACCGTGTAGAGGAATAATCTCTTTGTGTCTGACCACGGGAGTGTGTGATGGGACGGTGTGGAGGGAGATTCACTCTGTGTCTGGCCCCGGGAGTGTGTGATGGGACGGTGTGGAGGGAATTCACTTTTTGTCTGACCCAGGGATTGTTTGATTGGACTGTGTAGAGGAATAATCACTCTGTGTCTGACCCCGTGAGCGTGTGATGACACGGTGTGGAGGGAGATTCACTCTTTGTCTGACCTCGGGAGTGTGTGATGCGACCGTGTAGATGAATAATCACTCTGTGTCTGACCACGGGACTGTGTGATGGGACGGTGTGGAGGGAGATTCACACTGTGTTTGAAACCGAGAGTGTTTGATGGGACGGCGTAGAGGAATAATCACTCTGTGTCTGACCCCGGGGGTGTTTTATGGGACCGTGTAGAGGAATAATCACTCTGTGTCTGACCCCGGGAGTGTTTGATGGGACCGTGTACAGGCATAATCACTCTGTGTCTGACCCCGGGAGTGTTTGATGGGACCGTGCAGAGTAATAATCACTCTGTGTCTGACCCAGGGAGTCTTTGTTGGGACCGTGTAGAGGAATAATCGCTCCGCGTCTGTCCCCGGGAGTGTTTGATGGGACCGTGTAGAGGAATAATCACTCTGGGTCTGTCCCCCGGGAGTGTTTGATGGGACGATGTGGAGGGTGTTTCACTCTGTGTCTGACCCTAGTAGTGTGTGATTGGACGGTGTGGATGGAGATTCACTTTGTGTCTGACGCCGAGAGTGTGTGATGGGACGATGTGGAGAGAGATTCACTCTGTGTCTGATCCCGGGAGTGTTTGATGGGACCGTGTAGAGGAATAATCACTCTGTGTCTGACCCCGGGAGTGTGTGATGTGACGGTGCGGATGGAGATTCACTCTGTGTCTGATCCCGGGAGTGTGTGATGAGACCGTGTAGAGGAATAATCACTCTGTGTCTGACCCCGGGAGTGTTTGATGGGACCGTGTAGAGGAATAATCTCTCTGTGTCTGACCACGGGAGTGTGTGATCGGACGGTGCGGATGGAGATTCACTCTGTGTCTGACGCCGGGAGTGTGTGATGGGACGGTGTGGAAGGAGATTCACTCTGTGTCTGATCCCGGGAGTGTGTGATGGGACCGTGTAGAGGAATAATCACTCTGTCTGACCCCGGGAGTGTTCGATGGGACCGTGTAGAGGAATAATCTCTTTGTGTCTGACCACGGGAGTGTGTGATGGGACGGTGTGGAGGGAGATTCACTCTGTGTCTGACCCCGGGAGTGTGTGATGGGACGGTGTGGAGGGTATTCACTTTTTGTCTGACCCAGGGATTGTTTGATGGGACTGTGTAGAGGAATAATCACTCTGTGTCTGACCCCGTGAGCGTGTGATGACACGGTGTGGAGGGAGATTCACTCTTTGTCTGACCTCGGGAGTGTGTGATGCGACCGTGTATATGAATAATCACTCTGTGTCTGACAACGGGACTGTGTGATGGGACAGTGTGGAGGGAGATTCACACTGTGTCTGAAACCGAGAGTGTTTGATGGGACGGCGTAGAGGAATAATCACTCTGTGTCTGACCCCGGGGGAGTTTTATGGGACCGTGTAGAGGAATAATCACTCTGTGTCTGACCCCGGGAGTGTTTGATGGGACCGTGTACAGACATAATCACTCTGTGTCTGACCCCGGGAGTGTTTGATGGGACCGTGCAGAGTAATAATCACTCTGTGTCTGACCCAGGGAGTCTTTGTTGGGACCGTGTAGAGGAATAATCGCTCCGCGTCTGACCCCGGTAGTGTTTGATGGGACCGTGTAGACGAATATACACTCTGGGTCTGTCCCCCGGGAGTGTTTGATGGGACGATGTGGAGGGTGTTTCACTCTGTGCCTGACCCCGGGAGTGTGTGATGGGACGGTCTGGAGGGAGATTCACTCTGTGTCTGACCCTAGTAGTGTGTGATGGGACGGTGTGGAGGGAGATTCACTCTGTGTCTGACCCCGTGATTGTATGATGGGACGGTGTGGAGGGAGATTCACTCTCTGTCTGACCCCGGGGGTGTTTGATGGGGCTGTGTAGAGGAACAATCACTCCGTGTCTGACCACGGGAGTGTTGATGGGACCGTGTAGAGGAATAATCACTCTGTGTCTGGCCCCCGTGTGTGTTTGATGGGACGATGTGGAGGGAGATTCACTCTGTGTCTGACCCCGGGAGTATGTGATGGACGGTCTGGAGGGAGATTCACTCTGTGTCTGACCCTAGTAGTGTGTGATGGGACGGTGTGGAGAGAGATTCACTTTGTGTCTGACGCCCGGATTGTGTGATGGGACGATCTGGAGGGAGATTTACTCTGTGTCTGACCCCGGGATTGTGTGATGGGACGGTGCGGATGAAGATACACACTGTGTCTGACCCCGGGAGTGTTTGATGGGACCGTGTAGAGGAATAATCTCTCTGTGTCAGACCACGGGAGTGTGAGATGGGACGGTGTGGAGGGAGATTCAGTCTGTGTCTGACCCCGGGAGTGTTTAATGGGACAGTGTAGAGGAATAATCTCTCTGTGTCTGACCACGGGATTGTGTGATGGGACGGTGCGGATGGAGATTCACTCTGTGTCTGACCCCGGGAGTGTTTGATGGGACCGTGTAGAGGAAAAATCTCTCTGTTTCAGACCACGGGAGTGTGTGATGGGACGGTGTGGAGGGAGATTCACTCTGTGTCAGTCCCCGGGGGTTTTTGATGGGTCCGTGTAGAGGAATAATCACTTTGTGTCTGACCCCGGGAATGTTTGATGGGACCGTGTACAGGCATAATCACTCTGCCTCTGACCCCGGGAGTGTTTGATGGGACCGTGCAGAGTAATAATCACTCTGTGTCTGAGCCAGGGAGTCTTTGTTGGGACAGTGTAGAGGAATAATCTCTCTGTGTCTGACCACGGGAGTGTGTGATGGGACGGTGTGGAGGGAGATTCACTCTGTGTCTGACCCCGGGAGTGTTTGATGGGACCGTGTAGAGGAATAATCACTCTGTGTCTGACCCCGGGAGTGTGTGATGGGACGGTGTGGAGGGAGATTCACTTTTTGTCTGACCCAGGGATTGTTTGATGGGACCGTGTAGAGGAATAATCACTCTGTGTCTTACCCCGTGAGAGTGTGATGACACGGTGTGGAGGGAGATTCACTCTTTGTCTGACCTCGGGAGCGTGTGATGCGACCGTGTAGATGAATAATCACTCTGTGTCTGACCACGGGACTGTGTGATGGGACGGTGTGGAGGGAGATTCACACTGTGTCTGAAACCGAGAGTGTTTGATGGGACCGTGTAGAGGAATAATCACTCTGTGTCTGACCCCGGGAGTGTTCGATGGGACCGTGCAGAGTAATAATCACTCTGTGTCTGACCCAGGGAGCCTTTGTTGGGACCGTGTAGAGGAATAATCGCTCCGCGTCTGACCCCGGGAGTGTTTGATTGGACCGTGTAGAGGAATAATCACTCTGTGTCTGACCCCGGGAGTGTGTGATGTGACGGTGCGGATGGAGATTCACTCTGTGTCTGCTCCCGGGAGTGTGTGATGGGACCGTGTAGAGGAATAATCACTCTGTGTCTGACCCCGGGAGTGTTTGATGGGACGATGTGGAGGGTGTTTCACTCTGTGTCTGACCCCGGGAGTGTGTGATGGGACGGTGTGGAGGGAGATTCACTCTGTGTCTGACCCTAGTAGTGTGTGATGGGACGGTGTGGAGGGAGATTCACTCTGTGTCTGACCCCGTGAGTGTACGATGGGACGGTGTGGAGGGAGATTCACTCTGTGTCTGACCCCGGGGGTGTTTGATGGGGCTGTGTAGAGGAACAATCACTCCGTGTCTGACCCCGGGAGTGTTTATGCGACCGTGTAGAGGAATAATCACTCTGTGTCTGGCCCCCGTGTGTGTTTGATGGGACGATGTGGAGGGAGATTCACTCTGTGTCTGACCCTAGTAGTGTGTGATGGGTCTGTGTGGAGGGAGATTCAGTCTGTGTCTGACCCCGGGAGTGTTGATGGGACCGTGTAGAGGAATAATCACTCTGTGTCTGACCCCCGGGAGTGTTTGATGGTACTTTGTGGAGGGAGATTCACTCTGTGTCTGACCCCGGGAGTATGTTATGGGACGGTCTGGAGGGAGATTCACTCTGTGCCTGACCCTAGTAGTGTGTGATGGGACGGTGTGGAGGGAGATTCACTTTGTGTCTGACGCCGGGAGTGTGTGATGGGACGATGTGGAGGGAGATTCACTCTGTGTCTGACCCCGGGATTGTGTGATGGGACGGTGCGGAGGGAGATTCACACTGTGTCTGAAACCGAGAGTGTTTGATGGGACCGTGTAAAGGAATAATCTCTCTGTCTCTGACCCCGGGAGTGTTTGATGGGACCGTGCAGAGTAATAATCACTCTGTTTCTGAGCCAGGGAATCTTTGTTGGGACCGTGTAGAGGAATAATCTCTCTGTGTCTGACCACGGGAGTGTGTGATGGGACGGTGTGGAGGGAGATTCACTCTGTGTCTGAGCCCGGGAGTGATTGATGGGACCGTGTAGAGGAATAATCACTCTGTGTCTGACCCCGGGAGTGTGTGATGGGACGGTGTGGAGGGAGATTCACTTTTTGTCTGACCCAGGGATTGTCTGATGGGACCGTGTAGAGGAATAATCACTCTGTGTCTGACCCCGTGAGCGTGTGATGACACGGTGTGGAGGGAGATTCACTCTTTGTCTGACCTCGGGAGTGTGTGATGCGACCGTGTAGATGAATAATCACTCTGTGTCTGACCACGGGACTGTGTGATGGGACGGTGCGGAGGGAGATTCACATTGTGTCTGAAACCGAGAGTGTTTGATGGGACCGTGTAGAGGAATAATCACTCTGTGTCTGACCCCGGGAGTGTTTGATGGGACCGTGCAGAGATTAATCACTCTGTGTCTGACCCAGGGAGCCTTTGTTGGGACCGTGTAGAGGAATAATCGCTCCGCGTCTGACCCCGGGAATGTTTGATGGGACCGTGTACAGGCATAATCACTCTGTCTCTGACCCCGGGAGTGTTTGATGGGACCGTGTAGAGGAATAATCTCTCTGTGTCTGACCACGGGAGTGTGTGATGGGACCGTGTAGAGGAATAATCACTCTGTGTCTTACCCCGTGAGCGTGTGATGACACGGTGTGGAGGGAGATTCACTCTGTGTCTGACCCCGGGAGTGTGTGATGGGACCGTGTAGAGGAATAATCACTCTGTGTCTGACCCCGGGAGTGTTTGATGGGACCGTGTAGAGGAATAATCTCTCTGTGTCTGACCACGGGAGTGTGTGATGGGACGGTGCGGATGGAGATTCACTCTGTGTCTGACGCCGGGAGTGTGTGATGGGACGGTGTGGAAGGAGATTCACTCTGTGTCTGATCCCGGGAGTGTGTGATGGGACCGTGTAGAGGAATAATCACTCTGTCTGACCCCGGGAGGGTTCGATGGGACCGTGTAGAGGAATAATCTCTTTGTGTCTGACCACGGGAGTGTGTGATGGGACGGTGTGGAGGGAGATTCACTCTGTGTCTGACCCCGCGAGTGTGTGATGGGACGGTGTGGAGGGAATTCACTTTTTGTCTGACCCAGGGATTGTCTGATGGGACCGTGTAGAGGAATAATCACTCTGTGTCTGACCCCGTGAGCGTGTGATGACACGGTGTGGAGGGAGATTCACTCTTTGTCTGACCTCGGGAGTGTGTGATGCGACCGTGTAGATGAATAATCACTCTGTGTCTGACCACGGGACTGTGTGATGGGACGGTGTGGAGGGAGATTCACACTGTGTCTGAAACCGAGAGTGTTTGATGGGACCGTGTAGAGGAATAATCACTCTGTGTCTGACCCCGGGAGTGTTTGATGGGACCGTGCAGAGATTAATCACTCTGTGTCTGACCCAGGGATCCTTTGTTGGGACCGTGTAGAGGAATAATCGCTCCGCGTCTGACCCCGGGAATGTTTGATGGGACCGTGTACAGGCATAATCACTATGTCTCTGACCCCGGGAGTGTGTGATGGGACGGTGTGGAGGGAGATTCACTCTGTGTCTGACCCCGGGAGTGTTTGATGGGACCGTGTAGAGGAATAATCACTCTGTGTCTGACCCCGGGAGTGTGTGATGCGACGGTGTGGAGGGAGATTCACTTTTTGTCTGACCCAGGGATTGTTTGATGGGACCGTGTAGAGGAATAATCACTCTGTGTCTTACCCCGTGAGCGTGTTATGACACGGTGTGGAGGGAGATTCACTCTGTGTCTGACCCCGGGAGTGTGTGATGGGACCGTGTAGAGGAATAATCACTCTGTGTCTGACCCCGGGAGTGTTTGATGGGACCGTGTAGAGGAATAATCTCTCTGTGTCTGACCACGGGAGTGTGTGATGGGACGGTGCGGATGGAGATTCACTCTGTGTCTGACGCCGGGAGTGTGTGATGGGACGGTGTGGAAGGAGATTCACTCTGTGTCTGATCCCGGGTGTGTGTGATGGGACCGTGTAGAGGAATAATCACTCTGTCTGACCCCGGGAGGGTTCGATGGGACCGTGTAGAGGAATAATCTCTTTGTGTCTGACCACGGGAGTGTGTGATGGGACGGTGTGGAGGGAGATTCACTCTGTGTCTGACCCCGGGAGTGTGTGATGGGACGGTGTGGAGGGAATTCACTTTTTGTCTGACCCAGGGATTGTTTGATGGGACTGTGTAGAGGAATAATCACTCTGTGTCTGACCCCGTGAGTGTTTGATGGGACGATGTGGAGGGTGTTTCACTCTGTGTCTGACCCCGGGAGTGTGTGATGGGACGGTGTGGAGGGAGATTCACTCTGTGTCTGACCCTAGTAGTGTGTGATGGGACGGTGTGGAGGGAGATTCACTCTGTGTCTGACCCCGTGAGTGTACGATGGGACGGTGTGGAGGGAGATTCACTCTGTGTCTGACCCCGGGGGTGTTTGATGGGGCTGTGTAGAGGAACAATCACTCCGTGTCTGACCCCGGGAGTGTTTATGCGACCGTGTAGAGGAATAATCACTCTGTGTCTGGCCCCCGTGTGTGTTTGATGGGACGATGTGGAGGGAGATTCACTCTGTGTCTGACCCTAGTAGTCTGTGATGGGTCTGTGTGGAGGGAGATTCAGTCTGTGTCTGACCCCGGGAGTGTTGATGGGACCGTGTAGAGGAATAATCACTCTGTGTCTGACCCCCGGGAGTGTTTGATGGTACTTTGTGGAGGGAGATTCACTCTGTGTCTGACCCCGGGAGTATGTGATGGGACGGTCTGGAGGGAGATTCACTCTGTGTCTGACCCTAGTAGTGTGTGATGGGACGGTGTGGAGGGAGATTCACTTTGTGTCTGACGCCGGGAGTGTGTGATGGGACGATGTGGAGGGAGATTCACTCTGTGTCTGACCCCGTGAGCGTGTGATGACACGGTGTGGAGGGAGATTCACTCTTTGTCTGACCTCGGGAGTGTGTGATGCGACCGTGTAGATGAATAATCACTCTGTGTCTGACCCCGGGAGGGTTCGATGGGACCGTGTAGAGGAATAATCTCTTTGTGTCTGACCACGGGAGTGTGTGATGGGACGGTGTGGAGGGAGATTCACTCTGTGTCTGACCCCGCGAGTGTGTGATGGGACGGTGTGGAGGGAATTCACTTTTTGTCTGACCCAGGGATTGTCTGATGGGACCGTGTAGAGGAATAATCACTCTGTGTCTGACCCCGTGAGCGTGTGATGACACGGTGTGGAGGGAGATTCACTCTTTGTCTGACCTCGGGAGTGTGTGATGCGACCGTGTAGATGAATAATCACTCTGTGTCTGACCACGGGACTGTGTGATGGGACGGTGTGGAGGGAGATTCACACTGTGTCTGAAACCGAGAGTGTTTGATGGGACCGTGTAGAGGAATAATCACTCTGTGTCTGACCCCGGGAGTGTTTGATGGGACCGTGCAGAGATTAATCACTCTGTGTCCGACCCAGGGAGCCTTTGTTGGGACCGTGTAGAGGAATAATCGCTCCGCGTCTGACCCCGGGAATGTTTGATGGGACCGTGTACAGGCATAATCACTCTGTCTCTGACCCCGGGAGTGTTTGATGGGACCGTGCAGAGTAATAATCACTCTGTGTCTGAGCCAGGGAGTCTTTGTTGGGACCGTGTAGAGGAATAATCTCTCTGTGTCTGACCACGGGAGTGTGTGATGGGACGGTGTGGAGGGAGATTCACTCTGTGTCTGACCCCGGGAGTGTTTGATGGGACCGTGTAGAGGAATAATCACTCTGTGTCTGACCCCGGGAGTGTGTGATGGGACGGTGTGGAGGGAGATTCACTTTTTGTCTGACCCAGGGATTGTTTGATGGGACCGTGTAGAGGAATAATCACTCTGTGTCTTACCCCGTGAGCGTGTGATGACACGGTGTGGAGGGAGATTCACTCTGTGTCTGACCCCGGGAGTGTGTGATGGGACCGTGTAGAGGAATAATCACTCTGTGTCTGACCCCGGGAGTGTTTGATGGGACCGTGTAGAGGAATAATCTCTCTGTGTCTGACCACGGGAGTGTGTGATGGGACGGTGCGGATGGAGATTCACTCTGTGTCTGACGCCGGGAGTGTGTGATGGGACGGTGTGGAAGGAGATTCACTCTGTGTCTGATCCCGGGTGTGTGTGATGGGACCGTGTAGAGGAATAATCACTCTGTCTGACCCCGGGAGGGTTCGATGGGACCGTGTAGAGGAATAATCTCTTTGTGTCTGACCACGGGAGTGTGTGATGGGACGGTGTGGAGGAGATTCACTCTGTGTCTGACCCCGGGAGTGTGTGATGGGACGGTGTGGAGGGAATTCACTTTTTGTCTGACCCAGGGATTGTTTGATGGGACTGTGTAGAGGAATAATCACTCTGTGTCTGACCCCGTGAGTGTTTGATGGGACGATGTGGAGGGTGTTTCACTCTGTGTCTGACCCCGGGAGTGTGTGATGGGACGGTGTGGAGGGAGATTCACTCTGTGTCTGACCCTAGTAGTGTGTGATGGGACGGTGTGGAGGGAGATTCACTCTGTGTCTGACCCCGTGAGTGTACGATGGGACGGTGTGGAGGGAGATTCACTCTGTGTCTGACCCCGGGGGTGTTTGATGGGGCTGTGTAGAGGAACAATCACTCCGTGTCTGACCCCGGGAGTGTTTATGCGACCGTGTAGAGGAATAATCACTCTGTGTCTGGCCCCCGTGTGTGTTTGATGGGACGATGTGGAGGGAGATTCACTCTGTGTCTGACCCTAGTAGTGTGTGATGGGTCTGTGTGGAGGGAGATTCAGTCTGTGTCTGACCCCGGGAGTGTTGATGGGACCGTGTAGAGGAATAATCACTCTGTGTCTGACCCCCGGGAGTGTTTGATGGTACTTTGTGGAGGGAGATTCACTCTGTGTCTGACCCCGGGAGTATGTGATGGGACGGTCTGGAGGGAGATTCACTCTGTGTCTGACCCTAGTAGTGTGTGATGGGACGGTGTGGAGGGAGATTCACTTTGTGTCTGACGCCGGGAGTGTGTGATGGGACGATGTGGAGGGAGATTCACTCTGTGTCTGACCCCGGGATTGTGTGATGGGACGGTGCGGAGGGAGATTCACACTGTGTCTGAAACCGAGAGTGTTTGATGGGACCGTGTAGAGGAATAATCACTCTGTGTCTGACCCCGGGAGTGTTTGATGGGACCGTGTAAAGGAATAATCTCTCTGTCTCTGACCCCGGGAGTGTTTGATGGGACCGTGCAGAGTAATAATCACTCTGTTAGAGAGCCAGGGAATCTTTGTTGGGACCGTGTAGAGGAATAATCTCTCTGTGTCTGACCACGGGAGTGTGTGATGGGACGGTGTGGAGGGAGATTCACTCTGTGTCTGAGCCCGGGAGTGATTGATGGGACCGTGTAGAGGAATAATCACTCTGTGTCTGACCCCGGGAGTGTGTGATGGGACGGTGTGGAGGGAGATTCACTTTTTGTCTGACCCAGGGATTGTCTGATGGGACCGTGTAGAGGAATAATCACTCTGTGTCTGACCCCGTGAGCGTGTGATGACACGGTGTGGAGGGAGATTCACTCTTTGTCTGACCTCGGGAGTGTGTGATGCGACCGTGTAGATGAATAATCACTCTGTGTCTGACCACGGGACTGTGTGATGGGACGGTGCGGAGGGAGATTCACACTGTGTCTGAAACCGAGAGTGTTTGATGGGACCGTGTAGAGGAATAATCACTCTGTGTCTGACCCCGGGAGTGTTTGATGGGACCGTGCAGAGATTAATCACTCTGTGTCTGACCCAGGGAGCCTTTGTTGGGACCGTGTAGAGGAATAATCGCTCCGCGTCTGACCCCGGGAATGTTTGATGGGACCGTGTACAGGCATAATCACTCTGTCTCTGACCCCGGGAGTGTTTGATGGGACCGTGTAGAGGAATAATCTCTCTGTGTCTGACCACGGGAGTGTGTGATGGGACCGTGTAGAGGAATAATCACTCTGTGTCTTACCCCGTGAGCGTGTGATGACACGGTGTGGAGGGAGATTCACTCTGTGTCTGACCCCGGGAGTGTGTGATGGGACCGTGTAGAGGAATAATCACTCTGTGTCTGACCCCGGGAGTGTTTGATGGGACCGTGTAGAGGAATAATCTCTCTGTGTCTGACCACGGGAGTGTGTGATGGGACGGTGCGGATGGAGATTCACTCTGTGTCTGACGCCGGGAGTGTGTGATGGGACGGTGTGGAAGGAGATTCACTCTGTGTCTGATCCCGGGAGTGTGTGATGGGACCGTGTAGAGGAATAATCACTCTGTCTGACCCCGGGAGGGTTCGATGGGACCGTGTAGAGGAATAATCTCTTTGTGTCTGACCACGGGAGTGTGTGCTGGGACGGTGTGGAGGGAGAATCACTCTGTGTCTGACCCCGCGAGTGTGTGATGGGACGGTGTGGAGGGAATTCACTTTTTGTCTGACCCAGGGATTGTCTGATGGGACCGTGTAGAGGAATAATCACTCTGTGTCTGACCCCGTGAGCGTGAGATGACACGGTGTGGAGGGAGATTCACTCTTTGTCTGACCTCGGGAGTGTGTGATGCGACCGTGTAGATGAATAATCACTCTGTGTCTGACCACGGGACTGTGTGATGGGACGGTGTGGAGGGAGATTCACACTGTGTCTGAAACCGAGAGTGTTTGATGGGACCGTGTAGAGGAATAATCACTCTGTGTCTGACCCCGGGAGTTTTTGATGGGACCGTGCAGAGATTAATCACTCTGTGTCTGACCCAGGGAGCCTTTGTTGGGACCGTGTAGAGGAATAATCGCTCCGCGTCTGACCCCGGGAATGTTTGATGGGACCGTGTACAGGCATAATCACTCTGTCTCTGACCCCGGGAGTGTTTGATGGGACCGTGCAGAGTAATAATCACTCTGTGTCTGAGCCAGGGAGTCTTTGTTGGGACCGTGTAGAGGAATAATCTCTCTGTGTCTGACCACGGGAGTGTGTGATGGGACGGTGTGGAGGGAGATTCACTCTGTGTCTGACCCCGGGAGTGTTTGATGGGACCGTGTAGAGGAATAATCACTCTGTGTCTGACCCCGGGAGTGTGTGATGGGACGGTGTGGAGGGAGATTCACTTTTTGTCTGACCCAGGGATTGTTTGATGGGACCGTGTAGAGGAATAATCACTCTGTGTCTTACCCCGTGAGCGTGTGATGACACGGTGTGGAGGGAGATTCACTCTGTGTCTGACCCCGGGAGTGTGTGATGGGACCGTGTAGAGGAATAATCACTCTGTGTCTGACCCCGGGAGTGTTTGATGGGACCGTGTAGAGGAATAATCTCTCTGTGTCTGACCACGGGAGTGTGTGATGGGACGGTGCGGATGGAGATTCACTCTGTGTCTGACGCCGGGAGTGTGTGATGGGACGGTGTGGAAGGAGATTCACTCTGTGTCTGATCCCGGGTGTGTGTGATGGGACCATGTAGAGGAATAATCACTCTGTCTGACCCCGGGAGGGTTCGATGGGACCGTGTAGAGGAATAATCTCTTTGTGTCTGACCACGGGAGTGTGTGATGGGACGGTGTGGAGGGAGATTCACTCTGTGTCTGACCCCGGGAGTGTGTGATGGGACGGTGTGGAGGGAATTCACTTTTTGTCTGACCCAGGGATTGTTTGATGGGACTGTGTAGAGGAATAATCACTCTGTGTCTGACCCCCTGAGCGTGTGATGACACGGTGTGGAGGGAGATTCACTCTTTGTCTGACCTCGGGAGTGTGTGATGCGACCGTGTGGATGAATAATCACTCTGTGTCTGACCACGGGACTGTGTGATGGGACGGTGTGGAGGGAGATTCAGACTGTGTTTGAAACCGAGAGTGTTTGATGGGACGGCGTAGAGGAATAATCACTCTGTGTCTGACCCCGGGGGTGTTTTATGGGACCGTGTAGAGGAATAATCACTCTGTGTCTGACCCCGGGAGTGTTTGATGGGACCGTGTACAGGCATAATCACTCTGTGTCTGACCCCGGGAGTGTTTGATGGGACCGTGCAGAGTAATAATCACTCTGTGTCTGACCCAGGGAGTCTTTGTTGGGACCGTGTAGAGGAATAATCGCTCCGCGTCTCTCCCCGGGAGTGTTTGATGGGACCGTGTAGAGGAATAATCACTCTGGGTCTGTCCCCCGGGAGTGTTTGATGGGACGATGTGGAGGGTGTTTCACTCTGTGTCTGACCCTAGTAGTGTGTGATTGGACGGTGTGGAGGGAGATTCACTTTGTGTCTGACGCCGAGAGTGTGTGATGGGACGATGTGGAGAGAGATTCACTCTGTGTCTGATCCCGGGAGTGTTTGATGGGACCGTGTAGAGGAATAATCACTCTGTGTCTGACCCCGGGAGTGTGTGATGTGACGGTGCGGATGGAGATTCACTCTGTGTCTGATCCCGGGAGTGTGTGATGAGACCGTGTAGAGGAATAATCACTCTGTGTCTGACCCCGGGAGTGTTTGATGGGACCGTGTAGAGGAATAATCTCTCTGTGTCTGACCACGGGAGTGTGTGATCGGACGGTGCGGATGGAGATTCACTCTGTGTCTGACGCCGGGAGTGTGTGATGGGACGGTGTGGAAGGAGATTCACTCTGTGTCTGATCCCGGGAGTGTGTGATGGGACCGTGTAGAGGAATAATCACTCTGTCTGACCCCGGGAGTGTTCGATGGGACCGTGTAGAGGAATAATCTCTTTGTGTCTGACTACGGGAGTGTGTGATGGGACGGTGTGGAGGGAGATTCACTTTGTGTCGAACCCCGGGAGTGTGTGATGGGACGGTGTGGAGGGAATTCACTTTTTGTCTGACCCAGGGATTGTTTGATGGGACTGTGTAGAGGAATAATCACTCTGTGTCTGACCCCGTGAGCGTGTGATGACACGGTGTGGAGGGAGATTCACTCTTTGTCTGACCTCGGGAGTCTGTGATGCGACCGTGTAGATGAATAATCACTCTGTGTCTGACCACGGGACTGTGTGATGGGACGGTGTGGAGGGAGATTCACACTGTGTCTGAAACCGAGAGTGTTTTATGGGACGGCGTAGAGGAATAATCACTCTGTGTCTGACCCCGGGGTTGTTTTATGGGACCGTGTAGAGGAATAATCACTCTGTGTCTGACCCCGGGAGTGTTTGATGGGACCGTGCAGAGTAATAATCACTCTGTGTCTGACCCAGGGAGTCTTTGTTGGGACCGTGTAGAGGAATAATCGCTCCGCGTCTGACCCCGGGAGTGTTTGATGGGACCGTGTAGAGGAATATACTCTCTGGGTCTGTCCCCCGGGAGTGTTTGATGGGACGATGTGGAGGGTGTTTCACTCTGTGTCTGACCCCGGGAGTGTGTGATGGGACGGTCTGGAGGGAGATTCACTCTGTGTCTGACCCTAGTAGTGTGTGATGGGACGGTGTGGAGGGAGATTCACTCTGTGTCTGACCCCGTGAGTGTATGATGGGACGGTGTGGAGGGAGATTCACTCTCTGTCTGACCCCGGGGGTGTTTGATGGGGCTGTGTAGAGGAACAATCACTCTGTGTCTGATCCCGGGAGTGTGTGATGGGACCGTGTAGAGGAATAATCACTCTGTCTGACCCCGGGAGTGTTCGATGGGACCGTGTAGAGGAATAATCTCTTTGTGTCTGACCACGGGAGTGTGTGATGGGACGGTGTGGAGGGAGATTCACTCTGTGTCTGACCCCGGGAGTGTGTGATGGGACGGTGTGGAGGGAATTCACTTTTTGTCTGACCCAGGGATTGTTTGATGGGACTGTGTAGAGGAATAATCACTCTGTGTCTGACCCCGTGAGCGTGTGATGACACGGTGTGGAGGGAGATTCACTCTTTGTCTGACCTCGGGAGTGTGTGATGCGACCGTGTAGATGAATAATCACTCTGTGTCTGACAACGGGACTGTGTGATGGGACAGTGTGGAGGGAGATTCACACTGTGTCTGAAACCGAGAGTGTTTGATGCGACGGCGTAGAGGAATAATCACTCTGTGTCTGACCCCGGGAGTGTTTGATGGGACCGTGTAGAGGAATAATCTCTTTGTGTCTGACTACGGGAGTGTGTGATGGGACGGTGTGGAGGGAGATTCACTCTGTGTCGAACCCCGGGAGTGTGTGATGGGACGGTGTGGAGGGAATTCACTTTTTGTCTGACCCAGGGATTGTTTGATGGGACTGTGTAGAGGAATAATCACTCTGTGTCTGACCCCGTGAGCGTGTGATGACACGGTGTGGAGGGAGATTCACTCTTTGTCTGACCTCGGGAGTCTGTGATGCGACCGTGTAGATGAATAATCACTCTGTGTCTGACCACGGGACTGTGTGATGGGACGGTGTGGAGGGAGATTCACACTGTGTCTGAAACCGAGAGTGTTTTATGGGACGGCGTAGAGGAATAATCACTCTGTGTCTGACCCCGGGGTTGTTTTATGGGACCGTGTAGAGGAATAATCACTCTGTGTCTGACCCCGGGAGTGTTTGATGGGACCGTGCAGAGTAATAATCACTCTGTGTCTGACCCAGGGAGTCTTTGTTGGGACCGTGTAGAGGAATAATCGCTCCGCGTCTGACCCCGGGAGTGTTTGATGGGACCGTGTAGAGGAATATACTCTCTGGGTCTGTCCCCCGGGAGTGTTTGATGGGACGATGTGGAGGGTGTTTCACTCTGTGTCTGACCCCGGGAGTGTGTGATGGGACGGTCTGGAGGGAGATTCACTCTGTGTCTGACCCTAGTAGTGTGTGATGGGACGGTGTGGAGGGAGATTCACTCTGTGTCTGACCCCGTGAGTGTATGATGGGACGGTGTGGAGGGAGATTCACTCTCTGTCTGACCCCGGGGGTGTTTGATGGGGCTGTGTAGAGGAACAATCACTCTGTGTCTGATCCCGGGAGTGTGTGATGGGACCGTGTAGAGGAATAATCACTCTGTCTGACCCCGGGAGTGTTCGATGGGACCGTGTAGAGGAATAATCTCTTTGTGTCTGACCACGGGAGTGTGTGATGGGACGGTGTGGAGGGAGATTCACTCTGTGTCTGACCCCGGGAGTGTGTGATGGGACGGTGTGGAGGGAATTCACTTTTTGTCTGACCCAGGGATTGTTTGATGGGACTGTGTAGAGGAATAATCACTCTGTGTCTGACCCCGTGAGCGTGTGATGACACGGTGTGGAGGGAGATTCACTCTTTGTCTGACCTCGGGAGTGTGTGATGCGACCGTGTAGATGAATAATCACTCTGTGTCTGACAACGGGACTGTGTGATGGGACAGTGTGGAGGGAGATTCACACTGTGTCTGAAACCGAGAGTGTTTGATGCGACGGCGTAGAGGAATAATCACTCTGTGTCTGACCCCGGGAGTGTTTGATGGGACCGTGTACAGACATAATCACTCTGTGTCTGACCCCGGGAGTGTTTGATGGTACCGTGTACAGACATAATCACTCTGTGTCTGACCCCGGGAGTGTTTGATGGGACCGTGCAGAGTAATAATCACTCTGTGTCTGACCCAGGGAGTCTTTGTTGGGACCGTGTAGAGGAATAATCGCTCCGCGTCTGACCCCGGGAGTGTTTGATGGGACCGTGTATAGGAATATACACTCTGGGTCTGTCCCCCGGGAGTGTTTGATGGGACGATGTGGAGGGTGTTTCACTCTGTGTCTGACCCCGGGAGTGTGTGATGGGACGGTCTGGAGGGAGATTCACTCTGTGTCTGACCCTAGTAGTGTGTGATGGGACGGTGTGGAGGGAGATTCACTCTGTGTCTGACCCCGTGAGTGTATGATGGGACGGTGTGGAGGGAGATTCACTCTCTGTCTGACCCCGGGGGTGTTTGATGGGGCTGTGTAGAGGAACAATCACTCCGTGTCTGACCCCGGGAGTGTTGATGGGACCGTGTAGAGGAATAATCACTCTGTGTCTGGCCCCCGTGTGTGTTTGATGGGACGATGTGGAGGGAGATTCACTCTGTGTCTGACCCCGGGAGTATGTGATGGGACGGTCTGGAGGGAGATTCACTCTGTGTCTGACCCTAGTAGTGTGTGATGGGACGGTGTGGAGAGAGATTCACTTTGTGTCTGACGCCCGGATTGTGTGATGGGACGATGTGGAGGGAGATTTACTCTGTGTCTGACCCCGGGATTGTGTGATGGGACGGTGCGGATGGAGATACACTCTGCGTCTGAAACCGAGAGTGTTTGATGGGACCGTGTAGAGGAATAATCACTCTGTGTCTGACCCCGGGAGTTTTTGATGGGACCGTGCAGAGATTAATCACTCTGTGTCTGACCCAGGGAGCCTTTGTTGGGACCGTGTAGAGGAATAATCGCTCCGCGTCTGACCCGGGAATGTTTGATGGGACCGTGTACAGGCATAATCACTCTGTCTCTGACCCCGGGAGTGTTTGATGGGACCGTGCAGAGTAATAATCACTCTGTGTCTGAGCCAGGGAGTCTTTGTTGGGACCGTGTAGAGGAATAATCTCTCTGTGTCTGACCACGGGAGTGTGTGATGGGACGGTGTGGAGGGAGATTCACTCTGTGTCTGACCCCGGGAGTGTTTGATGGGACCGTGTAGAGGAATAATCACTCTGTGTCTGACCCCGGGAGTGTGTGATGGGACGGTGTGGAGGGAGATTCACTTTTTGTCTGACCCAGGGATTGTTTGATGGGACCGTGTAGAGGAATAATCACTCTGTGTCTTACCCCGTGAGCGTGTGATGACACGGTGTGGAGGGAGATTCACTCTGTGTCTGACCCCGGGAGTGTGTGATGGGACGATGTGGAGAGAGATTCACTCTGTGTCTGATCCCGGGAGTGTTTGATGGGACCGTGTAGAGGAATAATCTCTCTGTGTCTGACCACGGGAGTGTGTGATGGGACGGTGCGGATGGAGATTCACTCTGTGTCTGACGCCGGGAGTGTGTGATGGGACGGTGTGGAAGGAGATTCACTCTGTGTCTGATCCCGGGTGTGTGTGATGGGACCATGTAGAGGAATAATCACTCTGTCTGACCCCGGGAGGGTTCGATGGGACCGTGTAGAGGAATAATCTCTTTGTGTCTGACCACGGGAGTGTGTGATGGGACGGTGTGGAGGGAGATACACTCTGTGTCTGACCCCGGGAGTGTGTGATGGGACGGTGTGGAGGGAATTCACTTTTTGTCTGACCCAGGGATTGTTTGATGGGACTGTGTAGAGGAATAATCACTCTGTGTCTGACCCCCTGAGCGTGTGATGACACGGTGTGGAGGGAGATTCACTCTTTGTCTGACCTCGGGAGTGTGTGATGCGACCGTGTAGATGAATAATCACTCTGTGTCTGACCACGGGACTGTGTGATGGGACGGTGTGGAGGGAGATTCAGACTGTGTTTGAAACCGAGAGTGTTTGATGGGACGGCGTAGAGGAATAATCACTCTGTGTCTGACCCCGGGGGTGTTTTATGGGACCGTGTAGAGGAATAATCACTCTGTGTCTGACCCCGGGAGTGTTTGATGGGACCGTGTACAGGCATAATCACTCTGTGTCTGACCCCGGGAGTGTTTGATGGGACCGTGCAGAGTAATAATCACTCTGTGTCTGACCCAGGGAGTCTTTGTTGGGACCGTGTAGAGGAATAATCGCTCCGCGTCTCTCCCCGGGAGTGTTTGATGGGACCGTGTAGAGGAATAATCACTCTGGGTCTGTCCCCCGGGAGTGTTTGATGGGACGATGTGGAGGGTGTTTCACTCTGTGTCTGACCCTAGTAGTGTGTGATTGGACGGTGTGGAGGGAGATTCACTTTGTGTCTGACGCCGAGAGTGTGTGATGGGACGATGTGGAGAGAGATTCACTCTGTGTCTGATCCCGGGAGTGTTTGATGGGACCGTGTAGAGGAATAATCACTCTGTGTCTGACCCCGGGAGTGTGTGATGTGACGGTGCGGATGGAGATTCACTCTGTGTCTGATCCCGGGAGTGTGTGATGAGACCGTGTAGAGGAATAATCACTCTGTGTCTGACCCCGGGAGTGTTTGATGGGACCGTGTAGAGGAATAATCTCTCTGTGTCTGACCACGGGAGTGTGTGATCGGACGGTGCGGATGGAGATTCACTCTGTGTCTGACGCCGGGAGTGTGTGATGGGACGTTGTGGAAGGAGATTCACTCTGTGTCTGATCCCGGGAGTGTGTGATGGGACCGTGTAGAGGAATAATCACTCTGTCTGACCCCGGGAGTGTTCGATGGGACCGTGTAGAGGAATAATCTCTTTGTGTCTGACTACGGGAGTGTGTGATGGGACGGTGTGGAGGGAGATTCACTCTGTGTCGAACCCCGGGAGTGTGTGATGGGACGGTGTGGAGGGAATTCACTTTGTGTCTGACCCAGGGATTGTTTGATGGGACTGTGTAGAGGAATAATCACTCTGTGTCTGACCCCGTGAGCGTGTGATGACACGGTGTGGAGGGAGATTCACTCTTTGTCTGACCTCGGGAGTCTGTGATGCGACCGTGTAGATGAATAATCACTCTGTGTCTGACCACGGGACTGTGTGATGGGACGGTGTGGAGGGAGATTCACACTGTGTCTGAAACCGAGAGTGTTTTATGGGACGGCGTAGAGGAATAATCACTCTGTGTCTGACCCCGGGGTTGTTTTATGGGACCGTGTAGAGGAATAATCACTCTGTGTCTGACCCCGGGAGTGTTTGATGGGACCGTGCAGAGTAATAATCACTCTGTGTCTGACCCAGGGAGTCTTTGTTGGGACCGTGTAGAGGAATAATCGCTCCGCGTCTGACCCCGGGAGTGTTTGATGGGACCGTGTAGAGGAATATACTCTCTGGGTCTGTCCCCCGGGAGTGTTTGATGGGACGATGTGGAGGGTGTTTCACTCTGTGTCTGACCCCGGGAGTGTGTGATGGGACGGTCTGGAGGGAGATTCACTCTGTGTCTGACCCTAGTAGTGTGTGATGGGACGGTGTGGAGGGAGATTCACTCTGTGTCTGACCCCGTGAGTGTATGATGGGACGGTGTGGAGGGAGATTCACTCTCTGTCTGACCCCGGGGGTGTTTGATGGGGCTGTGTAGAGGAACAATCACTCTGTGTCTGATCCCGGGAGTGTGTGATGGGACCGTGTAGAGGAATAATCACTCTGTCTGACCCCGGGAGTGTTCGATGGGACCGTGTAGAGGAATAATCTCTTTGTGTCTGACCACGGGAGTGTGTGATGGGACGGTGTGGAGGGAGATTCACTCTGTGTCTGACCCCGGGAGTGTGTGATGGGACGGTGTGGAGGGAATTCACTTTTTGTCTGACCCAGGGATTGTTTGATGGGACTGTGTAGAGGAATAATCACTCTGTGTCTGACCCCGTGAGCGTGTGATGACACGGTGTGGAGGGAGATTCACTCTTTGTCTGACCTCGGGAGTGTGTGATGCGACCGTGTAGATGAATAATCACTCTGTGTCTGACAACGGGACTGTGTGATGGGACAGTGTGGAGGGAGATTCACACTGTGTCTGAAACCGAGAGTGTTTGATGCGACGGCGTAGAGGAATAATCACTCTGTGTCTGACCCCGGGAGTGTTTGATGGGACCGTGTACAGACATAATCACTCTGTGTCTGACCCCGGGAGTGTTTGATGGGACCGTGTACAGACATAATCACTCTGTGTCTGACCCCGGGAGTGTTTGATGGGACCGTGTACAGACATAATCACTCTGTGTCTGACCCCGGGAGTGTTTGATGGGACCGTGCAGAGTAATAATCACTCTGTGTCTGACCCAGGGAGTCTTTGTTGGGACCGTGTAGAGGAATAATCGCTCCGCGTCTGACCCCGGGAGTGTTTGATGGGACCGTGTATAGGAATATACACTCTGGGTCTGTCCCCCGGGAGTGTTTGATGGGACGATGTGGAGGGTGTTTCACTCTGTGTCTGACCCCGGGAGTGTGTGATGGGACGGTCTGGAGGGAGATTCACTCTGTGTCTGACCCTAGTAGTGTGTGATGGGACGGTGTGGAGGGAGATTCACTCTGTGTCTGACCCCGTGAGTGTATGATGGGACGGTGTGGAGGGAGATTCACTCTCTGTCTGACCCCGGGGGTGTTTGATGGGGCTGTGTAGAGGAACAATCACTCCGTGTCTGACCCCGGGAGTGTTGATGGGACCGTGTAGAGGAATAATCACTCTGTGTCTGGCCCCCGTGTGTGTTTGATGGGACGATGTGGAGGGAGATTCACTCTGTGTCTGACCCCGGGAGTATGTGATGGGACGGTCTGGAGGGAGATTCACTCTGTGTCTGACCCTAGTAGTGTGTGATGGGACGGTGTGGAGAGAGATTCACTTTGTGTCTGACGCCCGGATTGTGTGATGGGACGATGTGGAGGGAGATTTACTCTGTGTCTGACCCCGGGATTGTGTGATGGGACGGTGCGGATGGAGATACACTCTGCGTCTGACCCCGGGAGTGTTTGATGGGACCGTGTAGAGGAATAATCTCTCTGTGTCAGACCACGGGAGTGTGAGATGGGACGGTGCGGAGGGAGATTCAGTCTGTGTCTGACCCCGGGAGTGTTTGATGGGACAGTGTAGAGGAATAATCTCTCTGTGTCTGACCCCGGGAGTGTTTGATGGGACCGTGTAGAGGAAAAATCTCTCTGTTTCAGACCACGGGAGTGTGTGATGGGACGGTGTGGAGGGAGATTCACTCTGTGTCAGTCCCCGGGGGTTTTTGATGGGTCCGTGTAGAGGAATAATCACTTTGTGTCTGACCCCGGGAATGTTTGATGGGACCGTGTACAGGCATAATCACTCTGTCTCTGACCCCGGGAGTGTTTGATGGGACCTTGCAGAGTAATAATCACTCTGTGTCTGAGCCAGGGAGTCTTTGTTGGGACCGTGTAGAGGAATAATCTCTCTGTGTCTGACCACGGGAGTGTGTGATGGGACGGTGTGGAGGGAGATTCACTCTGTGTCTGACCCCGGGAGTGTTTGATGGGACCGTGTAGAGGAATAATCACCCTGTGTCTGACCCCGGGAGTGTGTGATGGGACGGTGTGGTGGGAGATTCACTTTTTGTCTGACCCAGGGATTGTTTGATGGGACCGTGTAGAGGAATAATCACTCTGTGTCTTACCCCGTGAGAGTGTGATGACACGGTGTGGAGGGAGATTCACTCTTTGTCTGACCTCGGGAGTGCGTGATGCGACCGTGTAGATGAATAATCACTCTGTGTCTGACCACGGGACTGTGTGATGGGACGGTGTGGAGGGAGATTCACACTGTGTCTGAAACCGAGAGTGTTTGATGGGACCGTGTAGAGGAATAATCACTCTGTGTCTGACCCCGGGAGTGTTCGATTGGACCGTGCAGAGTAATAATCACTCTGTGTCTGACCCAGGGAGCCTTTGTTGGGACCGTGTAGAGGAATAATCGCTCCGCGTCTGACCCCGGGAGTGTTTGATTGGACCGTGTAGAGGAATAATCACTCTGTGTCTGACCCCGGGAGTGTGTGATGGGACGGTGCGGATGGAGATTCACTCTGTGTCTGCTCCCGGGAGTGTGTGATGGGACCGTGTAGAGGAATAATCACACTGTGTCTGACCCCGGGAGTGTTTGATGGGACCGTGCAGAGTAATAATCACTCTGTGTCTGACCCAGGGAGTCTTTGTTGGGACCGTGTAGAGGAATAATCGCTCCGCGTCTGTCCCCGGGAGTGTTTGATGGGACCGTGTAGAGGAATAATCACTCTGGGTCTGTCCCCCGGGAGTGTTTGATGGGACGATGTGGAGGGTGTTTCACTCTGTGTCTGACCCCGGGAGTGTGTGATGGGACGGTGTGGAGGGAGATTCACTCTGTGTCTGACCCTTGTAGTGTGTGATGGGACGGTGTGGAGGGAGATTCACTCTGTGTCTGACCCCGTGAGTGTACGATGGGACGGTGTGGAGGGAGATTCACTCTGTGTCTGACCCCGGGGGTGTTTGATGGGGCTGTGTAGAGGAACAATCACTCCGTGTCTGACCCCGGGAGTGTTTATGCGACCGTGTAGAGGAATAATCACTCTGTGTCTGACCCTAGTAGTGTGTGATGGGTCTGTGTGGAGGGAGATTCAGTCTGTGTCTGACCCCGGGAGTGTTGATGGGACCGTGTAGAGGAATAAACACTCTGTGTCTGACCCCCGGGAGTGTTTGATGGTACTTTGTGGAGGGAGATTCACTCTGTGTCTGACCCCGGGAGTATGTGATGGGACGGTCTGGAGGGAGATTCACTCTGTGTCTGACCCTAGTAGTGTGTGATGGGACGGTGTGGAGGGAGATTCACTTTGTGTCTGACGCCGGGAGTGTGTGATGGGACGATGTGGAGGGAGATTCACTCTGTGTCTGACCCCGGGATTGTGTGATGGGACGGTGCGGATGGAGATTCACTCTGTGTCTGACCCCGGGAGTGTTTGATGGGACCGTGTAAAGGAATAATCTCTCTGTCTCTGACCCCGGGAGTGTTTGATGGGACCGTGCAGAGTAATAATCACTCTGTTTCTGAGCCAGGGAATCTTTGTTGGGACCGTGTAGAGGAATAATCTCTCTGTGTCTGACCACGGGAGTGTGTGATGGGACGGTGTGGAGGGAGATTCACTCTGTGTCTGAGCCCGGGAGTGATTGATGGGACCGTGTAGAGGAATAATCACTCTGTGTCTGACCCCGGGAGTGTGTGATGGGACGGTGTGGAGGGAGATTCACTTTTTGTCTGACCCAGGGATTGTCTGATGGGACCGTGTAGAGGAATAATCACTCTGTGTCTGACCCCGTGAGCGTGTGATGACACGGTGTGGAGGGAGATTCACTCTTTGTCTGACCTCGGGAGTGTGTGATGCGACCGTGTAGATGAATAATCACTCTGTGTCTGACCACGGGACTGTGTGATGGGACGGTGCGGAGGGAGATTCACACTGTGTCTGAAACCGAGAGTGTTGGATGGGACCGTGTAGAGGAATAATCACTCTGTGTCTGACCCCGGGAGTGTTTGATGGGACCGTGCAGAGATTAATCACTCTGTGTCTGACCCAGGGAGCCTTTGTTGGGACCGTGTAGAGGAATAATCGCTCCGCGTCTGACCCCGGGAATGTTTGATGGGACCGTGTACAGGCATAATCACTCTGTCTCTGACCCCGGGAGTGTTTGATGGGACCGTGTAGAGGAATAATCTCTCTGTGTCTGACCACGGGAGTGTGTGATGGGACCGTGTAGAGGAATAATCACTCTGTGTCTTACCCCGTGAGCGTGTGATGACACGGTGTGGAGGGAGATTCACTCTGTGTCTGACCCCGGGAGTGTGGGATGGGACCGTTTAGAGGAATAATCACTCTTTGTCTGACCTCGGGAGTGTGTGATGCGACCGTGTAGATGAATAATCACTCTGTGTCTGACCCAGGGAGCCTTTGTTGGGACCGTGTAGAGGAATAATCGCTCCGCGTCTGACCCCGGGAATGTTTGATGGGACCGTGTAGAGGAATAATCACTCTGTGTCTGACCACGGGACTGTGTGATGGGACGGTGCGGAGGGAGATTCACACTGTGTCTGAAACCGAGAGTGTTGGATGGGACCGTGTAGAGGAATAATCACTCTGTGTCTGACCCCGGGAGTGTTTGATGGGACCGTGCAGAGATTAATCACTCTGTGTCTGACCCAGGGAGCCTTTGTTGGGACCGTGTAGAGGAATAATCGCTCCGCGTCTGACCCCGGGAAAGTTTGATGGGACCGTGTACAGGCATAATCACTCTGTCTCTGACCCCGGGAGTGTTTGATGGGACCGTTGTAGAGGAATAATCTCTCTGTGTCTGACCTCGGGAGTGTGTGATGGGACCGTGTAGAGGAATAATCACTCTGTGTCTTACCCCGTGAGCGTGTGATGACACGGTGTGGAGGGAGATTCACTCTGTGTCTGACCCCGGGAGTGTGGGATGGGACCGTGTAGAGGAATAATCACTCTTTGTCTGACCTCGGGAGTGTGTGATGCGACCGTGTAGATGAATAATCACTCTGTGTCTGACCCAGGGAGCCTTTGTTGGGACCGTGTAGAGGAATAATCGCTCCGCGTCTGACCCCGGGAATGTTTGATGGGACCGTGTAGAGGAATAATCACTCTGTGTCTGACCCCGGGAGTGTTTGATGGGACCGGGCAGAGATTAATCACTCTGTGTCTGACCCAGGGAGCCTTTGTTGGGACCGTGTAGAGGAATAATCGCTCCGCGTCTGACCCCGGGAATGTTTGATGGGACCGTGTACAGGCATAATCACTCTGTCTCTGACCCCGGGAGTGTTTGATGGGACCGTGCAGAGTAATAATCACTCTGTGTCTGAGCCAGGGAGTCTTTGTTGGGACCGTGTAGAGGAATAATCTCTCTGTGTCTGACCACGGGAGTGTGTGATGGGACGGTGTGGAGGGAGATTCACTCTGTGTCTGACCCCGGGAGTGTGTGATGGGACGGTCTGGAGGGAGATTCACTCTGTGTCTGACCCTAGTAGTGTGTGATGGGACGGTGTGGAGGGAGATTCACTCTGTGTCTGACCCCGTGAGTGTATGATGGGACGGTGTGGAGGGAGATTCACTCTCTGTCTGACCCCGGGGGTGTTTGTTGGGGCTGTGTAGAGGAACAATCACTCCGTGTCTGACCCCGGGAGTGTTGATGGGACCGTGTAGAGGAATAATCACTCTGTGTCTGGCCCCCGTGTGTGTTTGATGGGACGATGTGGAGGGAGATTCACTCTGTGTCTGACCCCGGGAGTATGTGATGGGACGGTCTGGAGGGAGATTCACTCTGTGTCTGACCCTAGTAGTGTGTGATGGGACGGTGTGGAGAGAGATTCACTTTGTGTCTGACGCCCGGATTGTGTGATGGGACGATGTGGAGGGAGATTTACTCTGTGTCTGACCCCGGGATTGTGTGATGGGACGGTGCGGATGGAGATACACTCTGTGTCTGACCCCGGGAGTGTTTGATGGGACCGTGTAGAGGAATAATCTCTCTGTGTCAGACCACGGGAGTGTGAGATGGGACGGTGTGGAGGGAGATTCAGTCTGTGTCTGACCCCGGGAGTGTTTGATGGGACAGTGTAGAGGAATAATCTCTCTGTGTCTGACCACGGGATTGTGTGATGGGACGGTGCGGATGGAGATTCACTCTGTGTCTGACCCCGGGAGTGTTTGATGGGACCGTGTAGAGGAAAAATCTCTCTGTTTCAGACCACGGGAGTGTGTGATGGGACGGTGTGGAGGGAGATTCACTCTGTGTCAGTCCCCGGGGGTTTTTGATGGGTCCGTGTAGAGGAATAATCACTTTGTGTCTGACCCCGGGAATGTTTGATGGGACCGTGTACAGGCATAATCACTCTGTCTCTGACCCCGGGAGTGTTTGATGGGACCGTGCAGAGTAATAATCACTCTGTGTCTGAGCCAGGGAGTCTTTGTTGGGACCGTGTAGAGGAATAATCTCTCTGTGTCTGACCACGGGAGTGTGTGATGGGACGGTGTGGGAGGGAGATTCACTCTGTGTCTGACCCCCGGGAGTGTTTGATGGGACCGTGTAGAGGAATAATCACTCTGTGTCTGACCCCGGGAGTGTGTGATGGGGACGGTGTGGAGGGAGATTCACTTTTTGTCTGACCCAGGATTGTTTGATGGGACCGTGTAGAGGAATAATCACTCTGTGTCTTACCCCGTGAGAGTGTGATGACACGGTGTGGAGGGAGATTCACTCTTTGTCTGACCTCGGGAGTGTGTGATGCGACCGTGTAGATGAATAATCACTCTGTGTCTGACCACGGGACTGTGTGATGGGACGTTGTGGAGGGAGATTCACACTGTGTCTGAAACCGAGAGTGTTTGATGGGACCGTGTAGAGGAATAATCACTCTGTGTCTGACCCCGGGAGTGTTCGATGGGACCGTGCAGAGTAATAATCACTCTGTGTCTGACCCAGGGAGCCTTTGTTGGGACTGTAGAGGAATAATCGCTCCGCGTCTGACCCCGGGAGTGTTTGATTGGACCGTGTAGAGGAATAATCACTCTGTGTCTCACCCCGGGAGTGTGTGATGTGACGGTGCGGATGGAGATTCACTCTGTGTCTGCTCCCGGGAGTGTGTGATGGGACCGTGTAGAGGAATAATCACTCTGTGTCTGACCCCGGGAGTGTTTGATGGGACCGTGCAGAGTAATAATCACTCTGTGTCTGACCCAGGGAGTCTTTGTTGGGACCGTGTAGAGGAATAATCGCTCCGCGTCTGTCCCCGGGAGTGTTTGATGGGACCGTGTAGAGGAATAATCACTCTGGGTCTGTCCCCCGGGAGTGTTTGATGGGACGATGTGGAGGGTGTTTCACTCTGTGTCTGACCCCGGGAGTGTGTGATGGGACGGTGTGGAGGGAGATTCACTCTGTGTCTGACCCTAGTAGTGTGTGATGGGACGGTGTGGAGGGAGATTCACTCTGTGTCTGTCCCCGTGAGTGTACGATGGGACGGTGTGGAGGGAGATTCACTCTGTGTCTGACCCCGGGGGTGTTTGATGGGGCTGTGTAGAGGAACAATCACTCCGTGTCTGACCCCGGGAGTGTTTATGCGACCGTGTAGAGGAATAATCACTCTGTGTCTGGCCCCCGTGTGTGTTTGATGGGACGATGTGGAGGGAGATTCACTCTGTGTCTGACCCTAGTAGTGTGTGATGGGTCTGTGTGGAGGGAGATTCAGTCTGTGTCTGACCCCGGGAGTGTTGATGGGACCGTGTAGAGGAATAATCACTCTGTGTCTGACCCCCGGGAGTGTTTGATGGTACTTTGTGGAGGGAGATTCACTCTGTGTCTGACCCCGGGAGTATGTGATGGGACGGTCTGGAGGGAGATTCACTCTGTGTCTGACCCTAGTAGTGTGTGATGGGACGGTGTGGAGGGAGATTCACTTTGTGTCTGACGCCGGGAGTGTGTGATGGGACGATGTGGAGGGAGATTCACTCTGTGTCTGACCCCGGGATTGTGTGATGGGACGGTGCGGATGGAGATTCACTCTGTGTCTGACCCCGGGTGTGTTTGATGGGACCGTGTAAAGGAATAATCTCTCTGTCTCTGACCCCGGGAGTGTTTGATGGGACCGTGCAGAGTAATAATCACTCTGTTTCTGAGCCAGGGAATCTTTGTTGGGACCGTGTAGAGGAATAATCTCTCTGTGTCTGACCACGGGAGTGTATGATGGGACGGTGTGGAGGGAGATTCACTCTGTGTCTGAGCCCGGGAGTGATTGATGGGACCGTGTAGAGGAATAATCACTCTGTGTCTGACCCCGGGAGTGTGTGATGGGACGGTGTGGAGGGAGATTCACTTTTTGTCTGACCCAGGGATTGTCTGATGGGACCGTGTAGAGGAATAATCACTCTGTGTCTGACCCCGTGAGCGTGTGATGACACGGTGTGGAGGGAGATTCACTCTTTGTCTGACCTCGGGAGTGTGTGATGCGACCGTGTAGATGAATAATCACTCTGTGTCTGACCACGGGACTGTGTGATGGGACGGTGCGGAGGGAGATTCACACTGTGTCTGAAACCGAGAGTGTTTGATGGGACCGTGTAGAGGAATAATCACTCTGTGTCTGACCCCGGGAGTGTTTGATGGGACCGTGCAGAGATTAATCACTCTGTGTCTGACCCAGGGAGCCTTTGTTGGGACCGTGTAGAGGAATAATCGCTCCGCGTCTGACCCCGGGAATGTTTGATGGGACCGTGTACAGGCATAATCACTCTGTCTCTGACCCCGGGAGTGTTTGATGGGACCGTGTAGAGGAATAATCTCTCTGTGTCTGACCACGGGAGTGTGTGATGGGACCGTGTAGAGGAATAATCACTCTGTGTCTTACCCCGTGAGCGTGTGATGACACGGTGTGGAGGGAGATTCACTCTGTGTCTGACCCCGGGAGTGTGTGATGGGACCGTGTAGAGGAATAATCACTCTTTGTCTGTCCTCGGGAGTGTGTGATGCGACCGTGTAGATGAATAATCACTCTGTGTCTGACCACGGGACTGTGTGATGGGACGGTGTGGAGGGAGATTCACACTGTGTCTGAAACCGAGAGTGTTTGATGGGACCGTGTAGAGGAATAATCACTCTGTGTCTGACCCCGGGAGTGTTTGATGGGACCGTGCAGAGATTAATCACTCTGTGTCTGACCCAGGGAGCCTTTGTTGGGACCGTGTAGAGGAATAATCGCTCCGCGTCTGACCCCGGGAATGTTTGATGGGACCGTGTACAGGCATAATCACTCTGTCTCTGACCCCGGGAGTGTTTGATGGGACCGTGCAGAGTAATAATCACTCTGTGTCTGAGCCAGGGAGTCTTTGTTGGGACCGTGTACAGGCATAATCACTCTGTCTCTGACCACGGGAGTGTGTGATGGGACGGTGTGGAGGGAGATTCACTCTGTGTCTGACCCCGGGAGTGTTTGATGGGACCGTGTAGAGGAATAATCACTCTGTGTCTGACCCCGGGAGTGTGTGATGGGACGGTGTGGAGGGAGATTCACTTTTTGTCTGACCCAGGGATTGTTTGATGGGACCGTGTAGAGGAATAATCACTCTGTGTCTTACCCCGTGAGCGTGTGATGACACGGTGTGGAGGGAGATTCACTCTGTGTCTGACCCCGGGAGTGTGTGATGGGACCGTGTAGAGGAATAATCACTCTGTGTCTGACCCCGGGAGTGTTTGATGGGACCGTGTAGAGGAATAATCTCTCTGTGTCTGACCACGGGAGTGTGTGATGGGACGGTGCGGATGGAGATTCACTCTGTGTCTGACGCCGGGAGTGTGTGATGGGACGGTGTGGAAGGAGATTCACTCTGTGTCTGATCCCGGGTGTGTGTGATGGGACCGTGTAGAGGAATAATCACTCTGTCTGACCCCGGGAGGGTTCGATGGGACCGTGTAGAGGAATAATCTCTTTGTGTCTGACCACGGGAGTGTGTGATGGGACGGTGTGGAGGGAGATTCACTCTGTGTCTGACCCCGGGAGTGTGTGATGGGACGGTGTGGAGGGAATTCACTTTTTGTCTGACCCAGGGATTGTTTGATTGGACTGTGTAGAGGAATAATCACTCTGTGTCTGACCCCGTGAGCGTGTGATGACACGGTGTGGAGGGAGATTCACTCTTTGTCTGACCTCGGGAGTGTGTGATGCGACCGTGTAGATGAATAATCACTCTGTGTCTGACCACGGGACTGTGTGATGGGACGGTGTGGAGGGAGATTCACACTGTGTTTGAAACCGAGAGTGTTTGATGGGACGGCGTAGAGGAATAATCACTCTGTGTCTGACCCCGGGGGTGTTTTATGGGAGCGTGTAGAGGAATAATCACTCTGTGTCTGACCCCGGGAGTGTTTGATGGGACCGTGTACAGGCATAATCACTCTGTGTCTGACCCCGGGAGTGTTTGATGGGACCGTGCAGAGTAATAATCACTCTGTGTCTGACCCAGGGAGTCTTTGTTGGGACCGTGTAGAGGAATAATCGCTCCGCGTCTCTCCCCGGGAGTGTTTGATGGGACCGTGTAGAGGAATAATCACTCTGGGTCTGTCCCCCGGGAGTGTTTGATGGGACGATGTGGAGGGTGTTTCACTCTGTGTCTGACCCTAGTAGTGTGTGATTGGACGGTGTGGAGGGAGATTCACTTTGTGTCTGACGCCGAGAGTGTGTGATGGGACGATGTGGAGAGAGATTCACTCTGTGTCTGATCCCGGGAGTGTTTGATGGGACCGTGTAGAGGAATAATCACTCTGTGTCTGACCCCGGGAGTGTGTGATGTGACGGTGCGGATGGAGATTCACTCTGTGTCTGATCCCGGGAGTGTGTGATGAGACCGTGTAGAGGAATAATCACTCTGTGTCTGACCCCGGGAGTGTTTGATGGGACCGTGTAGAGGAATAATCTCTCTGTGTCTGACCACGGGAGTGTGTGATCGGACGGTGCGGATGGAGATTCACTCTGTGTCTGACGCCGGGAGTGTGTGATGGGACGGTGTGGAAGGAGATTCACTCTATGTCTGATCCCGGGAGTGTGTGCTGGGACCGTGTAGAGGAATAATCACTCTGTCTGACCCCGGGAGTGTTCGATGGGACCGTGTAGAGGAATAATATCTTTGTGTCTGACTACGGGAGTGTGTGATGGGACGGTGTGGAGGAGATTCACTCTGTGTCGAACCCCGGGAGTGTGTGATGGGACGGTGTGGAGGGAATTCACTTTTTGTCTGACCCAGGGATTGTTTGATGGGACTGTGTAGAGGAATAATCACTCTGTGTCTGACCCCGTGAGGGTGTGATGACACGGTGTGGAGGGAGATTCACTCTTTGTCTGACCTCGGGAGTGTGTGATGCGACCGTGTAGATGAATAATCACTCTGTGTCTGACCACGGGACTGTGTGATGGGACGGTGTGGAGGGAGATTCACACTGTGTCTGAACCGAGAGTGTTTGATGGGACGGCGTAGAGGAATAATCACTCTGTGTCTGACCCGGGGTTGTTTTATGGGACCGTGTAGAGGAATAATCACTCTGTGTCTGACCCCGGGAGTGTTTGATGGGACCGTGTACAGGCATAATCACTCTGTGTCTGACCCCGGGAGTGTTTGATGGGACCGTGCAGAGTAATAATCACTCTGTGTCTGACCCAGGGAGTCTTTGTTGGGACCGTGTAGAGGAATAATCGCTCCGCGTCTGACCCCGGGAGTGTTTGATGGGACCGTGTAGAGGAATATACACTCTGGGTCTGTCCCCGGGAGTGTTTGATGGGACGATGTGGAGGGTGTTTCACTCTGTGTCTGACCCGGGAGTGTGTGATGGGACGGGACGGTCTGGAGGGAGATTCACTCTGTGTCTGACCCTAGTAGTGTGTGATGGGACGGTGTGGAGGGAGATTCACTCTGTGTCTGACCCCGTGAGTGTATGATGGGACGGTGTGGAGGGAGATTCACTCTCTGTCTGACCCCGGGGGTGTTTGATGGGGCTGTGTAGAGGAACAATCACTCCGTGTCTGACCCCGGGAGTGTTGATGGGACCGTGTAGAGGAATAATCACTCTGTGTCTGGCCCCCGTGTGTGTTTGATGGGGACGATGTGGAGGGAGATTCACTCTGTGTCTGACCCCGGGAGTATGTGATGGGACGGTCTGGAGGGAGATTCACTCTGTGTCTGACCCTAGTAGTGTGTGATGGGACGGTGTGGAGAGAGATTCACTTTGTGTCTGACGCCCGGATTGTGTGATGGGACGATGTGGAGGGAGATTTACTCTGTGTCTGACCCCGGGATTGTGTGATGGGACGGTGCGGATGGAGATACACTCTGTGTCTGACCCCGGGAGTGTTTGATGGGAAAGGTGTAGAGGAATAATCTCTCTGTGTCAGACCACGGGAGTGTGTGATGGGACGGTGTGGAGGGAGATTCAGTCTGTGTCTGACCCCGGGAGTGTTTGATGGGACAGTGTAGATGAATAATCTCTCTGTGTCTGACCACGGGATTGTGTGATGGGACGGTGCGAATGGAGATTCACTCTGTGTCTGACCCCGGGAGTGTTTGATGGGACCGTGTAGAGGAAAAATCTCTCTGTTTCAGACCACGGGAGTTTGTGATGGGACGGTGTGGAGGGAGATTCACTCTGTGTCTGTCCCCGGAGGTTTTTGATGGGTCCGTGTAGAGGAATAATCACTTTGTGTCTGACCCCGGGAATGTTTGATGGGACCGTGTACAGGCATAATCACTCTGTCTCTGACCCCGGGAGTGTTTGATGGGACCGTGCAGAGTAATAATCACTCTGTGTCTGAGCCAGGGAGTCTTTGTTGGGACCGTGTAGAGGAATAATCTCTCTGTGTCTGACCACGGGAGTGTGTGATGGGACGGTGTGGAGGGAGATTCACTCTGTGTCTGACCCCGGGAGTGTTTGATGGGACCGTGTAGAGGAATAATCACTCTGTGTCTGACCCCGGGAGTGTGTGATGGGGCGGTGTGGAGGGAGATTCACTTTTTGTCTGACCCAGGGGTTGTTTGATGGGACCGTGTAGAGGAATAATCACTCTGTGTCTTACCCCGTGAGCGTGTGATGACACGGTGTGGAGGGAGATTCACTCTTTGTCTGACCTCGGGAGTGTGTGATGCGACCGTGTAGATGAATAATCACTCTGTGTCTGACCACGGGACTGTGTGATGGGACGGTGTGGAGGGAGATTCACACTGTGTCTGAAACCGAGAGTGTTTGATGGGACCGTGTAGAGGAATAATCACTCTGTGTCTGACCCCGGGAGTGTTTGATGGGACCGTGCAGAGTAATAATCACTCTGTGTCTGACCCAGGGAGCCTTTGTTGGGACCGTGTAGAGGAATAATCGCTCCGCGTCTGACCCCGGGAGTGTTTGATTGGACCGTGTAGAGGAATAATCACTCTGTGTCTGACCCCGGGAGTGTGTGATGTGACGGTGCGGATGGAGATTCACTCTGTGTCTGCTCCCGGGAGTGTGTGATGGGACCGTGTAGAGGAATAATCACTCTGTGTCTGACCCCGGGAGTGTTTCATGGGACCGTGCAGAGTAATAATCACTCTGTGTCTGACCCAGGGAGTCTTTGTTGGGACCGTGTAGAGGAATAATCGCTCCGCGTCTGTCCCCGGGAGTGTTTGATGGCACCGTGTAGAGGAATAATCACTCTGGGTCTGTCCCCCGGGAGTGTTTGATGGGACGATGTGGAGGGTGTTTCACTCTGTGTCTCACCCCGGGAGTGTGTGATGGGACGGTCTGGAGGGAGATTCACTCTGTGTCTGACCCTAGTAGTGTGTGATGGGACGGTGTGGAGAGAGATTCACTCTGTGTCTGACCCCGTGAGTGTACGATGGGACGGTGTGGAGGGAGATTCACTCTGTGTCTGACCCCGGGGGTGTTTGATGGGGCTGTGTAGAGGAACAATCACTCCGTGTCTGACCCCGGGAGTGTTTATGGGACCGTGTAGAGGAATAATCACTCTGTGTCTGGCCCCCGTGTGTGTTTGATGGGACGATGTGGAGGGAGATTCACTCTGTGTCTGACCCTAGTAGTTTGTGATGGGACTGTGTGGAGGGAGATTCAGTCTGTGTCTGACCCCGGGAGTGTTGATGGGACCGTGTAGAGGAATAATCACTCTGTGTCTGACCCCCGGGAGTGTTTGATGGGACCGTGTAGAGGAATAATCACTCTGTGTCTGACCCCCGGGAGTGTTTGATGGTACTTTGTGGAGGGAGATTCACTCTGTGTCTGACCCCGGGAGTATGTGATGGGACGGTCTGGAGGGAGATTCACTCTGTGTCTGACCCTAGTAGTGTGTGATGGGACGGTGTGGAGGGAGATTCACTTTGTGTCTGACACCGGGAGTGTGTGATGGGACGATGTGGAGGGAGATTCACTCTGTGTCTGACCCCGGGAGTGTTTGATGGGACCGTGTAAAGGAATAATCTCTCTGTCTCTGACCCCGGGAGTGTTTGATGGGACCGTGCAGAGTAATAATCACTCTGTTTCTGAGCCAGGGAATCTTTGTTGGGACCGTGTAGAGGAATAATCTCTCTGTGTCTGACCACGGGAGTGTGTGATGGGACGGTGTGGAGGGAGATTCACTCTGAGTCTGACCCCGGGAGAGATTGATGGGACCGTGTAGAGGAATAATCACTCTGTGTCTGACCCCGGGAGTGTGTGATGGGACGGTGTGGAGGGAGATTCACTTTTTGTCTGACCCAGGGATTGTCTGATGGGACCGTGTAGAGGAATAATCACTCTGTGTCTGACCCCGTGAGCGTGTGATGACACGGTGTGGAGGGAGATTCACTCTTTGTCTGACCTCGGGAGTGTGTGATGCGACCGTGTAGATGAATAATCACTCTGTGTCTGACCACGGGACTGTGTGATGGGACGGTGTGGAGGGAGATTCACACTGTGTCTGAAACGGAGAGTGTTTGATGGGACCGTGTAGAGGAATAATCACTCTGTGTCTGACCCCGGGAGTGTTTGATGGGACCGTGCAGAGATTAATCACTCTGTGTCTGACCCAGGGAGCCTTTGTTGGGACCGTGTAGAGGAATAATCGCTCCGCGTCTGACCCCGGGAATGTTTGATGGGACCGTGTACAGGCATAATCACACTGTCTCTGACCCCGGGAGTGTTTGATGGGACCGTGCAGAGTAATAATCACTCTGTGTCTGAGCCAGGGAGTCTTTGTTGGGACCGTGTAGAGGAATAATATCTCTGTGTCTGACCACGGGAGTGTGTGATGGGACGGTGTGGAGGGAGATTCACTCTGTGTCTGACCCCGGGAGTGTTTGATGGGACCGTGTAGAGGAATAATCACTCTGTGTCTGACCCCGGGAGTGTGTGATGGGACGGTGTGGAGGGAGATTCACTTTTTGTCTGACCCAGGGATTGTTTGATGGGACCGTGTAGAGGAATAATCACTCTGTGTCTTACCCCGTGAGCGTGTGATGACACGGTGTGGAGGGAGATTCACTCTGTGTCTGACCCCGGGAGTGTGTGATGGGACCGTGTAGAGGAATAATCACTCTGTGCCTGACCCCGGGAGTGTTTGATGGGACCGTGTAGAGGAATAATCTCTCTGTGTCTGACGACGGGAGTGTGTGATGGGACGGTGCGGATGGAGATTCACTCTGTGTCTGACGCCGGGAGTGTGTGATGGGACGGTGTGGAAGGAGATTCACTCTGTGTCTGATCCCGGGAGTGTGTGATGGGACCGTGTAGAGGAATAATCACTCTGTCTGACCCCGGGAGGGTTCGATGGGACCGTGTAGAGGAATAATCTCTTTGTGTCTGACCCCGTGAGCGTGTGATGACACGGTGTGGAGGGAGATTCACTCTTTGTCTCACCTCGGGAGTGTGTGATGCGACCGTGTAGATGAATAATCACTCTGTGTCTGACCACGGGACTGTGTGATGGGACGGTGTGGAGGGAGATTCACACTGTGTCTGAAACCGAGAGTGTTTGATGGGACCGTGTAGAGGAATAATCACTCTGTGTCTGACCCCGGCAGTGTTTGATGGGACCGTGCAGAGATTAATCACTCTGTGTCTGACCCAGGGAGCCTTTGTTGGGACCGTGTAGAGGAATAATCGCTCCGCGTCTGACCCCGGGAGTGTTTGATGGGACCGTGTAGAGGAATAATCACTCTGTGTCTGACCCCGGGAGTGTTTGATGGGACCGTGTACATGCATAATCACTCTGTGTCTGACCCCGGGAGTGTTTGATGGGACCGTGCAGAGTAATAATCACTCTGTGTCTGACCCAGGGAGTCTTTGTTGGGACCGTGTAGAGGAATAATCGCTCCGCGTCTGTCCCCGGGAGTGTTTGATGGGACCGTGTAGAGGAATAATCACTCTGGGTCTGTCCCCCGGGAGTGTTTGATGGGACGATGTGGAGGGTGTTTCACTCTGTGTCTGACCCTAGTAGTGTGTGATTGGACGGTGTGGAGGGAGATTCACTTTGTGTCTGACGCCGAGAGTGTGTGATGGGACGATGTGGAGAGAGATTGACTCTGTGTCTGATCCCGGGAGTGTTTGATGGGACCGTGTAGAGGAATAATCACTCTGTGTCTGACCCCGAGAGTGTGTGATGTGACGGTGCGGATGGAGATTCACTCTGTGTCTGATCCCGGGAGTGTGTGATGAGACCGTGTAGATGAATAATCACTCTGTGTCTGACCCCGGGAGTGTTTGATGGGACCGTGTAGAGGAATAATCTCTCTGTGTCTGACCACGGGAGTGTGTGATCGGACGGTGCGGATGGAGATTCACTCTGTGTCTGACGCCGGGAGTGTGTGATGGGACGGTGTGGAAGGAGATTCACTCTGTGTCTGATCCCGGGAGTGTGTGATGGGACCGTGTAGAGGAATAATCACTCTGTCTGACCCCGGGAGTTTTCGATGGGACCGTGTAGAGGAATAATCTCTTTGTGTCTGACCACGGGAGTGTGTGATGGGACGGTGTGGAGGGAGATTCACTCTGTGTCTGTCCCCGGGAGTGTGTGAAGGGACGGTGTGGAGGGAATTCACTTTTTGTCTGACCCAGGGATTGTTTGATGGGACTGTGTAGAGGAATAATCACTCTGTGTCTGACCCCGTGAGCGTGTGATGACACGGTGTGGAGGGAGATTCACTCTTTGTCTGACCTCGGGAGTGTGTGATGCGACCGTGTAGATGAATAATCACTTTGTGTCTGACCATGGGACTGTGTGATGGGACGGTGTGGAGGGAGATTCACACTGTGTCTGAAACCGAGAGTGTTTGATGGGACGGCGTAGAGGAATAATCACTCTGTGTCTGACCCCGGGGGTGTTTTATGGGACCGTGTAGAGGAATAATCACTCTGTGTCTGACCCCGGGAGTGTTTGATGGGACCGTGTACAGGCATAATCACTCTGTGTCTGACCCCGGGAGTGTTTGATGGGACCGTGCAGAGTAATAATCACTCTGTGTCTGACCCAGGGAGTCTTTGTTGGGACCGGGTAGAGGAATAATCGCTCCGCGTCTGACCCCGGGAGTGTTTGATGGGACCGTGTAGAGGAATATACACTCTGGGTCTGTCCCCCGGGAGTGTTTGATGGGACGATGTGGAGGGTGTTTCACTCTGTGTCTGACCCCGGGAGTGTGTGATGGGACGGTCTGGAGGGAGATTCACTCTGTGTCTGACCCTAGTAGTGTGTGATGGGACGGTGTGGAGGGAGATTCACTCTGTGTCTGACCCCGTGAGTGTATGATGGGACGGTGTGGAGGGAGATTCACTCTCTGTCTGACCCCGGGGGTGTTTGATGGGGCTGTGTAGAGGAACAATCACTCCGTGTCTGACCCCGGGAGTGTTTGATGGGACCGTGTAGAGGAATAATCACTCTGTGTCTGACCACGGGATTGTGTGATGGGACGGTGCTGATGGAGATTCACTCTGTGTCTGACCCCGGGAGTGTTTGATGGGACCGTGTAGAGGAAAAATCTCTCTGTTTCAGACCACGGGATGGGACGGTGTGGAGGGAGATTCACTCTGTGTCTGCCCCGGGGGTTTTTGATGGGTCCGTGTAGAGGAATAATCACTTTGTGTCTGACCCCGGGAATGTTTGATGGGACCGTGTACAGGCATAATCACTCTGTCTCTGACCCCGGGAGTGTTTGATGGGACCGTGCAGAGTAATAATCACTCTGTGTCTGAGCCAGGGAGTCTTTGCTGGGACCGTGTAGAGGAATAATCTCTCTGTGTCTGACCACGGGAGTGTGTGATGGGACGGTGTGGAGGGAGATTCACTCTGTGTCTGACCCCGGGAGTGTTTGATGGGACCGTGTAGAGGAATAATCACTCTGTGTCTGACCCGGGGAGTGTGTGATGGGACGGTATGGAGGGAGATTCACTTTTTGTCTGACCCAGGGATTGTTTGATGGGACCGTGTAGAGGAATAATCACTCTGTGTCTTACCCCGTGAGCGTGTGATGACACGGTGTGGAGGGAGATTCACTCTTTGTCTGACCTCGGGAGTGTGTGATGCGACCGTGTAGATGAATAATCACTCTGTGTCTGACCACGGGACTGTGTGATGGGACGGTGTGGAGGGAGATTCACACTGTGTCTGAAACCGAGAGTGTTTTATGGGACCGTGTAGAGGAATAATCACTCTGTGTCTGACCCCGGGAGTGTTTGATGGGACCGTGCAGAGTAATAATCACTCTGTGTCTGACCCATGGAGCCTTTGTTGGGACCGTGTAGAGGAATAATCGCTCCGCGTCTGACCCCGGGAGTGTGTGATGTGACGGTGCGGATGGAGATTCACTCTGTGTCTGCTCCCGGGAGTGTGTGATGGGACCGTGTAGAGGAATAATCGCTCCGCGTCTGTCCCCGGGAGTGTTTGATGGGACCGTGTAGAGGAATAATCACTCTGGGTCTGTCCCCCGGGAGTGCTTGATGGGACGATGTGGAGGGTGTTTCACTCTGTGTCTGACCCCGGGAGTGTGTGATGGGACGGTCTGGAGGGAGATTCACTCTGTGTCTGACCCTAGTAGTGTGTGATGGGACGGTGTGGAGGGAGATTCACTCTGTGTCTGACCCCGTGAGTGTACGATGGGACGGTGTGGAGGGAGATTCACTCTGTGTCTGACCCCGGGGGTGTTTGATGGGGCTGTGTAGAGGAACAATCACTCCGTGTCTGACCCCGGGAGTGTTTATGGGACCGTGTAGAGGAATAATCACTCTGTGTCTGGCCCCCGTGTGTGTTTGATGGGACGATGTGGAGGGAGATTCACTCTGTGTCTGACCCTAGTAGTGTGTGATGGGACTGTGTGGAGGAATAATCACTCTGTGTCTGACCCCCGGGTGTGTTTGATGGGACCGTGTAGAGGAATAATCACTCTGTGTCTGACCCCCGGGAGTGTTTGATGGTACTTTGTGGAGGGAGATTCACTCTGTGTCTGACCCCGGGAGTATGTGATGGGACGGTCTGGAGGGAGATTCACTCTGTGTCTGACCCTAGTAGTGTGTGATGGGACGGTGTGGAGGGAGATTCACTTTGTGTCTGACGCCGGGAGTGTGTGATGGGACGATGTGGAGGGAGATTCACTCTGTGTCTGACCCCGGGATTGTGTGATGGGACGGTGCGGATGGAGATTCACTCTGTGTCTGACCCCGGGAGTGTTTGATGGGACCGTGTAAAGGAATAATCTCTCTGTCTCTGACCCCGGGAGTGTTTGATGGGACCGTGCAGAGTAATAATCACTCTGTTTCTGAGCCAGGGAATCTTTGTTGGGACCGTGTAGAGGAATAATCTCTCTGTGTCTGACCACGGGAGTGTGTGATGGGACGGTGTAGAGGGAGATTCACTCTGTGTCTGACCCCGGGAGTGATTGATGGGACCGTGTAGAGGAATAATCACTCTGTGTCTGACCCCGGGAGTGTGTGATGGGACGGTGTGGAGGGAGATTCACTTTTTGTCTGACCCAGGGATTGTCTGATGGGACCGTGTAGAGGAATAATCACTCTGTGTCTGACCCCGTGAGCGTGTGATGACACGGTGTGGAGGGAGATTCACTCTTTGTCTGACCTCGGGAGTGTGTGATGGGACGGTGTGGAGGGAGATTCACTTTTTGTCTGACCCAGGGATTGTTTGATGGGACCGTGTAGAGGAATAATCACTCTGTGTCTTACCCCGTGAGCGTGTGATGACACGGTGTGGAGGGAGATTCACTCTGTGTCTGACCCCGGGAGTGTGTGATGGGACCGTGTAGAGGAATAATCACTCTGTGTCTGACCCCGGGAGTGTTTGATGGGACCGTGTAGAGGAATAATCTCTCTGTGTCTGACGACGGGAGTGTGTGATGGGACGGTGCGGATGGAGATTCACTCTGTGTCTGACGCCGGGAGTGTGTGATGGGACGGTGTGGAAGGAGATTCACTCTGTGTCTGATCCCGGGAGTGTGTGATGGGACCGTGTAGAGGAATAATCACTCTGTCTGACCCCGGGAGGGTTCGATGGGACCGTGTAGAGGAATAATCTCTTTGTGTCTGACCACGGGAGTGTGTGATGGGACGGTGTGGAGGGAGATTCACTCTGTGTCTGACCCCGCGAGTGTGTGATGGGACGGTGTGGAGGGAATTCACTTTTTGTCTGACCCAGGGATTGTCTGATGGGACCGTGTAGAGGAATAATCACTCTGTGTCTGACCCCGTGAGCGTGTGATGACACGGTGTGGAGGGAGATTCACTCTTTGTCTCACCTCGGGAGTGTGTGATGCGACCGTGTAGATGAATAATCACTCTGTGTCTGACCACGGGACTGTGTGATGGGACGGTGTGGAGGGAGATTCACACTGTGTCTGAAACCGAGAGTGTTTGATGGGACCGTGTAGAGGAATAATCACTCTGTGTCTGACCCCGGGAGTGTTTGATGGGACCGTGCAGAGATTAATCACTCTGTGTCTGACCCAGGGAGCCTTTGTTGGGACCGTGTAGAGGAATAATCGCTCCGCGTCTGACCCCGGGAGTGTTTGATGGGACCGTGTAGAGGAATAATCACTCTGTGTCTGACCCCGGGAGTGTTTGATGGGACCGTGTACATGCATAATCACTCTGTGTCTGACCCCGGGAGTGTTTGATGGGACCGTGCAGAGTAATAATCACTCTGTGTCTGACCCAGGGAGTCTTTGTTGGGACCGTGTAGAGGAATAATCGCTCCGCGTCTGTCCCCGGGAGTGTTTGATGGGACCGTGTAGAGGAATAATCACTCTGGGTCTGTCCCCCGGGAGTGTTTGATGGGACGATGTGGAGGGTGTTTCACTCTGTGTCTGACCCTAGTAGTGTGTGATTCGACGGTGTGGAGGGAGATTCACTTTGTGTCTGACGCCGAGAGTGTGTGATGGGACGATGTGGAGAGAGATTGACTCTGTGTCTGATCCCGGGAGTGTTTGATGGGACCGTGTAGAGGAATAATCACTCTGTGTCTGACCCCGAGAGTGTGTGATGTGACGGTGCGGATGGAGATTCACTCTGTGTCTGATCCCGGGAGTGTGTGATGAGACCGTGTAGATGAATAATCACTCTGTGTCTGACCCCGGGAGTGTTTGATGGGACCGTGTAGAGGAATAATCTCTCTGTGTCTGACCACGGGAGTGTGTGATCAGACGGTGCGGATGGAGATTCACTCTGTGTCTGACGCCGGGAGTGTGTGATGGGACGGTGTGGAAGGAGATTCACTCTGTGTCTGATCCCGGGAGTGTGTGATGGGACCGTGTAGAGGAATAATCACTCTGTCTGACCCCGGGAGTGTTCGATGGGACCGTGTAGAGGAATAATCTCTTTGTGTCTGACCACGGGAGTGTGTGATGGGACGGTGTGGAGGGAGATTCACTCTGTGTCTGTCCCCGGGAGTGTGTGAAGGGACGGTGTGGAGGGAATTCACTTTTTGTCTGACCCAGGGATTGTTTGATGGGACTGTGTAGAGGAATAATCACTCTGTGTCTGACCCCGTGAGCGTGTGATGACACGGTGTGGAGGGAGATTCACTCTTTGTCTGACCTCGGGAGTGTGTGATGCGACCGTGTAGATGAATAATCACTTTGTGTCTGACCATGGGACTGTGTGATGGGACGGTGTGGAGGGAGATTCACACTGTGTCTGAAACCGAGAGTGTTTGATGGGACGGCGTAGAGGAATAATCACTCTGTGTCTGACCCCGGGGGTGTTTTATGGGACCGTGTAGAGGAATAATCACTCTGTGTCTGACCCCGGGAGTGTTTGATGGGACCGTGTACAGGCATAATCACTCTGTGTCTGACCCCGGGAGTGTTTGATGGGACCGTGCAGAGTAATAATCACTCTGTGTCTGACCCAGGGAGTCTTTGTTGGGACCGTGTAGAGGAATAATCGCTCCGCGTCTGACCCCGGGAGTGTTTGATGGGACCGTGTAGAGGAATATACACTCTGGGTCTGTCCCCCGGGAGTGTTTGATGGGACGATGTGGAGGGTGTTTCACTCTGTGTCTGTCCCCGGGAGTGTGTGATGGGACGGTCTGGAGGGAGATTCACTCTGTGTCTGACCCTAGTAGTGTGTGATGGGACGGTGTGGAGGGAGATTCACTCTGTGTCTGACCCCGTGAGTGTATGATGGGACGGTGTGGAGGGAGATTCACTCTCTGTCTGACCCCGGGGGTGTTTGATGGGGCTGTGTAGAGGAACAATCACTCCGTGTCTGACCCCGGGAGTGTTGATGGGACCGTGTAGAGGAATAATCACTCTGTGTCTGGCCCCCGTGTGTGTTTGATGGGACGATCTGGAGGGAGATTCACTCTGTGTCTGACCCCGGGAGTATGTGATGGGACGGTCTGGAGGGAGATTCACTCTGTGTCTGACCCCGGGAGTGTTTGATGGGACAGTGTAGAGGAATAATCGCTCTGTGTCTGACCACGGGATTGTGTGATGGGACGGTGCTGATGGAGATTCACTCTGTGTCTGACCCCGGGAGTGTTTGATGGGACCGTGTAGAGGAAAAATCTCTCTGTTTCAGACCACGGGAGTGTGTGATGGGACGGTGTGGAGGGAGATTCACTCTGTGTCTGCCCCGGGGGTTTTTGATGGGACCGTGTAGAGGAATAATCACTTTGTGTCTGACCCCGGGAATGTTTGATGGGACCGTGTACAGGCATAATCACTCTGTCTCTGACCCCGGGAGTGTTGGATGGGACCGTGCAGAGTAATAATCACTCTGTGTCTGAGCCAGGGAGTCTTTGCTGGGACCGTGTAGAGGAATAATCTCTCTGTGTCTGACCACGGGAGTGTGTGATGGGACGGTGTGGAGGGAGATTCACTCTGTGTCTGACCCCGGGAGTGTTTGATGGGACCGTGTAGAGGAATAATCACTCTGTGTCTGACCCGGGGAGTGTGTGATGGGACGGTGTGGAGGGAGATTCACTTTTTGTCTGACCCAGGGATTGTTTGATGGGACCGTGTAGAGGAATAATCACTCTGTGTCTTACCCCGTGAGCGTGTGATGACACGGTGTGGAGGGAGATTCACTCTTTGTCTGACCTCGGGAGTGTGTGATGCGACCGTGTAGATGAATAATCACTCTGTGTCTGACCACGGGACTGTGTGATGGGACGGTGTGGAGGGAGATTCACACTGTGTCTGAAACCGAGAGTGTTTTATGGGACCGTGTAGAGGAATAATCACTCTGTGTCTGACCCCGGGAGTGTTTGATGGGACCGTGCAGAGTAATAATCACTCTGTGTCTGACCCAGGGAGCCTTTGTTGGGACCGTGTAGAGGAATAATCGCTCCGCGTCTGACCCCGGGAGTGTGTGATGTGACGGTGCGGATGGAGATTCACTCTGTGTCTGCTCCCGGGAGTGTGTGATGGGACCGTGTAGAGGAATAATCACTCTGTGTCTGACCCCGGGAGTGTTTGATGGGACCGTGCAGAGTAATAATCACTCTGTGTCTGACCCAGGGAGTCTTTGTTGGGACCGTGTAGAGGAATAATCGCTCCGCGTCTGTCCCCGGGAGTGTTTGATGGGACCGTGTAGAGGAATAATCACTCTGGGTCTGTCCCCCGGGAGTGCTTGATGGGACGATGTGGAGGGTGTTTCACTCTGTGTCTGACCCCGGGAGTGTGTGATGGGACGGTCTGGAGGGAGATTCACTCTGTGTCTGACCCTAGTAGTGTGTGATGGGACGGTGTGGAGGGAGATTCACTCTGTGTCTGACCCCGTGAGTGTACGATGGGACGGTGTGGAGGGAGATTCACTCTGTGTCTGACCCCGGGGGTGTTTGATGGGGCTGTGTAGAGGAACAATCACTCCGTGTCTGACCCCGGGAGTGTTTATGGGACCGTGTAGAGGAATAATCACTCTGTGTCTGGCCCCCGTGTGTGTTTGATGGGACGATGTGGAGGGAGATTCACTCTGTGTCTGACCCTAGTAGTGTGTGATGGGACTGTGTGGAGGAATAATCACTCTGTGTCTGACCCCCGGGTGTGTTTGATGGGACCGTGTAGAGGAATAATCACTCTGTGTCTGACCCCCGGGAGTGTTTGATGGTACTTTGTGGAGGGAGATTCACTCTGTGTCTGACCCCGGGAGTATGTGATGGGACGGTCTGGAGGGAGATTCACTCTGTGTCTGACCCTAGTAGTGTGTGATGGGACGGTGTGGAGGGAGATTCACTTTGTGTCTGACGCCGGGAGTGTGTGATGGGACGATGTGGAGGGAGATTCACTCTGTGTCTGACCCCGGGATTGTGTGATGGGACGGTGCGGATGGAGATTCACTCTGTGTCTGACCCCGGGAGTGTTTGATGGGACCGTGTAAAGGAATAATCTCTCTGTCTCTGACCCCGGGAGTGTTTGATGGGACCGTGCAGAGTAATAATCACTCTGTTTCTGAGCCAGGGAATCTTTGTTGGGACCGTGTAGAGGAATAATCTCTCTGTGTCTGACCACGGGAGTGTGTGATGGGACGGTGTGGAGGGAGATTCACTCTGTGTCTGACCCCGGGAGTGATTGATGGGACCGTGTAGAGGAATAATCACTCTGTGTCTGACCCCGGGAGTGTGTGATGGGACGGTGTGGAGGGAGATTCACTTTTTGTCTGACCCAGGGATTGTTTGATGGGACCGTGTAAAGGAATAATCTCTCTGTCTCTGACCCCGGGAGTGTTTGATGGGACCGTGCAGAGTAATAATCACTCTGTTTCTGAGCCAGGGAATCTTTGTTGGGACCGTGTAGAGGAATAATCTCTCTGTGTCTGACCACGGGAGTGTGTGATGGGACGGTGTGGAGGGAGATTCACTCTGTGTCTGACCCCGGGAGTGATTGATGGGACCGTGTAGAGGAATAATCACTCTGTGTCTGACCCCGGGAGTGTGTGATGGGACGGTGTGGAGGGAGATTCACTTTTTGTCTGACCCAGGGATTGTCTGATGGGACCGTGTAGAGGAATAATCACTCTGTGTCTGACCCCGTGAGCGTGTGATGACACGGTGTGGAGGGAGATTCACTCTTTGTCTGACCTCGGGAGTGTGTGATGCGACCGTGTAGATGAATAATCACTCTGTGTCTGACCACGGGACTGTGTGATGGGACGGTGTGGAGGGAGATTCACACTGTGTCTGAAACCGAGAGTGTTTGATGGGACCGTGTAGAGGAATAATCACTCTGTGTCTGACCCCGGGAGTGTTTGATGCGACCGTGCAGAGTTTAATCACTCTGTGTCTGACCCAGGGAGCCTTTGTTGGGACCGTGTAGAGGAATAATCGCTCCGCGTCTGACCCCGGGAGTGTTTGATGGGACCGTGTAGAGGAATAATCACTCTGTGTCTGACCCCGGGAGTGTGTGATGGGACCGTGTAGAGGAATAATCACTCTGTGTCTGACCCCGGGAGTGTTTGATGGGACCGTGTTGAGGAATAATCTCTCTGTGTCTGACCACGGGAGTGTGTGATCGGACGGTGCGGATGGAGATTCACTCTGTGTCTGACGCCGGGAGTGTGTGATGGGACGGTGTGGAGGGAGATTCACTCTGTGTCTGATCCCGGGAGTGTGTGATGGGACCGTGTAGAGGAATAATCACTCTGTCTGACCCCGGGAGTGTTTGATGGGACCGTGTAGAGGAATAATCTCTCTGTGTCTGACCACGGGAGTGTGTGATGGGACGGTGTGGAGGGAGATTCACTCTGTGTCTGACCCCGGGAGTGTGTGATGGGACGGTGTGGAGGGCAATTCACTTTTTGTCTGACCCAGGGATGGGACTGTGTAGAGGAATAATCACTCTGTGTCTGACCACGGGACTGTGTGATGGGACGGTGTGGAGGGAGATTCACACAGTGTCTGAAACCGAGAGTGTTTGATGGGACGGCGTAGAGGAATAATCACTCTGTGTCTGACCCCGGGGGTGTTTTATGGGACCGTGTAGAGGAATAATCACTCTGTGTCTGACCCCGGGAGTGTTTGATGGGACCGTGTACAGGCATAATCACTCTGTGTCTGACCCCTGGAGTGTTTGATGGGACCGTGCAGAGTAATAATCACTCTGTGTCTAACCCAGGGAGTCTTTGTTGGGAACGTGTAGAGGAATAATCGCTCCGCGTCTGACCCCGGGAGTGTTTGATGGGACCGTGTGGAGGGAGATTCAGTCTGTGCCTGACCCCGGGAGTGTTGATGGGACCGTGTAGAGGAATAATCACTCTGTGTCTGACCCCCTGGAGTGTTTGATGGGACCGTGTAGAGGAATAATCACTCTGTGTCTGACCCCCGGGAGTGTTTGATGGTACTTTGTGGAGGGAGATTCACTCTGTGTCTGACCCCGGGAGTATGTGATGGGACGGTCTGGAGGGAGATTCACTCTGTGTCTGACCCTAGTAGTGTGTGATGGGACGGTGTGGAGGGAGATTCACTTTGTGTCTGACGCCGGGAGTGTGTGATGGGACGATGTGGAGGGAGATTCACTCTGTGTCTGACCACGGGATTGTGTGATGGGACGGTGCGGATGGAGATTCACTCTGTGTCTGACCCCGGGAGTGTTTGATGGGACCGTGAAGAGTAATAATCACTCTGTTTCTGAGCCAGGGAATCTTTGTTGGGACCGTGTAGAGGAATAATCTCTCTGTGTCTGACCACGGGAGTGTGTGATGGGACGGTGTGGAGGGAGATTCACTCTGTGTCTGACCCCGGGGGTGTTTGATGGGGCTGTGTAGAGGAACAATCACTCCGTGTCTGACCCCGGGAGTGTTTATGGGACCGTGTAGAGGAATAATCACTCTGTGTCTGGCCCCCGTGTGTGTTTGATGGGACGATGTGGAGGGAGATTCACTCTGTGTCTGACCCTAGTAGTGTGTGATGGGACTGTGTGGAGGAATAATCACTCTGTGTCTGACCCCCGGGTGTGTTTGATGGGACCGTGTAGAGGAATAATCACTCTGTGTCTGACCCCCGGGAGTGTTTGATGGTACTTTGTGGAGGGAGATTCACTCTGTGTCTGACCCCGGGAGTATGTGATGGGACAGTCTGGAGGGAGATTCACTCTGTGTCTGACCCTAGTAGTGTGTGATGGGACGGTGTGGAGGGAGATTCACTTTGTGTCTGACGCCGGGAGTGTGTGATGGGACGATGTGGAGGGAGATTCACTCTGTGTCTGACCCCGGGATTGTGTGATGGGACGGTGCGGATGGAGATTCACTCTGTGTCTGACCCCGGGAGTGTTTGATGGGACCGTGTAAAGGAATAATCTCTCTGTCTCTGACCCCGGGAGTGTTTGATGGGACCGTGCAGAGTAATAATCACTCTGTTTCTGAGCCAGGGAATCATTGTTGGGACCGTGTAGAGGAATAATCTCTCTGTGTCTGACCACGGGAGTGTGTGATGGGACGGTGTGGAGGGAGATTCACTCTGTGTCTGACCCCGGGAGTGATTGATGGGACCGTGTAGAGGAATAATCACTCTGTGTCTGACCCCGGGAGTGTGTGATGGGTCGGTGTGGAGGGAGATTCACTTTTTGTCTGACCCAGGGATTGTCTGATGGGACCGTGTAGAGGAATAATCACTCTGTGTCTGACCCCGTGAGCGTGTGATGACACGGTGTGGAGGGAGATTCACTCTTTGTCTGACCTCGGGAGTGTGTGATGCGACCGTGTAGATGAATAATCACTCTGTGTCTGACCACGGGACTGTGTGATGGGACGGTGTGGAGGGAGATTCACACTGTGTCTGAAACCGAGAGTGTTTGATGGGACCGTGTAGAGGAATAATCACTCTGTGTCTGACCCCGGGAGTGTTTGATGCGACCGTGCAGAGTTTAATCACTCTGTGTCTGACCCAGGGAGCCTTTGTTGGGACCGTGTAGAGGAATAATCGCTCCGCGTCTGACCCCGGGAGTGTTTGATGGGACCGTGTAGAGGAATAATCACTCTGTGTCTGACCCCGGGAGTGTGTGATGGGACCGTGTAGAGGAATAATCACTCTGTGTCTGACCCCGGGAGTGTTTGATGGGACCGTGTTGAGGAATAATCTCTCTGTGTCTGACCACGGGAGTGTGTGATCGGACGGTGCGGATGGAGATTCACTCTGTGTCTGACGCCGGGAGTGTGTGATGGGACGGTGTGGAGGGAGATTCACTCTGTGTCTGATCCCGGGAGTGTGTGATGGGACGTGTAGAGGAATAATCACTCTGTCTGACCCCGGGAGTGTTTGATGGGACCGTGTAGAGGAATAATCTCTCTGTGTCTGACCACGGGAGTGTGTGATGGGACGGTGTGGAGGGAGATTCACTCTGTGTCTGACCCCGGGAGTGTGTGATGGGACGGTGTGGAGGGCAATTCACTTTTTGTCTGACCCAGGGATTGTTTGATGGGACTGTGTAGAGGAATAATCACTCTGTGTCTGACCCCGTGAGCGTGTGATGACACGGTGTGGAGGGAGATTCACTCTTTGTCTGACCTCGGGAGTGTGTGATGCGACTGTGTAGATGAATAATCACTCTGTGTCTGACCACGGGACTGTGTGATGGGACGGTGTGGAGGGAGATTCACACAGTGTCTGAAACCGAGAGTGTTTGATGGGACGGCGTAGAGGAATAATCACTCTGTGTCTGACCCCGGGGGTGTTTTATGGGACCGTGTAGAGGAATAATCACTCTGTGTCTGACCCCGGGAGTGTTTGATGGGACCGTGTACAGGCATAATCACTCTGTGTCTGACCCCGGGAGTGTTTGATGGGACCGTGCAGAGTAATAATCACTCTGTGTCTAACCCAGGGAGTCTTTGTTGGGACCGTGTAGAGGAATAATCGCTCCGCGGCTGACCCCGGGAGTGTTTGATGGGACCGTGTACAGGCATAATCACTCTGTCTCTGACCCCGGGAATGTTTGATGCGACCGTGTACAGGCATCATCACTCTGTGTCTGACCCCGGGAGTGTTTGATGAGACCGTGCAGAGTAATAATCACTCTGTGTCTGACCCAGGGAGCCTTTATTGGGACCGTGTAGAGGAATAATCGCTCCGCGTCTGACCCCGGGAGTGTTTGATGGGACCGTGTAGAGGAATAATCACTCTGTGTCTGACCCCCGGGAGTGTTGGATGGGACGATGTGGAGGGTGTTTCACTCTGTGTCTAACCCCGGGAGTATGTGATGGGTCGGTCTGGAGGGAGACTCACTCTGTGTCTGAACCTAGTAGAGTGTGATGGGACGGTGTGGAGGGAGATTCACTCTTTGTCTGACCTCGGGAGTGTGTGATGCGACCGTGTAGATGAATAATCACTCTGTGTCTGACCACGGGACTGTGTGATGGGACGGTGTGGAGGGAGATTCACACTGTGTCTGAAACCGAGAGTGTTTGATGGGACCGTGTAGAGGAATAATCACTCTGTGTCTGACCCCGGGAGTGTTTGATGGGACCGTGCAGAGTAATAATCACTCTGTGTCTGACCCAGGGAGCCTTTGTTGGGACCGTGTAGAGGAATAATCGCTCCGCGTCTGACCCCGGGAGTGTTTGATGGGTCCGTGTAGAGGAATAATCACTCTGTGTCTGACCCCCGGGAGTGTTTGATGGGACGATGTGGTGGGGGTTTCACTCTGTGTCTGACCCCGGGAGTATGTGATGGGTCGGTCTGGAGGGAGACTCACTCTGTGTCTGTCCCTAGTAGTGTGTGATGGGACGGTGTGGAGGGAGATTCACTCTGTGTCTGACCCCGTGAGTGTACGATGGGACGGTGCGGATGGAGATTCACTCTGTGTCTGACCCCGGGAGTGTTTGATGGGACCGTGTAGAGGAATAATCTCTCTGTGTCAGACCCCGTGAGCGTGTGATGACACGGTGTGGAGGGTGATTCACTCTTTGTCTGACCTCGGGAGTGTGTGATGCGACCGTGTAGATGAATAATCACTCTGTGTCTGACCACGGGACTGTGCGATGGGACGGTGTGGAGGGAGATTCACACTGTGTCTGAAACCGAGAGTGTTTGATGGGACCGTGCAGAGGAATAATCACTCTGTGTCTGACCCCGGGAATGTTTGATGGGACCGTGTACAGGCATCATCACTCTGTGTCTGACCCCGGGAGTGTTTGATGAGACCGTGCAGAGTAATAATCAATCTGTGTCTGACCCAGGGAGCCTTTGTTGGGACCGGGTAGAGGAATAATCGCTCCGCATCTGACCCGGGAGTGTTTGATGGGACGATGTGGAGGGTGTTTCACTCTGTGTGTGACCCCGGGAGTATGTGATGGATCGGTCTGGAGGGAGATTCACTCTGTGTCTGACCCTAGTAGTGTGTGATGGGACGGTGTGGAGGGAGATTCACTCTGTGTCTGACCCCGGGGGTGTTTGATGGGGCTGTGTAGAGGAACAATCACTCCGTGTATGACCCCGGGAGTGTTGATGGGACCGTGTAGATGAATAATCACTCTGTGTCTGACCACGGGACTGTGCGATGGGACGGTGTGGGGGGAGATTCACACAGTGTCTGAAACCGAGAGTGTTTGATGGGACCGTGCAGAGGAATAATCACTCTGCGTCTGACCCCGGGAATGTTTGATGCGACCGTGTACAGGCATCATCACTCTGTGTCTGACCCCGGGAGTGTTTGATGAGACCGTGCAGAGTAATAATCAATCTGTGTCTGACCCAGGGAGTCTTTGTTGGGACCGTGTAGAGGAATAATCGCTCCGCATCTGACCCGGGAGTGTTTGATGGGACCGTGTAGAGGAATAATCACTCTGTGTCTGACCCCCGGGAGTGTTTGATGGGACGATGTGGAGGGTGTTTCACTCTGTGTGTGACCCCGGGAGTATGTGATGGATCGGTCTGGAGGGAGATTCACTCTGTGTCTGACCCTAGTAGTGTGTGATGGGACGGTGTGGAGGGAGATTCACTCTGTGTCTGACCCCGGGGGTGTTTGATGGGGCTGTGTAGAGGAACAATCACTCCGTGTATGACCCCGGGAGTGTTGATGGGACCGTGTAGATGAATAATCACTCTGTGTCTGACCCCCGGGAGTGTTTGATGGTACTTTGTGGAGGGAGATTCACTCTGTGTCTGACCCCGGGAGTATGTGATGGGACAGTCTGGAGGGAGATTCACTCTGTGTCTGACCCTAGTAGTGTGTGATGGGACGGTGTGGAGGGAGATTCACTTTGTGTCTGACGCCGGGAGTGTGTGATGGGACGATGTGGAGGGAGATTCACTCTGTGTCTGACCCCGGGATTGTGTGATGGGACGGTGCGGATGGAGATTCACTCTGTGTCTGACCACGGGAGTGTTTGATGGGACCGTGTAGAGGAATAATCTCTCTGTGGCAGACCACGGGAGTGTTTGATGGGACCGTGTAGAGGAATAATCTCTCTGTGGCAGACCACGGGAGTGTGTGATGGGACGGTGTGGAGGGAGATTCACTCTGTGTCTGACCCCGGGAGTGTTTGATGGGACCGTGTAGATGAATAATCACTCGTTTCTGACCCCGGGAGTGTGTGATGGGACTGTGTGGAGGGAGATTCACTCTGTGTCTGATCCCGGGAGTGTGTGATGGGACCGTGTAGAGGAATAATCACTCTGTGTCTGACCCCGGGAGTGTTTGATGGGACCGTGTAGAGGAATAATCTCTCTGTGTCTGACCACGGGAGTGTGTGATGGGACGATGTGGAGGGTGATTCACTCTGTGTCTGACCCCGGGAGTATGTGATGGGTCGGTCTGGAGGGAGATTCACTCTGTGTCTGACCCTAGTAGTGTGTGATGGGACTGTGTGGAGGGAGATTCACTCTGTGTCTGACCCCGGGGGTGTTTGATGGGGCTGTGTAGAGGAACAATCACTCCGTGTATGACCCCGGGAGTGTTGATGGGACCGTGTAGATGAATAATCACTCTGTGTCTGACCCCCGGGAGTGTTTGATGGGACCGTGTAGAGGAATAATCACTCTGTGTCTGACCCCCGGGAGTGTTTGATGGTACTTTGTGGAGGGAGATTCACTCTGTGTCTGACCCCGGGAGTATGTGATGGGACGGTCTGGAGGGAGATTCACTCTGTGTCTGACCCTAGTAGTGTGTGATGGGACGGTGTGGAGGGAGATTCACTTTGTGTCTGACGCCGGGAGTGTGTGATGGGACGATGTGGAGGGAGATTCACTCTGTGTCTGACCCCGGGATTGTGTGATGGGACGGTGCGGATGGAGATTCACTCTGTGTCTGACCCCGGGAGTGTTTGATGGGACCGTGTAGAGGAATAATCTCTCTGTGGCAGACCACGGGAGTGTGTGATGGGACGGTGTGGAGGGAGATTCACTCTGTGTCTGACCCCGGGAGTGTTTGATGGGACCGTGTAGATGAATAATCACTCTGTTTCTGACCCCGGGAGTGTGTGATGGGACTGTGTGGGGGGAGATTCACTCTGTGTTTGACCCCGGGGGTGTTTGATGGGACTGTGTAGAGGAATAATCACTCCGTGTCTGACCCCCGGGAGTGTATGATGGGACCGTGTAGAGGAATAATCACTCTGTGTCTGACACCCGGGAGTGTTTGATGGGACGATGTGGAGGGAGATTCACTCAGTGTGTGACCCCGGGAGTATGTGATGGGACGGTCTGGAGGGAGATTCACTCCGTGTCTGACCCTAGTAGTGTGTGATGGGACGGTGTGGAGGGAGATTCACTTTGTGTCTGACGCCGGGAGTGTGTGATGGGACGATGTGGAGGGAGATTCACTCTGTGTCTGATCCCGGGAGTGTTTGATGGGACCGTGTAGAGGAATAATCACTCTGTGTCTGACCCCGGGAGTGTGTGATGTGACGGTGCGGATGGAGATTCACTCTGTGTCTGATCCCGGGAGTGTGTGATGGGACCGTGTAGAGGAATAATCACTCTGTGTCTGACCCCGGGAGTGTTTGATGGGACCGTGTAGAGGAATAATCTCTCTGTGTCTGACCACGGGAGTGTGTGATGGGACGATGTGGAGGGTGATTCACTCTGTGTCTGACCCCGGGAGTATGTGATGGGTCGGTCTGGAGGGAGACTCACTCTGTGTCTGACCCTAGTAGTGTGTGATGGGACGGTGTGGAGGGAGATTCACTCTGTGTCTGACCCCGTGAGTGTACGATGGGACGGTGCGGATGGAGATTCACTCTGTGTCTGACCCCGGGAGTGTTTGATGGGACCGTGTAGAGGAATAATCTCTCTGTGTCAGACCACGGGAGTGTGTGATGGGACGGTGTCGAGGGAGATTCAGTCTGTGTCTGACCCCGGGAGTGTTTGATGGGACAGTGTAGAGGAATAATCTCTCTGTGTCTGACCACGGGATTGTGTGATGGGAAGGTGCGGATGGAGATTCACTCTGTGTCTGACCCCGGGAGTGTTGGATGGGACCGTGTAGAGGAATAATCACTTTGTGCCTGACCCCGGGAATGTTTGATGGGACCGTGTACAGGCATAATCACTGTGTCTGACCCCGGGAGTGTTTGATGGGACCGTGCAGAGTAATAATCACTCTGTGTCTGAGCCAGGGAGTCTTTGTTGGGACCGTGTAGAGGAATAATCTCTCTGTGTCTGACCACGGGAGTGTGTGACGGGACGGTGTGGAGGGAGATTCACACTGTGCCTGACCCCGGGAGTGTTTGATGGGACCGTGTAGAGGAATAATCGCTCTGTGTCTGACCCCGGGAGTGTGTGATGGGACGGTGTGGAGGGAGTTTCACTTATTGTCTGACCCAGGGATTGTTTGATGGGACCGTGTAGAGGAATAATCACACTGTGTCTGACACCGTGAGCGTGTGATGACACGGTGTGGAGGGAGATTCACTCTTAATCTGACCTCGGGAGTGTGAGATGCGACCGTGTAGATGAATAATCACTCTGTGTCTGACCACGGTACTGTGTGATGGGACGGTGTGGAGGGTGATTCACACTGTGTCTGAAACCGAGAGTGTTTGATGGGACCGTGTAGAGGAATAATCACTCTGTGTCTGACCCCGGGAATGTTTGATGGGACCGTGTACAGGCATCATCACTCTGTGTCCGACTCCGGGAGTGTTTGATGAGACCGTGCAGAGTAATAATCACTCTGTGTCTGACCCCCGGGAGTGTTTGATGGGACGATGTGGAGGGTGTTTCACTCTGTGTGTGACCCCGGGAGTATGTGATGGGTCGGTCTGGAGGGAGATTCACTCAGTGTCTGACCCTAGTAGTGTGTGATGGGACGGTGTGGAGGGAGATTCACTCTGTGTCTGACCCCGGGGGTGTTTGATGGGGCTGTGTAGAGGAACAATCACTCCGTGTATGACCCCGGGAGTGTTGATGGGACCGTGTAGAGGAATAATCACTCTGTGTCTGACCCCCGGGAGTGTTTGATGGGACTGTGTGGAGGGAGATTCACTCTGTGTCTGACCCCGGGAGTATGTGATGGGACTGTGTGGAGGGAGATTCACTCTGTGTGTGACCCCGGGAGTATGTGATGGGACGGTCTGGAGGGAGATTCACTCTGTGTCTGACACTAGTAGTGTGTGATGGGACGGTGTGGAGGGAGATTCACTTTGTGTCTGACGCCGGGAGTGTGTGATGGGACGATGTGGAGGGAGATTCACTCTGTGTCTGATCCCGGGAGTGTTTGATGGGACCGTGTAGAGGAATAATCACTCTGTGTCTGACCCCGGGAGTGTGTGATGTGACGGTGCGGATGGAGATTCACTCTGTGTCTGATGCCGGGAGTGTGTGATGGGTCCGTGTAGAGGAATAATCACTCTGTGTCTGACCCCGGGTGTGTTTGATGGGACCGTGTAGAGGAATAATCTCTCTGTGTCTGACCACGGGAGTGTGTGATGGGATGGTGCGGATGGAGATTCACTCTGTGTCTGACGCCGGGAGTGTGTCATGGGACGGTGTGGGGAGAGATTCACTCTGTGTCTGATCCCGGGAGTGTGTGATGGGACCGTGTAGAGGAATAATCTCTCTGTGTCTGACCACGGGAGTGTGTGATGGGACGGTGTGGAGGGAGATTCACTCTGTGGCTGACCCCGGGAGTGTGTGATGGGACGGTGTGGAGGGCAATTCACTTTTTGTCTGACCCAGGGATTGTTTGATGGGACCGTGTAGAGGAATAATCACTCTGTGTCTGACCCCGTGAGCGTGTGATGACACGGTGTGGAGGGAGATTCACTTTGTGTCTGACGACGGGAGTGTGTGATGGGACGATGTGGAGGGAGATTCACTCTGTGTCTGACCCCGGGACTGTGTGATGGGACGGTGCGGATGGAGATTCACTCTTTGTCTGACCCAGGGATTGTTTGATGGGACTGTGTAGAGGAATAATCACTCTGTGTCTGACCCCGTGAGCGTGTGATGACACGGTGTGGAGGGAGATTCACTCTTTGTCTGACCTCGGGAGGGTGTGATGCGACCGTGTAGATGAATAATCACTCTGTGTCTGACCAGGGGACTGTGTGATGGGACGGTGTGGAGGGAGATTCACACTGTGTCTGAAACAGAGAGTGTTTGATGGGACCGTGTAGAGGAATAATCACTCAGTGTCTGACCCCGGGAGTGTTTGATGGGACCGTGCAGAGTAATAATCACTCTGTGTCTGACCCAGGGAGCCTTTGTTGGGACCGTGTAGAGGAATGATCTCTCTGTGTCTGACCACGGGAGTGTGTGATGGGACGGTGTGGAGGGAGATTCACTCTGTGTCTGACCCCGGGAGTGTGTGATGGGACGGTGTGGAGGGAGATTCACTTTTTGTCTGACCCAGGGATTGTCTGATGGGACCGTGTATAGGAATAATCACTCTGTGTCTGACCCCGTGAGCGTGTGATGACACGGTGTGGAGGGAGATTCACTCTTTGTCTGACCTCGGGAGTGTGTGATGCGACCGTGTAGATGAATAATCACTCTGTGTCTGACCACGGGACTGTGTGATGGGACGGTGTGGAGGGAGATTCACACTGTGTCTGAAACAGAGAGTGTTTGATGGGACCGTGTAGAGGAATAATCACTCAGTGTCTGACCCCGGGAGTGTTTGATGGGACCGTGCAGAGTAATAATCACTCTGTGTCTGACCCAGGGAGCCTTTGTTGGGACCGTGTAGAGGAATAATCGCTCCGCGTCTGACCCCGGGAGTGTTTGATGGGACCGTGTAGAGGAATAATCACTCTGTGTCTGACCCCGGGAGTGTGTGATGGGACCGTGTAGAGGAATAATCACTCTGTGTCTGACCCCGGGAGTGTTTGATGGGACCGTGTAGAGGAATAATCTCTCTGTGTCTGACCACGGGAGTGTGTGATCGGACGGTGCGGATGGAGATTCACTCTGTGTCTGACGCCGGGAGTGTGTGATGGGACGGTGTGGAGGGAGATTCACTCTGTGTCTGATCCCGGGAGTGTGTGATGGGACCGGGTAGATGAATAATCACTCTGTCTGACCCCGGGAGTGTTTGATGGGACCGTGTTGAGGAATAATCTCTCTGTGTCTGACCACGGGAGTGTGTGATGGGACGGTGTGGAGGGAGATTCACTCTGTGGCTGACCCCGGGAGTGTGTGATGGGACGGTGTGGAGGGCAATTCACTTTTTGTCTGACCCAGGGATTGTTTGATGGGACTGTGTAGAGGAATAATCACTCTGTGTCTGACCACGGGAGCCTTTGTTGGGACCGTGTAGAGGAATAATATCTCTGTGTCTGACCACGGGAGTGTGTGATGGGACGGTGTGGAGGGAGATTCACTCTGTGTCTGACCCCGGGAGTGTGTGATGGGACGGTGTGGAGGGAGATTCACTTTTTGTCTGACCCAGGGATTGTCTGATGGGACCGTGTAGAAGAATAATCACTCTGTGTCTGACCCCGTGAGCGTGTGATGACACGGTGTGGAGGGAGATTCACTCTTTGTCTGACCTCGGGAGTGTGTGATGCGACCGTGTAGATGAATAATCACTCTGTGTCTGACCACGGGACTGTGTGATGGGACGGTGTGGAGGGAGATTCACACTGTGTCTGAAACAGAGAGTGTTTGATGGGACCGTGTAGAGGAATAATCACTCAGTGTCTGACCCAGGGAGCCTTTGTTGCGACCGTGTAGAGGAATAATCGCTCCGCGTCTGACCCCGGGAGTGTTTGATGGGACCGTGTAGAGGAATAATCACTCTGTGTCTGACCCCGGGAGTGTTTGATGGGACCGTGTTGAGGAATAATCTCTCTGTGTCTGACCACGGGAGTGTGTGATGGGACGGTGTGGAGGGAGATTCACTCTGTGGCTGACCCCGGGAGTGTGTGATGGGACGGTGTGGAGGGCAATTCACTTTTTGTCTGACCCAGGGATTGTTTGATGGGACTGTGTAGAGGAATAATCACTCTGTGTCTGACCCAGGGAGCCTTTGTTGGGACCGTGTAGAGGAATAATATCTCTGTGTCTGACCACGGGAGTGTGTGATGGGACGGTGTGGAGGGAGATTCACTCTGTGTCTGAAACAGAGAGTGTTTGATGGGACCGTGTAGAGGAATAATCACTCAGTGTCTGACCCCGGGAGTGTTTGATGGGACCGTGCAGAGTAATAATCACTCTGTGTCTGACCCGGGGAGTGTTTGATGGGACCGTGTAAAGGAATAATCACTCTGTCTCTGACCCCGGGAGTGTTTGATGGGACCGTGCAGAGTAATAATCACTCTGTGTCTAACCCAGGGAGTCTTTGTTGGGAACGTGTAGAGGAATAATCGCTCCGCGTCTGACCCCGGGAGTGTTTGATGGGACCGTGTGGAGGGAGATTCAGTCTGTGTCTGACCCCGGGAGTGTTGATGGGACGATGTGGAGGGTGTTTCACTCTGTGTCTGACCCCGGGAGTGTGTGATGGGACGGTGTGGAGGGAGATTCACTTTTTGTCTGACCCAGGGATTGTCTGATGGGACCGTGTAGAGGAATAATCACTCTGTGTCTGACCCCGTGAGCGTGTGATGACACGGTGTGGAGGGAGATTCACTCTTTGTCTGACCTCGGGAGTGTGTGATGCGACCGTGTAGATGAATAATCACTCTCTGTCTGAACACGGGACTGTGTGATGGGACGGTGTGGAGGGAGATTCACACTGTGTCTGAAACAGAGAGTGTTTGATGGGACCGTGTAGAGGAATAATCACTCAGTGTCTGACCCCGGGAGTGTTTGATGGGACCGTGCAGAGTAATAATCACTCTGTGTCTGACCCAGGGAGCCTTTGTTGGGACCGTGTAGAGGAATGATCTCTCTGTGTCTGACCACGGGAGTGTGTGATGGGACGGTGTGGAGGGAGATTCACTCTGTGTCTGACCCCGGGAGTGTGTGATGGGACGGTGTGGAGGGAGATTCACTTTTTGTCTGACCCAGGGATTGTCTGATGGGACCGTGTAGAGGAATAATCACTCTGTGTCTGACCCCGTGAGCGTGTGATGACACGGTGTGGAGGGAGATTCACTCTTTGTCTGACCTCGGGAGTGTGTGATGCGACCGTGTAGATGAATAATCACTCTGTGTCTGACCACGGGACTGTGTGATGGGACGGTGTGGAGGGAGATTCACACTGTGTCTGAAACAGAGAGTGTTTGATGGGACCGTGTAGAGGAATAATCACTCAGTGTCTGACCCCGGGAGTGTTTGATGGGACCGTGCAGAGTAATAATCACTCTGTGTCTGACCCAGGGAGCCTTTGTTGGGACCGTGTAGAGGAATAATCGCTCCGCGTCTGACCCCGGGAGTGTTTGATGGGACCGTGTAGAGGAATAATCACTCTGTGTCTGACCCCGGGAGTGTGTGATGGGACCGTGTAGAGGAATAATCACTCTGTGTCTGACCCCGGGAGTGTTTGATGGGACCGTGTAGAGGAATAATCTCTCTGTGTCTGACCACGGGAGTGTGTGATCGGACGGTGCGGATGGAGATTCACTCTGTGTCTGACGCCGGGAGTGTGTGATGGGACGGTGTGGAGGGAGATTCACTCTGTGTCTGATCCCGGGAGTGTGTGATGGGACCGGGTAGAGGAATAATCACTCTGTCTGACCCCGGGAGTGTTTGATGGGACCGTGTTGAGGAATAATCTCTCTGTGTCTGACCACGGGAGTGTGTGATGGGACGGTGTGGAGGGAGATTCACTCTGTGGCTGACCCCGGGAGTGTGTGATGGGACGGTGTGGAGGGCAATTCACTTTTTGTCTGACCCAGGGATTGTTTGATGGGACTGTGTAGAGGAATAATCACTCTGTGTCTGACCACGGGAGCCTTTGTTGGGACCGTGTAGAGGAATAATATCTCTGTGTCTGACCACGGGAGTGTGTGATGGGACGGTGTGGAGGGAGATTCACTCTGTGTCTGACCCCGGGAGTGTGTGATGGGACGGTGTGGAGGGAGATTCACTTTTTGTCTGACCCAGGGATTGTCTGATGGGACCGTGTAGAGGAATAATCACTCTGTGTCTGACCCCGTGAGCGTGTGATGACACGGTGTGGAGGGAGATTCACTCTTTGTCTGACCTCGGGAGTGTGTGATGCGACCGTGTAGATGAATAATCACTCTGTGTCTGACCACGGGACTGTGTGATGGGACGGTGTGGAGGGAGATTCTCACTGTGTCTGAAACAGAGAGTGTTTGATGGGACCGTGTAGAGGAATAATCACTCAGTGTCTGACCCCGGGAGTGTTTGATGGGACCGTGCAGAGTAATAATCACTCTGTGTCTGACCCAGGGAGCCTTTGTTGCGACCGTGCAGAGGAATAATCGCTCCGCGTCTGACCCCGGGAGTGTTTGATGGGACCGTGTAGAGGAATAATCACTCTGTGTCTGACCACGGGAGCCTTTGTTGGGACCGTGTAGAGGAATAATATCTCTGTGTCTGACCACGGGAGTGTGTGATGGGACGGTGTGGAGGGAGATTCACTCTGTGTCTGACCCCGGGAGTGTGTGATGGGACGGTGTGGAGGGAGATTCACTTTTTGTCTGACCCAGGGATTGTCTGATGGGACCGTGTAGAGGAATAATCTCTCTGTGTCTGACCACGGGAGTGTGTGATGGGACCGTGTAGAGGAATAATCACTCTGTGTCTGACCCCGTGAGCGTGTGATGACACGGTGTGGAGGGAGATTCACTCTTTGTCTGACCTCGGGAGTGTGTGATGCGACCGTGTAGATGAATAATCACTCTGTGTCTGACCACGGGACTGTGTGATGGGACGGTGTGGAGGGAGATTCACACTGTGTCTGAAACAGAGAGTGTTTGATGGGACCGTGTAGAGGAATAATCACTCAGTGTCTGACCCCGGGAGTGTTTGATGGGACCGTGCAGAGTAATAATCACTCTGTGTCTGACCCAGGGAGCCTTTGTTGCGACCGTGTAGAGGAATAATCGCTCCGCGTCTGACCCCGGGAGTGTTTGATGGGACCGTGTAGAGGAATAATCACTCTGTGTCTGACCCCGGGAGTGTTTGATGGGACCGTGTTGAGGAATAATCTCTCTGTGTCTGACCACGGGAGTGTGTGATGGGACGGTGTGGAGGGAGATTCACTCTGTGGCTGACCCCGGGAGTGTGTGATGGGACGGTGTGGAGGGCAATTCACTTTTTGTCTGACCCAGGGATTGTTTGATGGGACTGTGTAGAGGAATAATCACTCTGTGTCTGACCCAGGGAGCCTTTGTTGGGACCGTGTAGAGGAATAATATCTCTGTGTCTGACCACGGGAGTGTGTGATGGGACGGTGTGGAGGGAGATTCACTCTGTGTCTGACCCCGGGAGTGTGTGATGGGACGGTGTGGAGGGAGATTCACTTTTTGTCTGACCCAGGGATTGTCTGATGGGACCGTGTAGAGGAATAATCACTCTGTGTCTGACCCCGTGAGCGTGTGATGACACGGTGTGGAGGGAGATTCACTCTTTGTCTGACCTCGGGAGTGTGTGATGCGACCGTGTAGATGAATAATCACTCTGTGTCTGACCACGGGACTGTGTGATGGGACGGTGTGGAGGGAGATTCACACTGTGTCTGAAACAGAGAGTGTTTGATGGGACCGTGTAGAGGAATAATCACTCAGTGTCTGACCCCGGGAGTGTTTGATGGGACCGTGCAGAGTAATAATCACTCTGTGTCTGACCCAGGGAGCCTTTGTTGGGACCGTGTAGAGGAATAATCGCTCCGCGTCTGACCCCGGGAGTGTTTGATGGGACCGTGTAGAGGAATAATCACTCTGTGTCTGACCCCGGGAGTGTGTGATGGGACCGTGTAGAGGAATAATCACTCTGTGTCTGACCACGGGAGTGTGTGATCGGACGGTGCGGATGGAGATTCACTCTGTGTCTGACCACGGGAGTGTGTGATCGGACGGTGCGGATGGAGATTCACTCTGTGTCTGATCCCGGGAGTGTGTGATGGGACCGGGTAGAGGAATAATCACTCAGTCTGACCCCGGGAGTGTTTGATGGGACCGTGTAGAGGAATAATCTCTCTGTGTCTGACCACGGGAGTGTGTGATGGGACGGTGTGGAGGGAGATTCACTCTGTGGCTGACCCCGGGAGTGTGTGATGGGACGGTGTGGAGGGCAATTCACTTTTTGTCTGACCCAGGGATTGTTTGATGCGACTGTGTAGAGGAATAATCACTCTGTGTCTGACCCCGTGAGCGTGTGATGACACGGTGTGGAGGGAGATTCACTCTTTGTCTGACCTCGGGAGTGTGTGATGCGACCGTGTAGATGAATAATCACTCTGTGTCTGACCACGGGACTGTGTGATGGGACGGTGTGGAGGGAGATTCACACTGTGTCTGAAACCGAGAGTGTTTGATGGGACCGTGCAGAGGAATAATCACTCTGTGTCTGACCCCGGGAATGTTTGATGGGACCGTGTACAGGCATCATCACTCTGTGTCTGACCCCGGGAGTGTTTGATGAGAACGTGCAGAGGAATAATCTCTCTGTGTCTGACCCAGGGAGTCTTTGTTGGGACCGTGTAGAGGAATAATCGCTCCGCATCTGACCCGGGAGAGTTTGATGGGAACGTGTAGAGGAATAATCACTCTGTGTCTGACCCCCGGGAGTATTAGATGGGACGATGTGGAGGGTGTTTCACTCTGTGTGTGACCCCGGGAGTATGTGATGGGTCGGTCTGGAGGGAGATTCACTCTGTGTCTGACCCTAGTAGTGTGTGATGGGACGGTGTGGAGGGAGATTCACTCTGTGTCTGACCCCGGGGGTGTTTGATGGGGCTGTGTAGAGGAACAATCACTCCGTGTATGACCCCGGGAGTGTTGATGGGACCGTGTAGAGGAATAATCACTCTGTGTCTGACCCCCGGGAGTGTTTGATGGGACCGTGTAGTGGAATAATCACTCTGTGTCTGACCACCGGGAGTGTTTGATGGTACTTTGTGGAGGGAGATTCACTCTGTGTCTGACCCCGGGAGTATGTGATGGGACGGTCTGGAGGGAGATTCACTCTGTGTCTGACCCTAGTAGTGTGTGATGGGACGGTGTGGAGGGAGATTCACTTTGTGTCTGACGCCGGGAGTGTGTGATGGGACGATGTGGAGGGAGATTCACTCTGTGTCTGACCCCGGGATTGTGTGATGGGACGGTGCGGATGGAGATTCACTCTGTGTCTGACCCCGGGAGTGTTTGATGGGACCGTGTAGAGGAATAATCTCTCTGTGTCTGACCACGGGAGTGTGTCATGGGAGGTTGTGGAGGGAGATTCACTCTGTGTCTGACCCCGGGAGTGTTTGATGGGACAGTGTAGAGGAATAATCTCTCTGTGTCTGACCACGGGAGTGTGTCATGGGAGGTTGTGGAGGGAGATTCACTCTGTGTCTGACCCCGGGAGTGTTTGATGGGACCGTGTAGATGAATAATCACTCTGTTTCTGACCCCGGGAGTGTGTGATGGGACTGTGTGGAGGGAGATTCACTCTGTGTTTGACCCCGGGGGTGTTTGATGGGACCGTGTAGAGGAATAATCACTCCGTGTCTGATCCCCGGGAGTGTATGATGGGACCGTGTAGAGGAATAATTACTCTGTGTCTGACACCCGGGAGTGTTTGATGGGACGATGTGGAGGGAGATTCACTCTGTGTGTGACCCCGGGAGTATGTGATGGGACGGTCTGGAGGGAGATTCACTCTGTGTCTGACCCTAGTAGTGTGTGATGGGACGGTGTGGAGGGAGATTCACTTTGTGTCTGACGCCGGGAGTGTGTGATGGGACGATGTGAAGGGAGATTCACTCTGTGTCTGATCCCGGGAATGTTTGATGGGACCGTGTAGAAGAATAATCACTCTGTGTCTGACCCCGGGAGTGTGTGATGTGACGGTGCGGATGGAGATTCACTCTGTGTCTGATGCCGGGAGTGTGTGATGGGACCGTGTAGAGGAATAATCACTCTGTGTCTGACCCCGGGAGTGTTTGATGGGAGCGTGTAGAGGAATAATCTCTCTGTGTCTGACCACGGGAGTGTGTGATGGGACGATGTGGAGGGTGTTTCACTCTGTGTCTGACCCCGGGAGTATGTGATGGGTCGGTCTGGAGGGAGACTCACTCTGTGTCTGACCCTAGTAGTGTGTGATGGGAAGGTGTGGAGGGAGATTCACTCAGTGTCTGACCCCGTGAGTGTACGATGGGACGGTGCGGATGGAGATTCACTCTGTGTCTGACCCCGGGAGTGTTTGATGGGACCGTGTAGAGGAATAATCTCTATGTGTCAGACCACGGGAGTGTGTGATGGGACGGTGTCGAGGGAGATTCAGTCTGTGTCTGACCCCGGGACTGTTTGATGGGACAGTGTAGAGGAATAATCTCTCTGTGTCTGACCACGGGATTGTGTGATGGGACGGTGCGGATGGAGATTCACTCTGTGTCTGACCCCGGGAGTGTTTGATGGGACCGTGTAGAGGAATAATCACATTGTGCCTGACCCCGGGAATGTTTGATGGGACCGTGTACAGGCATAATCACTGTGTCTGACCCCGGGAGTGTTTGATGGGACCGTGCAGAGTAATAATCACTCTGTGTCTGAGCCAGGGAGTCTTTGTTGGGACCGTGTAGAGGAATAATCTCTCTGTGTCTGAGCCAGGGATTGTTTGATGGGACCGTGTAGAGGAATAATCACTCTGTGTCTGACCCCGTGAGCGTGTGATGACACGGTGTGGAGGGAGATTCACTCTTTGTCTGACCTCGGGAGTGTGTGATGCGACCGTGTAGATGAATAATCACTCTGTGTCTGACCACGGGACTGTGTGATGGGACGGTGTGGAGGGAGATTCACACTGTGTCTGAAACCGAGAGTGTTTGATGGGACCGTGTAGAGGAATAATCACTCTGTGTCTGACCCCGGGAGTGTTTGATGAGACCGTGCAGAGTAATAATCACTCTGTGTCTGACCCAGGCAGTCTTTGTTGGGACCGTGTAGAGGAATAATCGCTCCGCATCTGACCCGGGAGTGTTTGATGGGACCGTGAAGAGGAATAATCACTCTGTGTCTGACCCCCGGGAGTGTTTGATGGGACGATGTGGAGGGTGTTTCACTCTGTGTGTGACCCCGGGAGTATGTGATGGGTCGGTCTGGAGGGAGATTCACTCTGTGTCTGACCCTAGTAGTGTGTGATGGGACGGTGTGGAGGGAGATTCACTCTGTGTCTGACTCCGGGGGTGTTTGATGGGGCTGTGTAGAGGAACAATCACTCCGTGTATGACCCCGGGAGTGTTGATGGACCGTGTAGAGGAATAATCACTCTGTGTCTGACCCCCGGGAGTGTTTCATGGGACCGTGTAGAGGAATAATCACTCTGTGTCTGACCCCCGGGGGTGTTTAATGGTACTTTGTGGAGGGAGATTCACTCTGTGTCTGACCCCGGGAGTATGTGATGGGACTGTGTGGAGGGAGATTCACTCTGTGTGTGACCCCGGGAGTATGTGATGGGACGGTCTGGAGGGAGATTCACTCTGTGTCTGACCCTAGTAGTGCGTGACGGGACGGTGTGGAGGGAGATTCACTTTGTGTCTGACGCCGGGAGTGTGTGATGAGACGATGTGGAGGGAGATTCACTCTGTGTCTGATCCCGGGAGTGTTTGATGGGACCGTGTAGAGGAATAATCACACTGTGTCTGACCCCGGGAGTGTCTGATGTGACGGTGCGGATGGAGATTCACTCTGTGTCTGATCCCGGGAGTGTGTGATGGGTCCGTGTAGAGGAATACTCACTCTGTGTCTGACCCCGGGAGTGTTTGATGGGACCGTGTAGAGGAATAATCTCTCTGTGTCTGACCACGGGAGTGTGTGATGGGACGGTGCGGATGGAGATTCACTCTGTGTCTGACGCCGGGAGTGTGTGATGGGACGGTGTGGAGGGAGATTCACTCTGTGTCTGATCCCGGGATTGTGTGATGGGACCGTGTAGAGGAATAATCACTCTGTCTGACCCCGGCAGTTTTTGATGGGACCGTGTAGAGGAATAATCTCTCTGTGTCTGACCACGGGAGTGTGTGATGGGACGGTGTGGAGGGAGATTCACTCTGTGGCTGACCCCGGGAGTGTGTGATGGGACGGTTTGGAGGGCAATTCACTTTTTGTCTGACCCAGGGATTGTTTGATGGGACTGTGTAGATGAATCATCACTCTGTGTCTGACCACGGGACTGTGTGATGGGACGGTGTGGAGGGAGATTCACACAGTGTCTGAAACCGAGAGTGTTTGATGGGACGGCGTAGAGGAATAATCACTCTGTGTCTGACCCCGGGGGTGTTTTATGGGACCGTGTAGAGGAATAATCACTCTGTGTCTGACCCCGGGAGTGTTTGATGGGACCGTGTACAGGCATAATCACTCCATGTCTGACCCCGGGAGTGTTTCATGGGACCGTGCAGAGTAATAATCACTCTGTGTCTGAACCAGGGAGCCTTTGTTGGGACCGTGTAGAGGAATAATCGCTCCGCGTCTGACCCCGGGAGTGTTTGATGGGACCGTGTAGAGGAATAATCACTCTGTGTCTGACCCTAGTAGTGTGTGATGGGACGGTGTGGAGGGAGATTCACTCTGTGTCTGACCCCGGGGTGTTTGATGGGGCTGTGTATAGGAACAATCACTCCGTGTATGACCCCGGGAGTGTTGATGGGACCGTGTAGAGGAATAATCACTCTGTGTCTGACCCCCGGAAGTGTTTGATGGGGCCGTGTAGAGGAATAATCACTCTGTGTCTGACCCCCGGGAGTGTTTGATGGTACTTTGTGGAGGGAGATTCACTCTGTGTCTGACCCCGGGAGTATGTGATGGGACGGTCTGGAGGGAGAATCACTCTGTGTCTGACCCTAGTAGTGTGAGATGGGACGGTGTGGAGGGAGATTCACTTTGTGTCTGACGCCGGGAGTGTGTGATGGGACGATGTGGAGGGAGATTCACTCTGTGTCTGACCCGGGATTGTTTGATGGGACGGTGCGGATGGAGATTCACTCTGTGTCTGACCCCGGGAGTGTTTGATGGGACCGTGTAGAGGAATAATCTCTCTGTGGCAGACCACGGGAGTGTGTGATGGGACGGTGTGGAGGGAGATTCACTCTGTGTCTGACCCCGGGAGTGTTTGATGGGACAGTGTAGAGGAATAATCTCTCTGTGTCTGACCACGGGAGTTTGTGATGGGACGGTGTGGAGGGAGATTCACTCTGTGTCTGACCCCGGGAGTGTTTGATGGGACCGTGTAGATGAATAATCACTCTGTGTCTGACCCCGGGAGTGGTTGATGTGACCGTGTACAGGCATAATCACTCTGTGTCTGACCCCGGGAGTGTTTCATGGGACCGTGCAGAGTAATAATCACTCTGTGTCTGAACCAGGGAGCCTTTGTTGGGACCGTGTAGAGGAATAATCGCTCCGCGTCTGACCCCGGGAGTGTTTGATGGGACCGTGTAGAGGAATAATCACTCTGTGTCTGACCCTAGTAGTGTGTGATGGGACGGTGTGGAGGGAGATTCACTCTGTGTCTGACCCCGGGGGTGTTTGATGGGGCTGTGTATAGGAACAATCACTCCGTGTATGACCCCGGGAGTGCTGATGGGACCGTGTAGAGGAATAATCACTCTGTGTCTGACCCCCGGAAGTGTTTGATGGGGCCGTGTAGAGGAATAATCACTCTGTGTCTGACCCCCCGGGAGTGTTTGATGGTACTTTGTGGAGGGAGATTCACTCTGTGTCTGACCCCGGGAGTATGTGATGGGACGGTCTGGAGGGAGAATCACTCTGTGTCTGACCCTAGTAGGGTGTGATGGGACGGTGTGGAGGGAGATTCACTTTGTGTCTGACGCCGGGAGTGTGTGATGGGACGATGTGGAGGGAGATTCACTCTGTGTCTGACCCCGGGATTGTTTGATGGGACGGTGCGGATGGAGATTCACTCTGTGTCTGACCCCGGGAGTGTTTGATGGGACCGTGTAGAGGAATAATCTCTCTGTGGCAGACCACGGGAGTGTGTGATGGGACGGTGTGGAGGGAGATTCACTCTGTGTCTGACCCCGGGAGTGTTTGATGGGACAGTGTAGAGGAATAATCTCTCTGTGTCTGACCACGGGAGTGTGTGATGGGACGGTGTGGAGGGAGATTCACTCTGTGTCTGACCCCGGGAGTGTTTGATGGGACCGTGTAGATGAATAATCACTCTGTTTCTGACCCCGGGAGTGTGTGATGGGACTGTGTGGAGGGAGATTCACTCTGTGTTTGACCCCGGGGGTGTTTGATGGGACTGTGTAGAGGAATAATCACTCCGTGTCTGACCCCCGGGAGTGTATGATGGGACCGTGCAGAGTAATAATCACTCTGTGTCTGACCCAGGGAGCCTTTGTTGCGACCGTGTAGAGGAATAATCGCTCCGCGTCTGACCCCGGGAGTGTTTGATGGGACCGTGTAGAGGAATAATCACTCTGTGTCTGACCCCGGGAGTGTTTGATGGGACCGTGTTGAGGAATAATCTCTCTGTGTCTGACCACGGGAGTGTGTGATGGGACGGTGTGGAGGGAGATTCACTCTGTGGCTGACCCCGGGAGTGTGTGATGGGACGGTGTGGAGGGCAATTCACTTTTTGTCTGACCCAGGGATTGTTTGATGGGACTGTGTAGAGGAATAATCACTCTGTGTCTGACCCAGGGAGTCTTTGTTGGGAACGTGTAGAAGAATAATCGCTCCGCGTCTGACCCCGGGAGTGTTTGATGGGACCGTGTGGAGGGAGATTCAGTCTGTGTCTGACCCCGGGAGTGTTGATGGGACGATGTGGAGGGTGTTTCACTCTGTGTCTGACCCCGGGAGTGTGTGATGGGACGGTGTGGAGGGAGATTCACTTTTTGTCTGACCCAGGGATTGTCTGATGGGACCGTGTAGAGGAATAATCACTCTGTGTCTGACCCCGTGAGCGTGTGATGACACGGTGTGGAGGGAGATTCACTCTTTGTCTGACCTCGGGAGTGTGTGATGCGACCGTGTAGATGAATAATCACTCTCTGTCTGACCACGGGACTGTGTGATGGGACGGTGTGGAGGGAGATTCACACTGTGTCTGAAACAGAGAGTGTTTGATGGGACCGTGTAGAGGAATAATCACTCAGTGTCTGACCCCGGGAGTGTTTGATGGGACCGTGCAGAGTAATAATCACTCTGTGTCTGACCCAGGGAGCCTTTGTTGGGACCGTGTAGAGGAATGATCTCTCTGTGTCTGACCACGGGAGTGTGTGATGGGACGGTGTGGAGGGAGATTCACTCTGTGTCTGACCCCGGGAGTGTGTGATGGGACGGTGTGGAGGGAGATTCACTTTTTGTCTGACCCAGGGATTGTCTGATGGGACCGTGTAGAGGAATAATCACTCTGTGTCTGACCCCGTGAGCGTGTGATGACACGGTGTGGAGGGAGATTCACTCTTTGTCTGACCTCGGGAGTGTGTGATGCGACCGTGTAGATGAATAATCACTCTGTGTCTGACCACGGGACTGTGTGATGGGACGGTGTGGAGGGAGATTCACACTGTGTCTGAAACAGAGAGTGTTTGATGGGACCGTGTAGAGGAATAATCACTCAGTGTCTGACCCCGGGAGTGTTTGATGGGACCGTGCAGAGTAATAATCACTCTGTGTCTGACCCAGGGAGCCTTTGTTGGGACCGTGTAGAGGAATAATCGCTCCGCGTCTGACCCCGGGAGTGTTTGATGGGACCGTGTAGAGGAATAATCACTCTGTGTCTGACCCCGGGAGTGTGTGATGGGACCGTGTAGAGGAATAATCACTCTGTGTCTGACCCCGCGAGTGTTTGATGGGACCGTGTAGAGGAATAATCTCTCTGTGACTGACCACGGGAGTGTGTGATCGGACGGTGCGGATGGAGATTCACTCTGTGTCTGACGCCGGGAGTGTGTGATGGGACGGTGTGGAGGGAGATTCACTCTGTGTCTGATCCCGGGAGTGTGTGATGGGACCGGGTAGAGGAATAATCACTCTGTCTGACCCCGGGAGTGTTTGATGGGACCGTGTTGAGGAATAATCTCTCTGTGTCTGACCACGGGAGTGTGTGATGGGACGGTGTGGAGGGAGATTCACTCTGTGGCTGACCCCGGGAGTGTGTGATGGGACGGTGTGGAGGGCAATTCACTTTTTGTCTGACCCAGGGATTGTTTGATGGGACTGTGTAGAGGAATAATCACTCTGTGTCTGACCACGGGAGCCTTTGTTGGGACCGTGTAGAGGAATAATATCTCTGTGTCTGACCACGGGAGTGTGTGATGGGACGGTGTGGAGGGAGATTCACTCTGTGTCTGACCCCGGGAGTGTGTGATGGGACGGTGTGGAGGGAGATTCACTTTTTGTCTGACCCAGGGATTGTCTGATGGGACCGTGTAGAGGAATAATCACTCTGTGTCTGACCCCGTGAGCGTGTGATGACACGGTGTGGAGGGAGATTCACTCTTTGTCTGACCTCGGGAGTGTGTGATGCGACCGTGTAGATGAATAATCACTCTGTGTCTGACCACGGGACTGTGTGATGGGACGGTGTGGAGGGAGATTCTCACTGTGTCTGAAACAGAGAGTGTTTGATGGGACCGTGTAGAGGAATAATCACTCAGTGTCTGACCCCGGGAGTGTTTGATGGGACCGTGCAGAGTAATAATCACTCTGTGTCTGACCCAGGGAGCCTTTGTTGCGACCGTGCAGAGGAATAATCGCTCCGCGTCTGACCCCGGGAGTGTTTGATGGGACCGTGTAGAGGAATAATCACTCTGTGTCTGACCACGGGAGCCTTTGTTGGGACCGTGTAGAGGAATAATATCTCTGTGTCTGACCACGGGAGTGTGTGATGGGACGGTGTGGAGGGAGATTCACTCTGTGTCTGACCCCGGGAGTGTGTGATGGGACGGTGTGGAGGGAGATTCACTTTTTGTCTGACCCAGGGATTGTCTGATGGGACCGTGTAGAGGAATAATCTCTCTGTGTCTGACCACGGGAGTGTGTGATGGGACCGTGTAGAGGAATAATCACTCTGTGTCTGACCCCGTGAGCGTGTGATGACACGGTGTGGAGGGAGATTCACTCTTTGTCTGACCTCGGGAGTGTGTGATGCGACCGTGTAGATGAATAATCACTCTGTGTCTGACCACGGGACTGTGTGATGGGACGGTGTGGAGGGAGATTCACACTGTGTCTGAAACAGAGAGTGTTTGATGGGACCGTGTAGAGGAATAATCACTCAGTGTCTGACCCCGGGAGTGTTTGATGGGACCGTGCAGAGTAATAATCACTCTGTGTCTGACCCAGGGAGCCTTTGTTGCGACCGTGTAGAGGAATAATCGCTCCGCGTCTGACCCCGGGAGTGTTTGATGGGACCGTGTAGAGGAATAATCACTCTGTGTCTGACCCCGGGAGTGTTTGATGGGACCGTGTTGAGGAATAATCTCTCTGTGTCTGACCACGGGAGTGTGTGATGGGACGGTGTGGAGGGAGATTCACTCTGTGGCTGACCCCGGGAGTGTGTGATGGGACGGTGTGGAGGGCAATTCACTTTTTGTCTGACCCAGGGATTGTTTGATGGGACTGTGTAGAGGAATAATCACTCTGTGTCTGACCCAGGGAGCCTTTGTTGGGACCGTGTAGAGGAATAATATCTCTGTGTCTGACCACGGGAGTGTGTGATGGGACGGTGTGGAGGGAGATTCACTCTGTGTCTGACCCCGGGAGTGTGTGATGGGACGGTGTGGAGGGAGATTCACTTTTTGTCTGACCCAGGGATTGTCTGATGGGACCGTGTAGAGGAATAATCACTCTGTGTCTGACCCCGTGAGCGTGTGATGACACGGTGTGGAGGGAGATTCACTCTTTGTCTGACCTCGGGAGTGTGTGATGCGACCGTGTAGATGAATAATCACTCTGTGTCTGACCACGGGACTGTGTGATGGGACGGTGTGGAGGGAGATTCACACTGTGTCTGAAACAGAGAGTGTTTGATGGGACCGTGTAGAGGAATAATCACTCAGTGTCTGACACCGGGAGTGTTTGATGGGACCGTGCAGAGTAATAATCACTCTGTGTCTGACCCAGGGAGCCTTTGTTGGGACCGTGTAGAGGAATAATCGCTCCGCGTCTGACCCCGGGAGTGTTTGATGGGACCGTGTAGAGGAATAATCACTCTGTGTCTGACCCCGGGAGTGTGTGATGGGACCGTGTAGAGGAATAATCACTCTGTGTCTGACCACGGGAGTGTGTGATCGGACGGTGCGGATGGAGATTCACTCTGTGTCTGACCACGGGAGTGTGTGATCGGACGGTGCGGATGGAGATTCACTCTGTGTCTGATCCCGGGAGTGTGTGATGGGACCGGGTAGAGGAATAATCACTCTGTCTGACCCCGGGAGTGTTTGATGGGACCGTGTAGAGGAATAATCTCTCTGTGTCTGACCACGGGAGTGTGTGATGGGACGGTGTGGAGGGAGATTCACTCTGTGGCTGACCCCGGGAGTGTGTGATGGGACGGTGTGGAGGGCAATTCACTTTTTGTCTGACCCAGGGATTGTTTGATGCGACTGTGTAGAGGAATAATCACTCTGTGTCTGACCCCGTGAGCGTGTGATGACACGGTGTGGAGGGACATTCACTATTTGTCTGACCTCGGGAGTGTGTGATGCGACCGTGTAGATGAATAATCACTCTGTGTCTGACCACGGGACTGTGTGATGGGACGGTGTGGAGGGAGATTCACACTGTGTCTGAAACCGAGAGTGTTTGATGGGACCGTGCAGAGGAATAATCACTCTGTGTCTGACCCCGGGAATGTTTGATGGGACCGTGTACAGGCATCATCACTCTGTGTCTGACCCCGGGAGTGTTTGATGGGACCGTGTAGAGGAATAATCGCTCCGCATCTGACCCGGGAGTGTTTGATGGGACCGTGTAGAGGAATAATCACTCTGTGTCTGACCCCGGGAGTGTTTGTTGGGACCGTGTAGAGGAATAATCGCTCCGCATCTGACCCGGGAGAGTTTGATGGGAACGTGTAGAGGAATAATCACTCTGTGTCTGACCCCCGGGAGTATTAGATGGGACGATGTGGAGGGTGTTTCACTCTGTGTGTGACCCCGGGAGTATGTGATGGGTCGGTCTGGAGGGAGATTCACTCTGTGTCTGACCCTAGTAGTGTGTGATGGGACGGTGTGGAGGGAGATTCACTCTGTGTCTGACCCCGGGGGTGTTTGATGGGGCTGTGTAGAGGAACAATCACTCCGTGTATGACCCCGGGAGTGTTGATGGGACCGTGTAGAGGAATAATCACTCTGTGTCTGACCCCCGGGAGTGTTTGATGGGACCGTGTAGTGGAATAATCACTCTGTGTCTGACCACCGGGAGTGTTTGATGGTACTTTGTGGAGGGAGATTCACTCTGTGTCTGACCCCGGGAGTATGTGATGGGACGGTCTGGAGGGAGATTCACTCTGTGTCTGACCCTAGTAGTGTGTGATGGGACGGTGTGGAGGGAGATTCACTTTGTGTCTGACGCCGGGAGTGTGTGATGGGACGATGTGGAGGGAGATTCACTCTGTGTCTGACCCCGGGATTGTGTGATGGGACGGTGCGGATGGAGATTCACTCTGTGTCTGACCCCGGGAGTGTTTGATGGGACCGTGTAGAGGAATAATCTCTCTGCGGCAGACCACGGGAGTGTGTGATGGGACGGTGTGGAGGGAGATTCACTCTGTGTCTGACCCCGGGAGTGTTTGATGGGACAGTGTAGAGGAATAATCTCTCTGTGTCTGACCACGGGAGTGTGTCATGGGAGGTTGTGGAGGGAGATTCACTCTGTGTCTGACCCCGGGAGTGTTTGATGGGACCGTGTAGATGAATAATCACTCTGTTTCTGACCCCGGGAGTGTGTGATGGGACTGTGTGGAGGGAGATTCACTCTGTGTTTGACCCCGGGGGTGTTTGATGGGACCGTGTAGAGGAATAATCACTCCGTGTCTGATCCCCGGGAGTGTATGATGGGACCGTGTAGAGGAATAATTACTCTGTGTCTGACACCCGGGAGTGTTTGATGGGACGATGTGGAGGGAGATTCACTCTGTGTGTGACCCCGGGAGTATGTGATGGGACGGTCTGGAGGGAGATTCACTCTGTGTCTGACCCTAGTAGTGTGTGATGGGACGGTGTGGAGGGAGATTCACTTTGTGTCTGACGCCGGGAGTGTGTGATGGGACGATGTGGAGGGAGATTCACTCTGTGTCTGATCCCGGGAATGTTTGATGGGACCGTGTAGAAGAATAATCACTCTGTGTCTGACCCCGGGAGTGTGTGATGTGACGGTGCGGATGGAGATTCACTCTGTGTCTGATGCCGGGAGTGTGTGATGGGACCGTGTAGAGGAATAATCACTCTGTGTCTGACCCCGGGAGTGTTTGATGGGAGCGTGTAGAGGAATAATCTCTCTGTGTCTGACCACGGGAGTGTGTGATGGGACGATGTGGAGGGTGTTTCACTCTGTGTCTGACCCCGGGAGTATGTGATGGGTCGGTCTGGAGGGAGACTCACTCTGTGTCTGACCCTAGTAGTGTGTGATGGGAAGGTGTGGAGGGAGATTCACTCAGTGTCTGACGCCGTGAGTGTACGATGGGACGGTGCGGATGGAGATTCACTCTGTGTCTGACCCCGGGAGTGTTTGATGGGACCGTGTAGAGGAATAATCTCTATGTGTCAGACCACGGGAGTGTGTGATGGGACGGTGTCGAGGGAGATTCAGTCTGTGTCTGACCCCGGGACTGTTTGATGGGACAGTGTAGAGGAATAATCTCTCTGTGTCTGACCACGGGATTGTGTGATGGGACGGTGCGGATGGAGATTCACTCTGTGTCTGACCCCGGGAGTGTTTGATGGGACCGTGTAGAGGAATAATCACATTGTGCCTGACCCCGGGAATGTTTGATGGGACCGTGTACAGGCATAATCACTGTGTCTGACCCCGGGAGTGTTTGATGGGACCGTGCAGAGTAATAATCACTCTGTGTCTGAGCCAGGGAGTCTTTGTTGGGACCGTGTAGAGGAATAATCTCTCTGTGTCTGAGCCAGGGATTGTTTGATGGGACCGTGTAGAGGAATAATCACTCTGTGTCTGACCCCCGGGAGTGTTTGATGGGACGATGTGGAGGGTGTTTCACTCTGTGTGTGACCCCGGGAGTATGTGATGGGTCGGTCTGGAGGGAGATTCACTCTGTGTCTGACCCTAGTAGTGTGTGATGGGACGGTGTGGAGGGAGATTCACTCTGTGTCTGACTCCGGGGGTGTTTGATGGGGCTGTGTAGAGGAACAATCACTCCGTGTATGACCCCGGGAGTGTTGATGGACCGTGTAGAGGAATAATCACTCTGTGTCTGACCCCCGGGAGTGTTTCATGGGACCGTGTAGAGGAATAATCACTCTGTGTCTGACCCCCGGGGGTGTTTAATGGTACTTTGTGGAGGGAGATTCACTCTGTGTCTGACCCCGGGAGTATGTGATGGGACTGTGTGGAGGGAGATTCACTCTGTGTGTGACCCCGGGAGTATGTGATGGGACGGTCTGGAGGGAGATTCACTCTGTGTCTGACCCTAGTAGTGTGTGACGGGACGGTGTGGAGGGAGATTCACTTTGTGTCTGACGCCGGGAGTGTGTGATGAGACGATGTGGAGGGAGATTCACTCTGTGTCTGATCCCGGGAGTGTTTGATGGGACCGTGTAGAGGAATAATCACACTGTGTCTGACCCCGGGAGTGTCTGATGTGACGGTGCGGATGGAGATTCACTCTGTGTCTGATCCCGGGAGTGTGTGATGGGTCCGTGTAGAGGAATACTCACTCTGTGTCTGACCCCGGGAGTGTTTGATGGGACCGTGTAGAGGAATAATCTCTCTGTGTCTGACCACGGGAGTGTGTGATGGGACGGTGCGGATGGAGATTCACTCTGTGTCTGACGCCGGGAGTGTGTGATGGGACGGTGTGGAGGGAGATTCACTCTGTGTCTGATCCCGGGATTGTGTGATGGGACCGTGTAGAGGAATAATCACTCTGTCTGACCCCGGCAGTTTTTGATGGGACCGTGTAGAGGAATAATCTCTCTGTGTCTGACCACGGGAGTGTGTGATGGGACGGTGTGGAGGGAGATTCACTCTGTGGCTGACCCCGGGAGTGTGTGATGGGACGGTTTGGAGGGCAATTCACTTTTTGTCTGACCCAGGGATTGTTTGATGGGACTGTGTAGATGAATCATCACTCTGTGTCTGACCACGGGACTGTGTGATGGGACGGTGTGGAGGGAGATTCACACAGTGTCTGAAACCGAGAGTGTTTGATGGGACGGCGTAGAGGAATAATCACTCTGTGTCTGACCCCGGGGGTGTTTTATGGGACCGTGTAGAGGAATAATCACTCTGTGTCTGACCCCGGGAGTGTTTGATGGGACCGTGTACAGGCATAATCACTCTATGTCTGACCCCGGGAGTGTTTCATGGGACCGTGCAGAGTAATAATCACTCTGTGTCTGAACCAGGGAGCCTTTGTTGGGACCGTGTAGAGGAATAATCGCTCCGCGTCTGACCCCGGGAGTGTTTGATGGGACCGTGTAGAGGAATAATCACTCTGTGTCTGACCCTAGTAGTGTGTGATGGGACGGTGTGGAGGGAGATTCACTCTGTGTCTGACCCCGGGGTGTTTGATGGGGCTGTGTATAGGAACAATCACTCCGTGTATGACCCCGGGAGTGTTGATGGGACCGTGTAGAGGAATAATCACTCTGTGTCTGACCCCCGGAAGTGTTTGATGGGGCCGTGTAGAGGAATAATCACTCTGTGTCTGACCCCCGGGAGTGTTTGATGGTACTTTGTGGAGGGAGATTCACTCTGTGTCTGACCCCGGGAGTATGTGATGGGACGGTCTGGAGGGAGAATCACTCTGTGTCTGACCCTAGTAGTGTGAGATGGGACGGTGTGGAGGGAGATTCACTTTGTGTCTGACGCCGGGAGTGTGTGATGGGACGATGTGGAGGGAGATTCACTCTGTGTCTGACCCGGGATTGTTTGATGGGACGGTGCGGATGGAGATTCACTCTGTGTCTGACCCCGGGAGTGTTTGATGGGACCGTGTAGAGGAATAATCTCTCTGTGGCAGACCACGGGAGTGTGTGATGGGACGGTGTGGAGGGAGATTCACTCTGTGTCTGACCCCGGGAGTGTTTGATGGGACAGTGTAGAGGAATAATCTCTCTGTGTCTGACCACGGGAGTTTGTGATGGGACGGTGTGGAGGGAGATTCACTCTGTGTCTGACCCCGGGAGTGTTTGATGGGACCGTGTAGATGAATAATCACTCTGTGTCTGACCCCGGGAGTGGTTGATGGGACCGTGTACAGGCATAATCACTCTGTGTCTGACCCCGGGAGTGTTTCATGGGACCGTGCAGAGTAATAATCACTCTGTGTCTGAACCAGGGAGCCTTTGTTGGGACCGTGTAGAGGAATAATCGCTCCGCGTCTGACCCCGGGAGTGTTTGATGGGACCGTGTAGAGGAATAATCACTCTGTGTCTGACCCTAGTAGTGTGTGATGGGACGGTGTGGAGGGAGATTCACTCTGTGTCTGACCCCGGGGGTGTTTGATGGGGCTGTGTATAGGAACAATCACTCCGTGTATGACCCCGGGAGTGCTGATGGGACCGTGTAGAGGAATAATCACTCTGTGTCTGACCCCCGGAAGTGTTTGATGGGGCCGTGTAGAGGAATAATCACTCTGTGTCTGACCCCCCGGGAGTGTTTGATGGTACTTTGTGGAGGGAGATTCACTCTGTGTCTGACCCCGGGAGTATGTGATGGGACGGTCTGGAGGGAGAATCACTCTGTGTCTGACCCTAGTAGGGTGTGATGGGACGGTGTGGAGGGAGATTCACTTTGTGTCTGACGCCGGGAGTGTGTGATGGGACGATGTGGAGGGAGATTCACTCTGTGTCTGACCCCGGGATTGTTTGATGGGACGGTGCGGATGGAGATTCACTCTGTGTCTGACCCCGGGAGTGTTTGATGGGACCGTGTAGAGGAATAATCTCTCTGTGGCAGACCACGGGAGTGTGTGATGGGACGGTGTGGAGGGAGATTCACTCTGTGTCTGACCCCGGGAGTGTTTGATGGGACAGTGTAGAGGAATAATCTCTCTGTGTCTGACCACGGGAGTGTGTGATGGGACGGTGTGGAGGGAGATTCACTCTGTGTCTGACCCCGGGAGTGTTTGATGGGACCGTGTAGATGAATAATCACTCTGTTTCTGACCCCGGGAGTGTGTGATGGGACTGTGTGGAGGGAGATTCACTCTGTGTTTGACCCCGGGGGTGTTTGATGGGACTGTGTAGAGGAATAATCACTCCGTGTCTGACCCCCGGGAGTGTATGATGGGACCGTGCAGAGTAATAATCACTCTGTGTCTGACCCAGGGAGCCTTTGTTGCGACCGTGTAGAGGAATAATCGCTCCGCGTCTGACCCGGGGAGTGTTTGATGGGACCGTGTAGAGGAATAATCACTCTGTGTCTGACCCCGGGAGTGTTTGATGGGACCGTGTTGAGGAATAATCTATCTGTGTCTGACCACGGGAGTGTGTGATGGGACGGTGTGGAGGGAGATTCACTCTGTGGCTGACCCCGGGAGTGTGTGATGGGACGGTGTGGAGGGCAATTCACTTTTTGTCTGACCCAGGGATTGTTTGATGGGACTGTGTAGAGGAATAATCACTCTGTGTCTGACCCAGGGAGCCTTTGTTGGGACCGTGTAGAGGAATAATATCTCTGTGTCTGACCACGGGAGTGTGTGATGGGACGGTGTGGAGGGAGATTCACTCTGTGTCTGACCCCGGGAGTGTGTGATGGGACGGTGTGGAGGGAGATTCACTTTTTGTCTGACCCAGGGATTGTCTGATGGGACCGTGTAGAGGAATAATCACTCTGTGTCTGACCCCGTGAGCGTGTGATGACACGGTGTGGAGGGAGATTCACTCTTTGTCTGACCTCGGGAGTGTGTGATGCGACCGTGTAGATGAATAATCACTCTGTGTCTGACCACGGGACTGTGTGATGGGACGGTGTGGAGGGAGATTCACACTGTGTCTGAAACAGAGAGTGTTTGATGGGACCGTGTAGAGGAATAATCACTCAGTGTCTGACCCCGGGAGTGTTTGATGGGACCGTGCAGAGTAATAATCACTCTGTGTCTGACCCAGGGAGCCTTTGTTGGGACCGTGTAGAGGAATAATCGCTCCGCGTCTGACCCCGGGAGTGTTTGATGGGACCGTGTAGAGGAATAATCACTCTGTGTCTGACCCCGGGAGTGTGTGATGGGACCGTGTAGAGGAATAATCACTCTGTGTCTGACCACGGGAGTGTGTGATCGGACGGTGCGGATGGAGATTCACTCTGTGTCTGACCACGGGAGTGTGTGATCGGACGGTGCGGATGGAGATTCACTCTGTGTCTGATCCCGGGAGTGTGTGATGGGACCGGGTAGAGGAATAATCACTCTGTCTGACCCCGGGAGTGTTTGATGGGACCGTGTAGAGGAATAATCTCTCTGTGTCTGACCACGGGAGTGTGTGATGGGACGGTGTGGAGGGAGATTCACTCTGTGGCTGACCCCGGGAGTGTGTGATGGGACGGTGTGGAGGGCAATTCACTTTTTGTCTGACCCAGGGATTGTATGATGCGACTGTGTAGAGGAATAATCACTCTGTGTCTGACCCCGTGAGCGTGTGATGACACGGTGTGGAGGGAGATTCACTATTTGTCTGACCTCGGGAGTGTGTGATGCGACCGTGTAGATGAATAATCACTCTGTGTCTGACCACGGGACTGTGTGATGGGACGGTGTGGAGGGAGATTCACACTGTGTCTGAAACCGAGAGTGTTTGATGGGACCGTGCAGAGGAATAATCACTCTGTGTCTGACCCCGGGAGTGTACGATGGGACCGTGTAGAGGAATAATCGCTCCGCATCTGACCCGGGAGAGTTTGATGGGAACGTGTAGAGGAATAATCACTCTGTGTCTGACCCCCTGGAGTATTAGATGGGACGATGTGGAGGGTGTTTCACTCTGTGTGTGACCCCGGGAGTATGTGATGGGTCGGTCTGGAGGGAGATTCACTCTGTGTCTGACCCTAGTAGTGTGTGATGGGACGGTGTGGAGGGAGATTCACTCTGTGTCTGACCCCGGGGGTGTTTGATGGGGCTGTGTAGAGGAACAATCACTCCGTGTATGACCCCGGGAGTGTTGATGGGACCGTGTAGAGGAATAATCACTCTGTGTCTGACCCCCGGGAGTGTTTGATGGGACCGTGTAGTGGAATAATCACTCTGTGTCTGACCACCGGGAGTGTTTGATGGTACTTTGTGGAGGGAGATTCACTCTGTGTCTGACCCCGGGAGTATGTGATGGGACGGTCTGGAGGGAGATTCACTCTGTGTCTGACCCTAGTAGTGTGTGATGGGACGGTGTGGAGGGAGATTCACTTTGTGTCTGACGCCGGGAGTGTGTGATGGGACGATGTGGAGGGAGATTCACTCTGTGTCTGACCCCGGGATTGTGTGATGGGACGGTGCGGATGCAGATTCACTCTGTGTCTGACCCCGGGAGTGTTTGATGGGACCGTGTAGAGGAATAATCTCTCTGCGGCAGACCACGGGAGTGTGTGATGGGACGGTGTGGAGGGAGATTCACTCTGTGTCTGACCCCGGGAGTGTTTGATGGGACAGTGTAGAGGAATAATCTCTCTGTGTCTGACCACGGGAGTGTGTCATGGGAGGTTGTGGAGGGAGATTCACTCTGTGTCTGACCCCGGGAGTGTTTGATGGGACCGTGTAGATGAATAATCACTCTGTTTCTGACCCCGGGAGTGTGTGATGGGACTGTGTGGAGGGAGATTCACTCTGTGTTTGACCCCGGGGGTGTTTGATGGGACCGTGTAGAGGAATAATCACTCCGTGTCTGATCCCCGGGAGTGTATGATGGGACCGTGTAGAGGAATAATTACTCTGTGTCTGACACCCGGGAGTGTTTGATGGGACGATGTGGAGGGAGATTCACTCTGTGTGTGACCCCGGGAGTATGTGATGGGACGGTCTGGAGGGAGATTCACTCTGTGTCTGACCCTAGTAGTGTGTGATGGGACGGTGTGGAGGGAGATTCACTTTGTGTCTGACGCCGGGAGTGTGTGATGGGACGATGTGGAGGGAGATTCACTCTGTGTCTGATCCCGGGAATGTTTGATGGGACCGTGTAGAAGAATAATCACTCTGTGTCTGACCCCGGGAGTGTGTGATGTGACGGTGCGGATGGAGATTCACTCTGTGTCTGATGCCGGGAGTGTGTGATGGGACCGTGTAGAGGAATAATCACTCTGTGTCTGACCCCGGGAGTGTTTGATGGGAGCGTGTAGAGGAATAATCTCTCTGTGTCTGACCACGGGAGTGTGTGATGGGACGATGTGGAGGGTGTTTCACTCTGTGTCTGACCCCGGGAGTATGTGATGGGTCGGTCTGGAGGGAGACTCACTCTGTGTCTGACCCTAGTAGTGTGTGATGGGAAGGTGTGGAGGGAGATTCACTCAGTGTCTGACCCCGTGAGTGTACGATGGGACGGTGCGGATGGAGATTCACTCTGTGTCTGACCCCGGGAGTGTTTGATGGGACCGTGTAGAGGAATAATCTCTATGTGTCAGACCACGGGAGTGTGTGATGGGACGGTGTCGAGGGAGATTCAGTCTGTGTCTGACCCCGGGACTGTTTGATGGGACAGTGTAGAGGAATAATCTCTCTGTGTCTGACCACGGGATTGTGTGATGGGACGGTGCGGATGGAGATTCACTCTGTGTCTGACCCCGGGAGTGTTTGATGGGACCGTGTAGAGGAATAATCACATTGTGCCTGACCCCGGGAATGTTTGATGGGACCGTGTACAGGCATAATCACTGTGTCTGACCCCGGGAGTGTTTGATGGGACCGTGCAGAGTAATAATCACTCTGTGTCTGAGCCAGGGAGTCTTTGTTGGGACCGTGTAGAGGAATAATCTCTCTGTGTCTGAGCCAGGGATTGTTTGATGGGACCGTGTAGAGGAATAATCACTCTGTGTCTGACCCCGTGAGCGTGTGATGACACGGTGTGGAGGGAGATTCACTCTTTGTCTGACCTCGGGAGTGTGTGATGCGACCGTGTAGATGAATAATCACTCTGTGTCTGACCACGGGACTGTGTGATGGGACGGTGTGGAGGGAGATTCACACTGTGTCTGAAACCGAGAGTGTTTGATGGGACCGTGTAGAGGAATAATCACTCTGTGTCTGACCCCGGGAGTGTTTGATGAGACCGTGCAGAGTAATAATCACTCTGTGTCTGACCCAGGCAGTCTTTGTTGGGACCGTGTAGAGGAATAATCGCTCCGCATCTGACCCGGGAGTGTTTGATGGGACCGTGAAGAGGAATAATCACTCTGTGTCTGACCCCCGGGAGTGTTTGATGGGACGATGTGGAGGGTGTTTCACTCTGTGTGTGACCCCGGGAGTATGTGATGGGTCGGTCTGGAGGGAGATTCACTCTGTGTCTGACCCTAGTAGTGTGTGATGGGACGGTGTGGAGGGAGATTCACTCTGTGTCTGACTCCCGGGGTGTTTGATGGGGCTGTGTAGAGGAACAATCACTCCGTGTATGACCCCGGGAGTGTTGATGGGACCGTGTAGAGGAATAATCACTCTGTGTCTGACCCCCGGGAGTGTTTCATGGGACCGTGTAGAGGAATAATCACTCTGTGTCTGACCCCCGGGGGTGTTTAATGGTACTTTGTGGAGGGAGATTCACTCTGTGTCTGACCCCGGGAGTATGTGATGGGACTGTGTGGAGGGAGATTCACTCTGTGTGTGACCCCGGGAGTATGTGATGGGACGGTCTGGAGGGAGATTCACTCTGTGTCTGACCCTAGTAGTGTGTGACGGGACGGTGTGGAGGGAGATTCACTTTGTGTCTGACGCCGGGAGTGTGTGATGAGACGATGTGGAGGGAGATTCACTCTGTGTCTGATCCCGGGAGTGTTTGATGGGACCGTGTAGAGGAATAATCACACTGTGTCTGACCCCGGGAGTGTGTGATGTGACGGTGCGGATGGAGATTCACTCTGTGTCTGATCCCGGGAGTGTGTGATGGGTCCGTGTAGAGGAATACTCACTCTGTGTCTGACCCCGGGAGTGTTTGATGGGACCGTGTAGAGGAATAATCTCTCTGTGTCTGACCACGGGAGTGTGTGATGGGACGGTGCGGATGGAGATTCACTCTGTGTCTGACGCCGGGAGTGTGTGATGGGACGGTGTGGAGGGAGATTCACTCTGTGTCTGATCCCGGGATTGTGTGATGGGACCGTGTAGAGGAATAATCACTCTGTCTGACCCCGGCAGTTTTTGATGGGACCGTGTAGAGGAATAATCTCTCTGTGTCTGACCACGGGAGTGTGTGATGGGACGGTGTGGAGGGAGATTCACTCTGTGGCTGACCCCGGGAGTGTGTGATGGGACGGTTTGGAGGGCAATTCACTTTTTGTCTGACCCAGGGATTGTTTGATGGGACTGTGTAGATGAATCATCACTCTGTGTCTGACCACGGGACTGTGTGATGGGACGGTGTGGAGGGAGATTCACACAGTGTCTGAAACCGAGAGTGTTTGATGGGACGGCGTAGAGGAATAATCACTCTGTGTCTGACCCCGGGGGTGTTTTATGGGACCGTGTAGAGGAATAATCACTCTGTGTCTGACCCCGGGAGTGTTTGATGGGACCGTGTACAGGCATAATCACTCTATGTCTGACCCCGGGAGTGTTTCATGGGACCGTGCAGAGTAATAATCACTCTGTGTCTGAACCAGGGAGCCTTTGTTGGGACCGTGTAGAGGAATAATCGCTCCGCGTCTGACCCCGGGAGTGTTTGATGGGACCGTGTAGAGGAATAATCACTCTGTGTCTGACCCTAGTAGTGTGTGATGGGACGGTGTGGAGGGAGATTCACTCTGTGTCTGACCCCGGGGGTGTTTGATGGGGCTGTGTATAGGAACAATCACTCCGTGTATGACCCCGGGAGTGTGGATGGGACCGTGTAGAGGAATAATCACTCTGTGTCTGACCCCCGGAAGTGTTTGATGGGGCCGTGTAGAGGAATAATCACTCTGTGTCTGACCCCCGGGAGTGTTTGATGGTACTTTGTGGAGGGAGATTCACTCTGTGTCTGACCCCGGGAGAATGTGATGGGACGGTCTGGAGGGAGAATCACTCTGTGTCTGACCCTAGTAGTGTGTGATGGGACGGTGTGGAGGGAGATTCACTTTGTGTCTGACGCCGGGAGTGTGTGATGGGACGATGTGGAGGGAGATTCACTCTGTGTCTGACCCGGGATTGTTTGCTGGGACGGTGCGGATGGAGATTCACTCTGTGTCTGACCCCGGGAGTGTTTGATGGGACCGTGTAGAGGAATAATCTCTCTGTGGCAGACCACGGGAGTGTGTGATGGGACGGTGTGGAGGGAGATTCACTCTGTGTCTGACCCCGGGAGTGTTTGATGGGACAGTGTAGAGGAATAATCTCTCTGTGTCTGACCACGGGAGTTTGTGATGGGACGGTGTGGAGGGAGATTCACTCTGTGTCTGACCCCGGGAGTGTTTGATGGGACCGTGTAGATGAATAATCACTCTGTGTCTGACCCCGGGAGTGGTTGATGGGACCGTGTACAGGCATAATCACTCTGTGTCTGACCCCGGGAGTGTTTCATGGGACCGTGCAGAGTAATAATCACTCTGTGTCTGAACCAGGGAGCCTTTGTTGGGACCGTGTAGAGGAATAATCGCTCCGCGTCTGACCCCGGGAGTGTTTGATGGGACCGTGTAGAGGAATAATCACTCTGTGTCTGACCCTAGTAGTGTGTGATGGGACGGAGTGGAGGGAGATTCACTCTGTGTCTGACCCCGGGGGTGTTTGATGGGGCTGTGTATAGGAACAATCACTCCGTGTATGACCCCGGGAGTGTTGATGGGACCGTGTAGAGGAATAATCACTCTGTGTCTGACCCCCGGAAGTGTTTGATGGGGCCGTGTAGAGGAATAATCACTCTGTGTCTGACCCCCCGGGAGTGTTTGATGGTACTTTGTGGAGGGAGATTCACTCTGTGTCTGACCCCGGGAGTATGTGATGGGACGGTCTGGAGGGAGAATCACTATGTGTCTGACCCTAGTAGGGTGTGATGGGACGGTGTGGAGGGAGATTCACTTTGTGTCTGACGCCGGGAGTGTGTGATGGGACGATGTGGAGGGAGATTCACTCTGTGTCTGACCCCGGGATTGTTTGATGGGACGGTGCGGATGGAGATTCACTCTGTGTCTGACCCCGGGAGTGTTTGATGGGACCGTGTAGAGGAATAATCTCTCTGTGGCAGACCACGGGAGTGTGTGATGGGACGGTGTGGAGGGAGATTCACTCTGTGTCTGACCCCGGGAGTGTTTGATGGGACAGTGTAGAGGAATAATCTCTCTGTGTCTGACCACGGGAGTGTGTGATGGGACGGTGTGGAGGGAGATTCACTCTGTGTCTGACCCCGGGAGTGTTTGATGGGACCGTGTAGATGAATAATCACTCTGTTTCTGACCCCGGGAGTGTGTGATGGGACTGTGTGGAGGGAGATTCACTCTGTGTTTGACCCCGGGGGTGTTTGATGGGACTGTGTAGAGGAATAATCACTCCGTGTCTGACCCCCGGGAGTGTATGATGGGACCGTGTAGAGGAATAATCACTCTGTGTCTGACACCCGGGTGTGTTTGATGGGACGATGTGGAGGGAGATTCACTCTGTGTGTGACCCCGGGAGTATGTGATGGGACGGTCTGGAGGGAGATTCACTCTGTGTCTGACCCTAGTAGTGTGTGATGGGACGGTGTGGAGGGAGATTCACTTTGTGTCTGACGCCGGGAGTGTGTGATGGGAAGATGTGGAGGGAGATTCACTCTGTGTCTGATCCCGGGAGTGTTTGATGGGACCGTGTAGAGGAATAATCACTCTGTGTCTGACCCCGGGAGTGTTTGATGGGACCGTGTAGAGGAATAATCTCTCTGTGGCAGACCACGGGAGTGTGTGATGGGACGGTGTGGAGGGAGATTCACTCTGTGTCTGACCCCGTGAGTGTACGATGGGACGGTGCGGATGGAGATTCACTCTGTGTCTGACCACGGGTGTGTTTGATGGGACCGTGTAGAGGAATAATCTCTCTGTGTCAGACCACGGGAGTGTGTGATGGGACGGTGTCGAGGGAGATTCAGTCTGTGTCTGACCCCGGGAGTGTTTGATGGGACAGTGTAGAGGAATAATCTCTCTGTGCCTGACCACGGGATTGTGTGATGGGACGGTGCGGATGGAGATTCACTCTGTGTCTGACCCCGGGAGTGTTTGATGGGACCGTGTAGAGGAATAATCACTGTGTCTGACCCCGGGAGTGTTTGATGGGACCGTGCAGAGTAATAATCACTCTGTGTCTGAGCCAGGGAGTCTTTGTTGGGACCGTGTAGAGGAATAATCTCTCTGTGTCTGAGCCAGGGATTGTTTGATGGGACCGTGTAGAGGAATAATCACTCTGTGTCTGACACCGTGAGCGTGTGATGACACGGTGTGGAGGGAGATTCACTCTTTGTCTGACCTCGGGAGTGTGTGATGCGACCGTGTAGATGAATAATCACTCTGTGTCTGACCACGGGACTGTGTGATGGGACGGTGTGGAGGGAGATTCACACTGTGTCTGAAACCGAGAGTGTTTGATGGGACCGTGTAGAGGAATAATCACTCTGTGTCTGACCCCGGGAGTGTTTGATGAGACCGTGCAGAGTAATAATCACTCTGTGTCTGACCCAGGCAGTCTTTGTTGGGACCGTGTAGAGGAATAATCGCTCCGCATCTGACCCGGGAGTGTTTGATGGGACCGTGAAGAGGAATAATCACTCTGTGTCTGACCCCCGGGAGTGTTTGATGGGACGATATGGAGGGTGTTTCACTCTGTGTGTGACCCCGGGAGTATGTGATGGGTCGGTCTGGAGGGAGATTCACTCTGTGTCTGACCCTAGTAGTGTGTGATGGGACGGTGTGGAGGGAGATTCACTCTGTGTCTGACCCCGGGGGTGTTTGATGGGGCTGTGTAGAGGAACAATCACTCCGTGTATGACCCCGGGAGTGTTGATGGGACCGTGTAGAGGAATAATCACTCTGTGTCTGACCCCCGGGAGTGTTTCATGGGACCGTGTAGAGGAATAATCACTCTGTGTCTGACCCCCGGGGGTGTTTAATGGTACTTTGTGGAGGGAGATTCACTCTGTGTCTGACCCCGGGAGTATGTGATGGGACTGTGTGGAGGGAGATTCACTCTGTGTGTGACCCCGGGAGTATGTGATGGGACGGTCTGGAGGGAGATTCACTCTGTGTCTGACCCTTGTAGTGTGTGACGGGACGGTGTGGAGGGAGATTCACTTTGTGTCTGACGCCGGGAGTGTGTGATGAGACGATGTGGAGGGAGATTCACTCTGTGTCTGATCCCGGGAGTGTTTGATGGGACCGTGCAGAGGAATAATCACACTGTGTCTGACCCCGGGAGTGTGTGATGTGACGGTGCGGATGGAGATTCACTCTGTGTCTGATCCCGGGAGAGTGTGATGGGTCCGTGTAGAGGAATACTCACTCTGTGTCTGACCCCGGGAGTGTTTGATGGGACCGTGTAGAGGAATAATCTCTCTGTGTCTGACCACGGGAGTGTGTGATGGGACGGTGCGGATGGAGATTCACTCTGTGTCTGACGCCGGGAGTGTGTGATGGGACGGTGTGGAGGGAGATTCACTCTGTGTCTGATCCCGGGATTGTGTGATGGGACCGTGTAGAGGAATAATCACTCTGTCTGACCCCGGCAGTTTTTGATGGGACCGTGTAGAGGAATAATCTCTCTGTGTCTGACCACGGGAGTGTGTGATGGGACGGTGTGGAGGGAGATTCACTCTGTGGCTGACCCCGGGAGTGTGTGATGGGACGGTTTGGAGGGCAATTCACTTTTTGTCTGACCCAGGGATTGTTTGATGGGACTGTGTAGATGAATCATCACTCTGTGTCTGACCACGGGACTGTGTGATGGGACGGTGTGGAGGGAGATTCACACAGTGTCTGAAACCGAGAGTGTTTGATGGGACGGCGTAGAGGAATAATCACTCTGTGTCTGACCCCGGGGGTGTTTTATGGGACCGTGTAGAGGAATAATCACTCTGTGTCTGACCCCGGGAGTGTTTGATGGGACCGTGTACAGGCATAATCACTCTGTGTCTGACCCCGGGAGTGTTTCATGGGACCGTGCAGAGTAATAATCACTCTGTGTCTGAACCAGGGAGCCTTTGTTGGGACCGTGTAGAGGAATAATCGCTCCGCGTCTGACCCCGGGAGTGTTTGATGGGACCGTGTAGAGGAATAATCACTCTGTGTCTGACCCTACTAGTGTGTGATGGGACGGTGTGGAGGGAGATTCACTCTGTGTCTGACCCCGGGGGTGTTTGATGGGGCTGTGTATAGGAACAATCACTCCGTGTATGACCCCGGGAGTGTTGATGGGACCGTGTAGAGGAATAATCACTCTGTGTCTGACCCCCGGAAGTGTTTGATGGGGCAGTGTAGAGGAATAATCACTCTGTGTCTGACCCCCGGGAGTGTTTGATGGTACTTTGTGGAGGGAGATTCACTCTGTGTCTGACCCCGGGAGTATGTGATGGGACGGTCTGGAGGGAGAATCACTCTGTGTCTGACCCTAGTAGTGTGTGATGGGACGGTGTGGAGGGAGATTCACTTTGTGTCTGACGCCGGGAGTGTGTGATGGGACGATGTGGAGGGAGATTCACTCTGTGTCTGACCCCGGGATTGTTTGATGGGACGGTGCGGATGGAGATTCACTCTGTGTCTGACCCCGGGAGTGTTTGATGGGACCGTGTAGAGGAATAATCTCTCTGTGGCAGACCACGGGAGTGTGTGATGGGACGGTGTGGAGGGAGATTCACTCTGTGTCTGACCCCGGGAGTGTTTGATGGGACCGTGTAGATGAATAATCACTCTGTGTCTGACCCCGGGAGTGGTTGATGGGACCGTGTACAGGCATAATCACTCTGTGTCTGACCCCGGGATTGTTTCATGGGACCGTGCAGAGTAATAATCACTCTGTGTCTGAACCAGGGAGCCTTTGTTGGGACCGTGTAGAGGAATAATCTCTCCGCGTCTGACCCCGGGAGTGTTTGATGGGACCGTGTAGAGGAATAATCACTCTGTGTCTGACCCTAGTAGTGTGTGATGGGACGGTGTGGAGGGAGATTCACTCTGTGTCTGACCCCGGGGGTGTTTGATGGGGCTGTGTATAGGAACAATCACTCCGTGTATGACCCCGGGAGTGTTGATGGGACCGTGTAGAGGAATAATCACTCTGTGTCTGACCCCCAGAAGTGTTTGATGGGGCCGTGTAGAGGAATAATCACTCTGTGTCTGACCCCCGGGAGTGTTTGATGGTACTTTGTGGAGGGAGATTCACTCTGTGTCTGACCCCGGGAGTATGTGATGGGACGGTCTGGAGGGAGAATCACTCTGTGTCTGACCCTAGTAGTGTGTGATGGGACGGTGTGGAGGGAGATTCACTTTGTGTCTGACGCCGGGAGTGTGTGATGGGACGATGTGGAGGGAGATTCACTCTGTGTCTGACCCCGGGATTGTTTGATGGGACGGTGCGGATGCAGATTCACTCTGTGTCTGACCCCGGGAGTGTTTGATGGGACCGTGTAGAGGAATAATCTCTCTGTGGCAGACCACGGGAGTGTGTGATGGGACGGTGTGGAGGGAGATTCACTCTGTGTCTGACCCCGGGAGTGGTTGATGGGACCGTGTAGATGAATAATCACTCTGTTTCTGACCCCGGGAGTGGTTGATGGGACCGTGTAGATGAATAATCACTCTGTTTCTGACCCCGGGAGTGTGTGATGGGACTGTGTGGAGGGAGATTCACTCTGTGTTTGACCCCGGGGGTGTTTGATGGGACTGTGTAGAGGAATAATCACTCCGTGTCTGACCCCCGGGAATGTATGATGGGACCGTGTAGAGGAATAATCACTCTGTGTCTGACACCCGGGTGTGTTTGATGGGACGATGTGGAGGGAGATTCACTCTGTGTGTGACCCCGGGAGTATGTGATGGGACGGTCTGGAGGGAGATTCACTCTGTGTCTGACCCTAGTAGTGTGTGATGGGACGGTGTGGAGGGAGATTCACTTTGTGTCTGACGCCGGGAGTGTGTGATGGGACGATGTGGAGGGAGATTCACTCTGTGTCAGATCCCGGGAGTGTTTGATGGGACCGTGTAGAGGAATAATCACTCTGTGTCTGACCACGGGAGTGTGTGATGTGACGGTGTGGATGGAGATTCACTCTGTGTCTGATCCCGGGAGTGTGTGATGGGACCGTGTAGAGGAATAATCACTCTGTGTCTGACACCGGGAGTGTTTGATGGGACCGTGTAGAAGAATAATCTCTCTGTGTCTGACCACGGGAGTGTGTGATGGGACGATGTGGAGGGTGTTTCACTCTGTGTCTGACCCTGGGAGTATGTGATGGGTCGGTCTGGAGGGAGAATCACTCTGTGTCTGACCCTAGTAGTGTGTGATGGGACGGTGTGGAGGGAGATTCACTCTGTGTCTGACCCCGTGAGTGTACGATGGGACGGTGCGGATGGAGATTCACTCTCTGTCTGACCCCGGGAGTGTTTGATGGGACCGTGTAGAGGAATAATCTCTCTGTGTCTGACCACGGGAGTGTGTGATGGGACGGTGTGGAGGGAGATTCACTCTGTGTCTGACCCCGGGAGTGGTTGATGGGACCGTGTAGATGAATAATCACTCTGTTTCTGACCCCGGGAGTGTGTGATGGGACTGTGTGGAGGGAGATTCACTCTGTGTTTGACCCCGGGGGTGTTTGATGGGACTGTGTAGAGGAATAATCACTCCGTGTCTGACCCCCGGGAGTGTATGATGGGACCGTGTAGAGGAATAATCACTCTGTGTCTGACACCCGGGTGTGTTTGATGGGACGATGTGGAGGGAGATTCACTCTGTGTGTGACCCCGGGAGTATGTGATGGGACGGTCTGGAGGGAGATTCACTCTGTGTCTGACCCTAGTAGTGTGTGATGGGACGGTGTGGAGGGAGATTCACTTTGTGTCTGACGCCGGGAGTGTGTGATGGGACGATGTGGAGGGAGATTCACTCTGTGTCTGATCCCGGGAGTGTTTGATGGGACCGTGTAGAGGAATAATCACTCTGTGTCTGACCACGGGAGTGTGTGATGTGACGGTGTGGATGGAGATTCACTCTGTGTCTGATCCCGGGAGTGTGTGATGGGACCGTGTAGAGGAATAATCACTCTGTGTCTGACACCGGGAGTGTTTGATGGGACCGTGTAGAAGAATAATCTCTCTGTGTCTGACCACGGGAGTGTGTGATGGGACGATGTGGAGGGTGTTTCACTCTGTGTCTGACCCTGGGAGTATGTGATGGGTCGGTCTGGAGGGAGAATCACTCTGTGTCTGACCCTAGTAGTGTGTGATGGGACGGTGTGGAGGGAGATTCACTCTGTGTCTGACCCCGTGAGTGTACGATGGGACGGTGCGGATGGAGATTCACTCTCTGTCTGACCCCGGGAGTGTTTGATGGGACCGTGTAGAGGAATAATCTCTCTGTGTCAGACCACGGGAGTGTGTGATGGGACGGTGTCGAGGGAGATTCAGTCTGTGTCTGACCCCGGGAGTGTTTGATGGAACAGTGTAGAGGAATAATCTCTCTGTGTCTGACCACGGGATTGTGTGATGGGACGGTGCGGATGGAGATTCACTCTGTGTCTGACCCCGGGAGTGTTTGATGGGACCATGTAGAGGAATAATCACTTTGTGCCTGACCCCGGGAATGTTTGATGGGACCGTGTACAGGCATAATCACTGTGTCTGACCCCGGGAGTGTTTGATGGGACCGTGCAGAGTAATAATCACTCTGTGTCTGAGCCAGGGAGTCTTTGTTGGGACCGCGAAGAGGAATAATCACTCTGTGTCTGACCCCCGGGAGTGTTTGATGGGACGATGTGGAGGGTGTTTCACTCTGTGTGTGACCCCGGGAGTATGTGATGGGTCGGTCTGGAGGGAGATTCACTCTGTGTCTGACCCTAGTAGTGTGTGATGGGACGGTGTGGAGGGAGATTCACTCTGTGTCTGACCCCGGGGGTGTTTGATGGGGCTGTGTAGAGGAACAATCACTCCGTGTATGACCCCGGGAGTGTTGATGGGACCGTGTAGAGGAATAATCACTCTGTGTCTGACCCCCGGGAGTGTTTGATGGGACCGTGTAGTGGAATAATCACTCTGTGTCTGACCCCCGGGGGTGTTTGATGGTACTTTGTGGAGGGAGATTCACTCTGTGTCTGACCCCGGGAGTATGTGATGGGACTGTGTGGAGGGAGATTCACTCTGTGTGTGACCCCGGGAGTATGTGATGGGACGGTCTGGAGGGAGATTCACTCTGTGTCTGACCCTAGTAGTGTGTGATGGGACGGTGTGGAGGGAGATTCACTTTGTGTCTGACGCCGGGAGTGTGTGATGGGACGATGTGGAGGGAGATTCACTCTGTGTCTGAACCCGGGAGTGTTTGATGGGACCGTGTAGAGGAATAATCACTCTGTGTCTGACCCCGGGAGTGTGTGATGTGACGGTGCGGATGGAGATTCACTCTGTGTCTGATGCCGGGAGTGTGTGATGGGTCCGTGTAGAGGAATAATCACTCTGTGTCGGACCCCGGGAGTGTTTGATGGGACCGTGTAGAGGAATAATCTCTCTGTGTCTGACCACGGGAGTGTGTGATGGAACGGTGCGGATGGAGATTCACTCTGTGTCTGACGCCGGGAGTGTGTGATGGGACGGTGTGGAGGGAGATTCACTCTGTGTCTGATCCCGGAAGTGTGTGATGGGACCGTGTAGAGGAATAATCACTCTGTCTGACCCCGGCAGTGTTTGATGGGACCGTGTACAGGCATCATCACTCTGTGTCTGACCCCGGGAGTGTGTGATGGGACGGTGTGGAGGGCAATTCACTTTTTGTCTGACCCAGGGATTGTTTGATGGTACCGGGTAGAGGAATAATCACTCTGTGTCTGACCCCGTGAGCGTGTGATGACACGGTGTGGAGGGAGATTCACTCTTTGTCTGACCCCGGGAGTGTTTGATGGGACCGTGTAGAGGCATAATCACTCTCAGTCTGAAACCGGGAGTGTGTGATGGGACGGTGTGGAGGGAGATTCACACAGTGTCTGAAACCGAGAGTGTTTGATGGGACGGCGTAGAGGAATAATCACTCTATGTCTGACCCCGGGGGTGTTTTATGGGACCGTGTAGAGGAATAATCACTCTGTGTCTGACCCCGGGAGTGTTTGATGGGACCGTGTACAGGCATAATCACTCTGTGTCTGACCCCGGGAGTGTTTGATGGGACCGTGCAGAGTAATAATCACTCTGTGTCTGACCCAGGGAGCCTTTGTTGGGACCGTGTAGAGGAATAATCGTTCCGCGTCTGACACCGGGAGTGTTTGATGGGACCGTGTAGAGGAATAATCACTCTGTGTCTGACCCCCGGGAGTGTTTGATGGGACGATGTGGAGGGTGTTTCACTCTGTGTGTGACCCCGGGAGTATGTGATGGGTCGGTCTGGAGGGAGACTCACTCTGTGTCTGACCCCGGGAGAGTTTGATGGGACCGTGTAGAGGAATAATCACTTTGTGCCTGACCCCGGGAATGTTTGATGGGACCGTGTACAGGCATAATCACTGTGTCTGACCCCGGGACTGTTTGATGGGACCGTGCAGAGTAATAATCACTCTGTGTCTGAGCCAGGGAGTCTTTGTTGGGACCGTGTAGAGGAATAATCTCTCTGTGTCTGACCACGGGAGTGTGTGACGGGACGGTGTGGAGGGAGATTCACTCTGTGTCTGATCCCGGGAGTGTTTGATGGGACGGTGTGGAGGGAGATTCACTCTGCGTCTGACCCCGGGAGTGTTTGATGGGACCGTGTAGAGGAATAATCACTCTGTGTCTGACCCCGGGAGTGTGTGATGGGACGGTGTGGAGGGAGTTTCACATTTTGTCTGACCCAGGGATTGTTTGATGGGACCGTGTAGAGTAATAATCACTCTGTGTCTGACCCCGTGAGCGTGTGATGACACGGTGTGGAGGGAGATTCACTATTTGTCTGACCTCGGGAGTCTGTGATGCGACCGTGTAGATGAATAATCACTCTGTGTCTGACCACGGGACTGTGTGATGGGACGGAGTGGAGGGAGATTCACACTGAGTCTGAAACCGAGAGTGTTTGATGGGACCGTGTAGAGGAATAATCACTCTGTGTCTGACCCCGGGAGTGTTTGATGGGACCGTGCAGAGTAATAATCACTCTGTGTCTGACCCAGGGAGCCTTTGTTGGGACCGTGTAGAGGAATAATCGCTCCGCATCTGACCCGGGAGTGTTTGATGGGACCGTGTAGAGGAATAATCACTCTGTGTCTGACCCCCGGGAGTGATTGATGGGACGATGTGGAGGGTGTTTCACTCTGTGTGTGACCCCGGGAGTATGTGACGGGTCGGTCTGGAGGGAGATTCACTCTGTGTCTGACCCTAGTAGTGTGTGATGGGAAGGTGTGGAGGGAGATTCACTCTGTGTCTGACCCCGGGGGTGTTTGATGGGACTGTGTAGAGGAACAATCACTCCGTGTATGACCCCGGGAGTGTTGATGGGACCTTGTAGAGGAATCATCACTCTGTGTCTGACCCCCGGGAGTGTTTGATGGGACCGTGTAGAGGAATAATCACTCTGTGTCTGACCCCCGGGAGTGTTTGATGGTACTTTGTGGAGGGAGATTCACTCTGTGTCTGACCCCGGGAGTATGTGATGGGACGGTCTGGAGGGAGATTCACTCTGTGTCTGACCCTAGTAGTGTGTGATGGGACGGTGTGGAGGGAGATTCACTTTGTGTCTGACGCCGGGAGTGTGTGATGGGACGATGTGGAGGGAGATTCACTCTGTGTCTGACCCCGGGATTGTGTGATGGGACGGTGCGGATGGAGATTCACTCTGTGTCTGACCCCGGGAGTGTTTGATGGGACCGTGTACAGGCATAATCACTCTGTGTCTGACCCCGGGAATGTTTGATGGGACAGTGCAGAGTAATAATCACTCTGTGTCTGACCCAGGGAGCCTTTGTTGGGACCGTGTAGAGGAATAATCGCTCCGCGTCTGACACCGGGAGTGTTTGATGGGACCGTGTAGAGGAATAATCACTCTGTGTCTGACCCCCGGGAGTGTTTGATGGGACGATGTGGAGGGTGTTTCACTCTGTGTGTGACCCCGGGAGTATGTGATGGGTCGGTCTGGAGGGAGACTCACTCTGTGTCTGACCCCGGGAGTGTTTGATGGGACCGTGTAGAGGAATAATCACTTTGTGCCTGACCCCGGGAATGTTTGATGGGACCGTGTACAGGCATAATCACTGTGTCTGACCCCGGGACTGTTTGATGGGACCGTGCAGAGTAATAATCACTCTGTGTCTGAGCCAGGGAGTCTTTGTTGGGACCGTGTAGAGGAATAATCTCTCTGTGTCTGACCACGGGAGTGTGTGACGGGACGGTGTGGAGGGAGATTCACTCTGCGTCTGACCCCGGGAGTGTTTGATGGGACCGTGTAGAGGAATAATCACTCTGTGTCTGACCCCGGGAGTGTGTGATGGGACGGTGTGGAGGGAGTTTCACATTTTGTCTGACCCAGGGATTGTTTGATGGGACCGTGTAGAGTAATAATCACTCTGTGTCTGACCCCGTGAGCGTGTGATGACACGGTGTGGAGGGAGATTCACTCTTTGTCTGACCTCGGGAGTCTGTGATGCGACCGTGTAGATGAATAATCACTCTGTGTCTGACCACGGGACTGTGTGATGGGACGGTGTGGAGGGAGATTCACACAGTGTCTGAAACCGAGAGTTTTTGATGGGACGGCGTAGAGGAATAATCACTCTGTGTCTGACCCCGGGGGTGTTTTATGGGACCGTGTAGAGGAATAATCACTCTGTGTCTGACCCCGGGAGTGTTTGATGGGACCGTGTACAGGCATAATCACTCTGTGTCTGACCCCGGGAATGTTTGATGGGACAGTGCAGAGTAATAATCACTCTGTGTCTGACCCAGGGAGCCTTTGTTGGGACCGTGTAGAGGAATAATCGCTCCGCGTCTGACCCCGGGAGTGTTTGATGGGACCGTGTAGAGGAATAATCACTCTGTGTCTGACCCCCGGGAGTGTTTGATGGGACGATGTGGAGGGTGTTTCACTCTGTGTCTGACCCCCGGGAGTGTTTGATGGGTCGGTCTGGAGGGAGTCTCACTCTGTGTCTGACCCGAGTAGTGTGTGATGGGACGGTGTGGAGGGAGATTCACTCTGTGTCTGACCCCGTGAGTGTACGATGGGACGGTGCGGATGGAGATTCACTCTGTGTCTGACCCCGGGAGTGTTTGATGGGACCGTGTAGAGGAATAATCTCTCTGTGTCAGACCACGGGAGTGTGTGATGGGACGGTGTCGATGGAGATTCAGTCTGTGTCTGACCCCGGGAGTGTTTGATGGGACCGTGCAGAGTAATAATCACTCTGTGTCTGAGCCAGGGAGTCTTTGTTGGGACCGTGTAGAGGAATAATCTCTCTGTGTCTGACCACGGGAGAGTGTGACGGGACGGTGTGGAGGGAGATTCACTCTGTGTCTGACCCCGGGAGTGTTTGATGGGACCGTGTAGAGGAATAATCACTCTGTGTCTGACCCCGGGAGTGTGTGATGGGACGGTGTGGAGGGAGTTTCACTTTTTGTCTGACCCAGGGATTGTTTGATGGGACCGTGTAGAGGAATAATCACACTGTGTCTGACCCCGTGAGCGTGTGATGACACGGTGTGGAGGGAGATTCACTCTTTGTCTGAACTCGGGTGTGTGAGATGCGACCGTGTAGATGAATAATCACTCTGTGTCTGACCACGGTACTGTGTGATGGGACGGTGTGGAGGGTGATTCACACTGTGTCTGAAACCGAGAGTGTTTGATGGGACCGTGTAGAGGAATAATCACTCTGTGCCTGACCCCGGGAATGTTTGATGTGACCGGGTACAGGCATCATCACTCTGTGTCTGACTCCGGGAGTGTTTGATGAGACCGTGCAGAGTAATAATCACTCTGTGTCTGACACAGGGAGTCTTTGTTGGGTCCGTGTAGAGGAATAATCGCTCCGCATCTGACCCGGGAGTGTTTGATGGGACCGTGTAGAGGAATAATCACTCTGTGTCTGACCCCCTGGAGTGTTTGATGGGACGATGTGGAGGGTGTTTCACTCTGTGTGTGACCCCGGGAGTATGTGATGGGTCGGTCTGGAGGGAGATTCACTCTGTGTCTCACCCTAGTAGTGTGTGATGGGACGGTGTGGAGGGAGATTCACTCTGTGTCTGACCCCGGGGGTGTTTGATGGGGCTGTGTAGAGGAACAATCACTCCGTGTATGACCACGGGTGTGTTGATGGGACCGTGTAGAGGAATAATCACTCTGTGTCTGACCCCCGGGAGAGTTTGATGGGACCGTGTAGAGGAATAATCACTCTGTGTCTGATCCCCGGGAGTGTTTGATGGTACATTGTGGAGGGAGATTCACTCTGTGTCTGACCCCGGGAGTATGTGATGGGACGGTCTGGAGGGAGATTCACTCTGTGTCTGACCCTAGTAGTGTGTGATGGGACGGTGTGGAGGGTGATTCACTTTGTGTCTGACGCCGGGAGTGTGTGATGGGACGATGTGGCGGGAGATTCACTCTGTGTCTGACCCCGGGATTGTGTGATGGGACGGTGCGGATGGAGATTCACTCTGTGTCTGACCCCGGGAGTGTTTGATGGGACCGTGTAGAGCAATAATCTCTCTGTGGCAGACCACGGGAGTGTGTGATGGGACGGTGTGGAGGGAGATTCACTCTGTGTCTGACCCCGGGAGTGTTTGATGGGACAGTGTAGAGGAATAATCTTTCTGTGTCTGACCACGGGAGTGTGTGATGGGACGGTGTGGAGGGAGATTCACTCTGTGTCTGACCCCGGGAGTGTTTGATGGGACCGTGTAGATGAATAATCACTCTGTTTCTGACCCCGGGAGTGTGTGATGGGACTGTGTGGAGGGAGATTCACTCTGTGTTTGACCCCGGGGGTGTTTGATGGGACTGTGTAGAGGAATAATCACTCCGTGTCTGACCCCCGGGAGTGTATGATGGGACCGTGTAGAGGATTAATCACTCTGTGTCTGACCCCCGGGAGTGTTTGATGGGACGATGTGGAGGGAGATTCACTCTGTGAGTGACCCCGGGAGTATGTGATGGGACGGTCTGGAGGGAGATTCACTCTGTGTCTGACCCTAGTAGTGTGTGATGGGACGGTGTGGAGGGAGATTCACTTTGTGTCTGACGCCGGGAGTGTGTGATGGGACGATGTGGAGGGAGATTCACTCTGTGTCTGATCCCGGGAGTGTTTGATGGGACCGTGTAGAGGAATAATCACTCTGTGTCTGACCCCGGGAGTGTGTGATGTGACGGTGCGGATGGAGATTCACTCTGTGTCTGATCCCGGGAATGTGTGATGGGACCGTGTAGAGGAATAATCACTCTGTGTCTGACCACGGGAGAGTGTGACGGGACGGTGTGGAGGGAGATTCACTCTGTGTCTGACCCCGGGAGTGTTTGATGGGACCGTGTAGAGGAATAATCACTCTGTGTCTGACCCCGGGAGTGTGTGATGGGACGGTGTGGAGGGAGTTTCACTTTTTGTCTGACCCAGGGATTGTTTGATGGGACCGTGTAGAGGAATAATCACACTGTGTCTGACCCCGTGAGCGTGTGATGACACGGTGTGGAGGGAGATTCACTCTTTGTCTGAACTCGGGTGTGTGAGATGCGACCGTGTAGATGAATAATCACTCTGTGTCTGACCACGGTACTGTGTGATGGGACGGTGTGGAGGGTGATTCACACTGTGTCTGAAACCGAGAGTGTTTGATGGGACCGTGTAGAGGAATAATCACTCTGTGCCTGACCCCGGGAATGTTTGATGTGACCGGGTACAGGCATCATCACTCTGTGTCTGACTCCGGGAGTGTTTGATGAGACCGTGCAGAGTAATAATCACTCTGTGTCTGACACAGGGAGTCTTTGTTGGGTCCGTGTAGAGGAATAATCGCTCCGCATCTGACCCGGGAGTGTTTGATGGGACCGTGTAGAGGAATAATCACTCTGTGTCTGACCCCCTGGAGTGTTTGATGGGACGATGTGGAGGGTGTTTCACTCTGTGTGTGACCCCGGGAGTATGTGATGGGTCGGTCTGGAGGGAGATTCACTCTGTGTCTCACCCTAGTAGTGTGTGATGGGACGGTGTGGAGGGAGATTCACTCTGTGTCTGACCCCGGGGGTGTTTGATGGGGCTGTGTAGAGGAACAATCACTACGTGTATGACCACGGGTGTGTTGATGGGACCGTGTAGAGGAATAATCACTCTGTGTCTGACCCCCGGGAGAGTTTGATGGGACCGTGTAGAGGAATAATCACTCTGTGTCTGATCCGCGGGAGTGTTTGATGGTACATTGTGGAGGGAGATTCACTCTGTGTCTGACCCCGGGAGTATGTGATGGGACGGTCTGGAGGGAGATTCACTCTGTGTCTGACCCTAGTAGTGTGTGATGGGACGGTGTGGAGGGTGATTCACTTTGTGTCTGACGCCGGGAGTGTGTGATGGGACGATGTGGCGGGAGATTCACTCTGTGTCTGACCCCGGGATTGTGTGATGGGACGGTGCGGATGGAGATTCACTCTGTGTCTGACCCCGGGAGTGTTTGATGGGACCGTGTAGAGCAATAATCTCTCTGTGGCAGACCACGGGAGTGTGTGATGGGACGGTGTGGAGGGAGATTCACTCTGTGTCTGACCCCGGGAGTGTTTGATGGGACAGTGTAGAGGAATAATCTTTCTGTGTCTGACCACGGGAGTGTGTGATGGGACGGTGTGGAGGGAGATTCACTCTGTGTCTGACCCCGGGAGTGTTTGATGGGACCGTGTAGATGAATAATCACTCTGTTTCTGACCCCGGGAGTGTGTGATGGGACTGTGTGGAGGGAGATTCACTCTGTGTTTGACCCCGGGGGTGTTTGATGGGACTGTGTAGAGGAATAATCACTCCGTGTCTGACCCCCGGGAGTGTATGATGGGACCGTGTAGAGGATTAATCACTCTGTGTCTGACCCCCGGGAGTGTTTGATGGGACGATGTGGAGGGAGATTCACTCTGTGAGTGACCCCGGGAGTATGTGATGGGACGGTCTGGAGGGAGATTCACTCTGTGTCTGACCCTAGTAGTGTGTGATGGGACGGTGTGGAGGGAGATTCACTTTGTGTCTGACGCCGGGAGTGTGTGATGGGACGATGTGGAGGGAGATTCACTCTGTGTCTGATCCCGGGAGTGTTTGATGGGACCGTGTAGAGGAATAATCACTCTGTGTCTGACCCCGGGAGTGTGTGATGTGACGGTGCGGATGGAGATTCACTCTGTGTCTGATCCCGGGAGTGTGTGATGGGACCGTGTAGAGGAATAATCACTCTGTGTCTGACCCCGGGAGTGTTTGATGGGACCGTGTAGAGGAATAATCTCTCTGTGTCTGACCACGGGAGTGTGTGATGGGACGGTGCGGATGGAGATTCACTCTGTGTCTGACGCCGGGAGTGTGTGATGGGACGGTGTGGAGGGAGATTCACTCTGTGTCTCATCCCGTGAGTGTGTGATGGGACCGTGTAGAGGAATAATCACTCTGTCTGACCCCGGGAGTGTTTGATGGGACCGTGTAGAGGAATAATCTCTCTGTGTCTGACCACGGGAGTGTGTGATGGGACGGTGTGGAGGGAGATTCACTCTGTGTCTGACCCCGGGAGTGTGTGGTGGGACGGTGTGGAGGGCAATTCACTTTTTGTCTGACCCAGGGATTGTTTGATGTGACTGTGTAGAGGAATAATCACTCTGTGTCTGACCCCGTGAGCGTGTGATGACACGGTGTGGAGGGAGATTCACTCTTTGTCTGACCACGGGACTGTGTGATGGGACGGTGTGAAGGGAGATTCACACAGTGTCTGAAACCGAGAGTGTTTGATGGGACGGCGTAGAGGAATAATCACTCTGTGTCTGACCCCGGGAGTGTGTGATGTGACGGTGCGGATGGAGATTCACTCTGTGTCTGATCCCGGGAGTGTGTGATGGGACCGTGTAGAGGAATAATCACTCTGTGTCTGACCCCGGGAGTGTTTGATGGGACCGTGTAGAGGAATAATCTCTCTGTGTCTGACGGCGGGAGTGTGTGATGGGACGGTGTGGAGGGAGATTCTCTCTGTGTCTGATCCCGGGAGTGTGTGATGGGACCGTGTAGAGGAATAATCACTCTGTCTGACCCCGGGAGTGTTTGATGGGACGGTGTGGAGGGAGATTCACTCTGTGTCTGACCCCGGGAGAGTGTGATGGGACGGTGTGGAGGGCAATTCACTTTTTGTCTGACCCAGGGATTGTTTGATGGGACTGTGTAGAGGAATAATCACTCTGTGTCTGACCCCGTGAGCGTGTGATGACACGGTGTGGAGGGAGATTCACTCTTTGTCTGACCTCGGGAGTGTGTGATGCGACCGTGTAGATGAATAATCACTCTGTGTCTGACCACGGGACTGTGTGATGGGACGGTGTGGAGGGAGATTCACACAGTTTCTGAAACCGAGAGTGTTTGATGGGACGGCGTAGAGGAATAATCACTCTGTGTCTGACCCCGGGGGTGTTTTATGGGACCGTGTACAGGCATAATCACTCTGTGTCTGACCCCGGGAATGTTTGATGGGACCGTGCAGAGTAATAATCACTCTGTGTCTGACCCAGGGAGCCTTTGTTGGGACCGTGTAGAGGAATAATCGCTCCGCGTCTGACCCCGGGAGTGTTTGATGGGACCGTGTAGAGGAATAATCACTCTGTGTCTGACCCCCGGGAGTGTTTGATGGGACGATGTGGAGGGTGTTTCACTCTGTGTCTGACCCCCGGGAGTGTTTGATGGGTCGGTCTGGAGGGAGACTCACTCTGTGTCTGACCCTAGTAGTGTGTGATGGGACGGTGTGGAGGGAGATTCACTCTGTGTCTGACCCCGTGAGTGTACGATGGGACGGTGCGGATGGAGATTCACTCTGTGTCTGACCCCGGGAGTGTTTGATGGGACCGTGTAGAGGAATAATCTCTCCGTGTCAGACCACGGGAGTGTGTGATGGGACGGTGTCGAGGGAGATTCAGTCTGTGTCTGACCCCGGGAGTGTTTGATGGGACAGTGTAGAGGAATAATCTTTCTGTGTCTGACCACGGGATAGTGTGATGGGACGGTGTGGAGGGCAATTCACTTTTTGTCTGACCCAGGGATTGTTTGATGGGACTGTGTAGAGGAATAATCACTCTGTGTCTGACCCCGTGAGCGTGTGATGACACGGTGTGGAGGGAGATTCACTCTTTGTCTGACCTCGGGAGTGTGTGATGCGACCGTGTAGATGAATAATCACTCTGTGTCTGACCACGGGACTGTGTGATGGGACGGTGTGGAGGGAGATTCACACAGTTTCTGAAACCGAGAGTGTTTGATGGGACGGCGTAGAGGAATAATCACTCTGTGTCTGACCCCGGGGGTGTTTTATGGGACCGTGTACAGGCATAATCACTCTGTGTCTGACCCCGGGAATGTTTGATGGGACCGTGCAGAGTAATAATCACTCTGTGTCTGACCCAGGGAGCCTTTGTTGGGACCGTGTAGAGGAATAATCGCTCCGCGTCTGACCCCGGGAGTGTTTGATGGGACCGTGTAGAGGAATAATCACTCTGTGTCTGACCCCCGGGAGTGTTTGATGGGACGATGTGGAGGGTGTTTCACTCTGTGTCTGACCCCCGGGAGTGTTTGATGGGTCGGTCTGGAGGGAGACTCACTCTGTGTCTGACCCTAGTAGTGTGTGATGGGACGGTGTGGAGGGAGATTCACTCTGTGTCTGACCCCGTGAGTGTACGATGGGACGGTGCGGATGGAGATTCACTCTGTGTCTGACCCCGGGAGTTTTTGATGGGACCGTGTAGAGGAATAATCTCTCCGTGTCAGACCACGGGGGTGTGTGATGGGACGGTGTCGAGGGAGATTCAGTCTGTGTCTGACCCCGGGAGTGTTTGATGGGACCGTGCAGAGTAATAATCACTCTGTGTCTGAGCCAGGGAGTCTTTGTTGGGACCGTGTAGAGGAATAATCTCTCTGTGTCTGACCACGGGAGTGTGTGACGGGACGGTGTGGACGGAGATTCACTCTGTGTCTGACCCCGGGAGTGTTTGATGGGAACGTGTAGAGGAATAATCACTCTGTGTCTGACCCCGGGAGTGTGTGATGGGACGGTGTGGAGGGAGTTTCACTTTTTGTCTGACCCAGGGATTGTTTGATGGGACCGTGTAGAGGAATAATCACACTGTGTCTGACCCCGTGAGCGTGTGATGACACGGTGTGGAGGGAGATTCACTCTTTGTCTGACCTCGGGAGTGTGAGATGCGACCGTGTAGATGAATAATCACTCTGTGTCTGACCACGGTACTGTGTGATGGGACGGTGTGGAGGGTGATTCACACTGTGTCTGAAACCGAGAGTGTTTGATGGGACCGTGTAGAGGAATAATCACTCTGTGACTGACCCCGGGAGTGTTTGATGGGACCGTGTAGAGGAATAATCACTTTGTGCCTGACCGCGGGAGTGTTTGATGGGACCGTGCAGAGTAATAATCACTCTGTTTATGAGCCAGGGAGTCTTTGTTGGGACCGTGTAGAGGAATAATCTCTCTGTGTCTGACCACGGGAGTGTGTGACGGGACGGTCTGGAGGGAGATTCACTCTGTGTCTGACCCTAGTAGTGTGTGATGGGACGGTGTGGAGGGTGATTCACTTTGTGTCTGACGCCGGGAGTGTGTGATGGGACGATGTGGCGGGAGATTCACTCTGTGTCTGACCCCGGGATTGTGTGATGGGACGGTGCGGATGGAGATTCACTCTGTGTCTGACCCCGGGAGTGTTTGATGGGACCGTGTAGAGGAATAATCTCACTGTGGCAGACCACGGGAGTGTGTGATGGGACGGTGTGGAGGGAGATTCACTCTGTGTCTGACCCCGGGAGTGTTTGATGGGACCGTGTAGATGAATAATCACTCTGTTTCTGACCGCGGGAGTGTGTGATGGGACTTTGTGGAGGGAGATTCACTCTGTGTTTGACCCCGGGGGTGTTTGATGGGACTGTGTAGAGGAATAATCACTCCGTGTCTGACCCCCGGGAGTGTATGATGGGACCGTGTAGAGGATTAATCACTCTGTGTCTGACCCCCGGGAGTGTTTGATGGGACGATGTGGAGGGAGATTCAATCTGTGAGTGACCACCTTGAGTATGTGATGGGTCGGTCTGGAGGGAGATTCACTCTGTGTCTGACCCTAGTAGTGTGTGATGGGACGGTGTGGAGGGAGATTCACTTTGTGTCTGACGCCGGGAGTGTGTGATGGGACGATGTGGAGGAAGATTCACTCTGTGTCTGATCCCGGGAGTGTTTGATGGGACCGTGTAGAGGAATAATCACTCTGTGTCTGACCCCGGGAGTGTGTGATGTGACGGTGCGGATGGAGATTCACTCTGTGTCTGATCCCGGGTGTGTGTGATGGGACCGTGTAGAGGAATAATCACTCTGTGTCTGACCCCGGGAGTGTTTGATGGGACCGTGTAGATGAATAATCACTCTGTGTCTGACCACGGTACTGTGTGATGGGACGGTGTGGAGGGTGATTCACACTGTGTCTGAAACCGAGAGTGTTTGATGGGACCGTGTAGAGGAATAATCACTCTGTGTCTGACCCCGGGAATGTTTGATGGGACCGTGTACAGGCATCATCACTCTGTGTCTGACTCCGGAAGTGTTTGATGAGACCGTGCAGAGTAATAATCACTCTGTGTCTGACCCAGGGAGTCTTTGTTGGGACAGTGTAGAGGAATAATCGCTCCGCATCTGACCCGGGAGTGTTTGATGCGACCGTGTAGAGGAATAATCACTCTGTGTCTGACCCCCGGGAGTGTTTGATGGGACGATGTGGAGGGTGTTTCACTCTGTGTGTGACCCCGGGAGAATGTGATGGGTCGGTCTGGAGGGAGATTCACTCTGTGTCTCACCCTAGTAGTGTGTGATGGGACGGTGTGGAGGGAGATTCACTCTGTGTCTGACCCCGGGGGTGTTTGATGGGGCTGTGTAGAGGAACAATCACTCCGTGTATGACCCCGGGTGTGTTGATGGGACCGTGTAGAGGAATAATCACTCTGTGTCTGACCCCCGGGAGTGTTTGATGGGACCGGGTAGAGGAATAATCACTGTGTCTGACCCCCGGGAGTGTTTGATGGTACTTTGTGGAGGGAGATTCACTCTGTGTCTGACCCCGGGAGTATGTGATGGGACGGTCTGGAGGGAGATTCACTCTGTGTCTGACCCTAGTAGTGTGTGATGGGACGGTGTGGAGCGTGATTCACTTTGTGTCTGACGCCGGGAGTGTGTGATGGGACGATGTGGCGGGAGATTCACTCTGTGTCTGACCCCGGGATTGTGTGATGGGAAGGTGCGGATGGAGATTCACTCTGTGTCTGACCCCGGGAGTGTTTGATTGGACCGTGTAGAGGAATAATCTCTCTGTGGCAGACCACGGGAGTGTGTGATGGGACGGTGTGGGGGGAGATTCACTCTGTGTCTGACCCCGGGAGTGTTTGATGGGACAGTGTAGAGGAATAATCTTTCTGTGTCTGACCACGGGAGTGTGTGATGGGACGGTGTGGAGGGAGATTCACTCTGTGTCTGACCCCGGGAGTGTTTGATGGGACCGTGTAGATGAATAATCACTCTGTTTCTGACCGCGGGAGTGTGTGATGGGACTGTGTGGAGGGAGATTCACTCTGTGTTTGACCCCGGGGGTGTTTGATGGGACTGTGTAGAGGAATAATCACTCCGTGTCTGACCCCCGGGAGTGTATGATGGGACCGTGTAGAGGATTAATCACTCTGTGTCTGACCCCCGGGTGTGTTTGATGGGACGATGTGGAGGGAGATTCAATCTGTGAGTGACCCCGGGAGTATGTGATGGGTCGGTCTGGAGGGAGATTCACTCTGTGTCTGACCCTAGTAGTGTGTGATGGGACGGTGTGGAGGGAGATTCACTTTGTGTCTGACGCCGGGAGTGTGTGATGGGACGATGTGGAGGAAGATTCACTCTGTGTCTGATCCCGGGTGTGTTTGATGGGACCGTGTAGAGGAACAATCACTCTGTGTCTGACCCCGGGAGTGTGTGATGTGACGGTGCGGATGGAGATTCACTCTGTGTCTGATCCCGGGTGTGTGTGATGGGACCGTGTAGAGGAATAATCACTCTGTGTCTGACCCCGGGAGTGTTTGATGGGACCGTGTAGAGGAATAATCTCTCTGTGTCTGACCACGGGAGTGTGTGATGGGACGGTGCGGATGGAGATTCACTCTGTGTCTGACGCCGGGAGTGTGTGATGGGACTGTGTAGAGGAATAATCACTCTGTGTCTGACCCCGTGAGCGTGTGATGACACGGTGTGGAGGGAGATTCACTCTTTGTCTGACCACGGGATTGTGTGATGGGACGGTGTGTAGGGAGATTCACACAGTGTCTGAAACCGAGAGTGTTTGATGGGACGGTGTAGAGGAATAATCACTCTGTGTCTGACCCCGGGAGTGTGTGATGTGACGGTGCGGATGGAGATTCACTCTGTGTCTGATCCCGGGAGTGTGTGATGGGACCGTGTAGAGGAATAATCACTCTGTGTCTGACCGCGGGTGTGTTTGATGGGACCGTGTAGAGGAATAATCTCTCTGTGTCTGACCACGGGAGTGTGTGATGGGACGGTGCGGATGGAGATTCACTCTGTGTCTGACGGCGGGAGTGTGTGATGGGACGGTGTGGAGGTAGATTCACTCTGTGTCTGATCCCGGGAGTGTGTGATGGGACCGTGTAGAGGAATAATCACTCTGTCTGACCCCGGGAGTGTTTGATGGGACCGTGTAGAGGAATAATCTCTCTGTGTCTGACCACGGGAGTGTTTGATGGGTCGGTCTGGAGGGAGACTCACTCTGTGTCTGACCCTAGTAGTGTGTGATGGGACGGTGTGGAGGGAGATTCACTCTGTGTCTGACCCCGTGAGTGTACGATGGGACGGTGCGGATGGAGATTCACTCTGTGTCTGACCCCGGGAGTGTTTGATGGGACCGTGTAGAGGAATAATCTCTCTGTGTCAGACCACGGGAGTGTGTGATGGGACGGTGTCGAGAGAGATTCAGTCTGTGTCTGACCCCGGGAGTGTTTGATGGGACAGTGTAGAGGAATAATCTCTCTGTGTCTGACCACGGGATTGTGTGATGGGACGGTGCGGATGGAGATTCACTCTGTGTCTGACCCCGGGAGTGTTTGATGGGACCGTGCAGAGTAATAATCACACTGTGTCTGAGCCAGGGAGTCTTTGTTGGGACCGTGTAGAGGAATAATCTCTCTGTGTCTGACCACGGGAGTGTGTGACGGGACGGTGTGGAGGGAGATTCACTCTGTGTCTGACCCCGGGAGTGTTTGATGGGACCGTGTAGAGGAATAATCACTCTGTGTCTGACCCCGGGAGTGTGTGATGGGACGGTGTGGAGGGAGTTTCACTTTTTGTCTGACCCAGGGATTGTTTGATGGGACCGTGTAGAGGAATAATCACACTGTGTCTGACCCCGTGAGCGTGTGATGACAAGGTGTGGAGGGAGATTCACTCTTTGTCTGACCTCGGAAGTGTTTGATGGGACCGTGTACAGGCATAATCACTCTGTGTCTGACCCCGGGAGCCTTTGTTGGGACCGTGTAGAGGAATAATCGCTCCGCGTCTGACCCCGGGAGTGTTTGATGGGACCGTGTAGAGGAATAATCACTCTGTGTCTGACCCCCGGGAGTGTTTGATGGGTCGGTCTGGAGGGAGACTCACTCTGTGTCTGACCCTAGTAGTGTGTGATGGGACGGTGTGGAGGGAGATTCACTCTGTGTCTGACCCCGGGAGTGTTTGATGGGACCGTGTAGAGGAATAATCACTTTGTGCCTGACCCCGGGAATGTTTGATGGGACCGTGTACAGGCATAATCACTGTGTCTGACCCCGGGAGTGTTTGATGGGACCGTGCAGAGTAATAATCACTCTGTGTCTGAGCCAGGGAGTCTTTGTTGGGACCGTGTAGAGGAATAATCACACTGTGTCTGACCCCGTGAGCGTGTGATGACACGGTGTGGAGGGAGATTCACTCTTTGTCTGACCTCGGAAGTGTTTGATGGGACCGTGTACAGGCATAATCACTCTGTGTCTGACCCCGGGAGCCTTTGTTGGGACCGTGTAGAGGAATAATCGCTCCGCGTCTGACCCCGGGAGTGTTTGATGGGACCGTGTAGAGGAATAATCACTCTGTGTCTGACCCCCGGGAGTGTTTGATGGGTCGGTCTGGAGGGAGACTCACTCTGTGTCTGACCCTAGTAGTGTGTGATGGGACGGTGTGGAGGGAGATTCACTCTGTGTCTGACCCCGTGAGTGTACGATGGGACGGTGCGGATGGAGATTCACTCTGTGTCTGACCCCGGGAGTGTTTGATGGGACCGTGTAGAGGAATAATCTCTCTGTGTCAGACCACGGGAGTGTGTGATGGGACGGTGTCGAGGGAGATTCAGTCTGTGTCTGACCCCGGGAGTGTTTGATGGGACAGTGTAGAGGAATAATCTCTCTGTGTCTGACCACGGGATTGTGTGATGGGACGGTGCGGATGGAGATTCACTCTGTGTCTGACCCCGGGAGTGTTTGATGGGACCGTGTAGAGGAATAATCACTTTGTGCCTGACCCCGGGAATGTTTGATGGGACCGTGTACAGGCATAATCACTGTGTCTGACCCCGGGAGTGTTTGATGGGACCGTGCAGAGTAATAATCACACTGTGTCTGAGCCAGGGAGTCTTTGTTGGGACCGTGTAGAGGAATAATCTCTCTGTGTCTGACCACGGGAGTGTGTGACGGGACGGTGTGGACGGAGATTCACTCTGTGTCTGACCCCGGGAGTGTTTGATGGGACCGTGTAGAGGAATAATCACTCTGTGTCTGACCCCGGGAGTGTGTGATGGGACGGTGTGGAGGGAGTTTCACTTTTTGTCTGACCCAGGGATTGTTTGATGGGACCGTGTAGAGGAATAATCACACTGTGTCTGACCCCGTGAGCGTGTGATGACACAGTGTGGAGGGAGATTCACTCTTTGTCTGACCTCGGGGGTGTGAGATGCGACCGTGTAGATGAATAATCACTCTGTGTCTGACCACGGTACTGTGTGATGGGACGGTGTGGAGAGTGATTCACACTGTGTCTGAAACCGAGAGTGTTTGATGGGACCGTGTAGAGGAATAATCACTCTGTGTCTGACTCCGGATGTGTTTGATGAGACCGTGCAGAGTAATAATCACTCTGTGTCTGACCCAGGGAGTCTTTGTTGGGACCGTGTAGAGGAATAATCGCTCCGCATCTGACCCGGGAGTGTTTGATGGGACAGTGTAGAGGAATAATCTCTCTGTGTCTGACCACGGGATTGTGTGAGGGAACGGTGCGGATGGAGATTCACTCTGTGTCTGACCCCGGGAGTGTTTGATGGGACCGTGTAGAGGAATAATCACTTTGTGCCTGACCACGGGAATGTTTGGTGGGACCGTGTACAGGCATAATCACTGTGTCTGACCCCGGGAGTGTTTGATGGGACCATGCAGAGTAATAATCACTCTGTGTCTGAGCCAGGGAGTCTTTGTTGGGACCGTGTAGAGGAATAATCTCTCTGTGTCTGACCACGGGAGTGTGTGACGGGACGGTGTGGAGGGAGATTCACTCTGTGTCTGACCCCGGGAGTGTGTGATGGGACGGTGTGGAGGGAGTTTCTCTTTTTGTCTGACCCAGGGATTGTTTGATGGGACCGTGTAGAGGAATAATCACACTGTGTCTGACCCCGTGAGCGTGTGATGACACGGTGTGGAGGGAGATTCACTCTTTGTCTGACCTCGGGAGTGTGAGATGCGACCGTGTAGATGAATAATCACTCTGTGTCTGACCACGGTACTGTGTGATGGGACGGTGTGGAGGGTGATTCACACTGTGTCTGAAACCGAGAGTGTTTGATGGGACCGTGTAGAGGAATAATCACTCTGTGTCTGACCCCGGGAATGTTTGATGGGACCGTGTACAGGCATCATCACTCTGTGTCTGACTCCGGAAGTGTTTGATGAGACCGTGCAGAGTAATAATCACTCTGTGTCTGACCCAGGGAGTCTTTGTTGGGACCGTGTAGAGGAATAATCGCTCCGCATCTGACCCGGGAGTGTTTGATGGGACCGTGTAGAGGAATAATCACTCTGTGTCTGACCCCCGGGAGTGTTTGATGGGACGATGTGGAGGGTGTTTCACTCTGTGTGTGACCCCGGGAGTATGTGATGGGTCGGTCTGGAGGGAGATTCACTCTGTGTCTGACCCTAGTAGTGTGTGATGGGACGGTGTGGAGGGAGATTCACTCTGTGTCTGAACCCGGGGGTGTTTGATGGGGCTGTGTAGAGGAACAATCACTCCGTGTATGACCCCGGGTGTGTTGATGGGACCGTGTAGAGGAATAATCACTCTGTGTCTGACCCCCGGGAGTGTTTGATGGGACCGTGTAGAGGAATAATCACTCTGTGTCTGACCCCCGGGAGTGTTTGATGGTACTTTGTGGAGGGAGATTCACTCTGTGTCTGACCCCGGGAGTATGTGATGGGACGGTCTGGAGGGAGATTCACTCTGTGTCTGACCCTAGTAGTGTGTGATGGGACGGTGTGGAGGGTGATTCACTTTGTGTCTGACGCCGGGAGTGTGTGATGGGACGATGTGGCGGGAGATTCACTCTGTGTCTGACACCGGGATTGTGTGATGGGACGGTGCGGATGGAGATTCACTCTGTGTCTGACCCCGGGAGTGTTTGATGGGACCGTGTAGAGGAATAATCTCTCTGTGGCAGACCACGGGAGTGTGTGATGGGACGGTGTGGAGGGAGATTCACTCTGTGTCTGACCCCGGGAGTGTTTGATGGGACAGTGTAGAGGAATAATCTTTCTGTGTCTGACCACGGGAGTGTGTGATGGGACGGTGTGGAGGGAGATTCACTCTGTGTCTGACCCCGGGAGTGTTTGATGGGACCGTGTAGATGAATAATCACTCTGTTTCTGACCCCGGGAGTGTGTGATGGGACTGTGTGGAGGGAGATTCACTCTGTGTTTGACCCCGGGGGTGTTTGATGGGACTGTGTAGAGGAATAATCACTCCGTGTCTGACCCCCGGGAGGGTATGATGGGACCGTGTAGAGGATTAATCACTCTGTGTCTGACCCCCGGGAGTGTTTGATGGGACGATGTGGAGGGAGATTCACTCTGTGAGTGACCCCGGGAGTATGTGATGGGACGGTCTGGAGGGAGATTCACTCTGTGTCTGACCCTAGTAGTGTGTGATGGGACGGTGTGGAGGGAGATTCACTTTGTGTCTGACGCCGGGAGTGTGTGATGGGACCATGTGGAGGAAGATTCACTCTGTGTCTGATCCCGGGAGTGTTTGATGGGACCGTGTAGAGGAATAATCACTCTGTGTCTGACCCCGGGAGTGTGTGATGTGACGGTGCGGATGGAGATTCACTCTGTGTCTGATCCCGGGAGTGTGTGATGGGACCGTGTAGAGGAATAATCACTCTGTGTCTGACCCCGGGAGTGTTTGATGGGACCGTGTAGAGGAATAATCTCTCTGTGTCTGACCACGGGAGTGTGTGATGGGACGGTGCGGATGGAGATTCACTCTGTGTCTGACGCCGGGAGTGTGTGATGGGACGGTGTGGAGGGAGATTCACTCTGTGTCTCATCCCGTGAGTGTGTGATGGGACCGTGTAGAGGAATAATCACTCTGTCTGACCCCGGGAGTGTTTGATGGGACCGTGTAGAGGAATAATCTCTCTGTGTCTGACCACGGGAGTGTGTGATGGGACGGTGTGGAGGGAGATTCACTCTGTGTCTGACCCCGGGAGTGTGTGATGGGACGGTGTGGAGGGCAATTCACTTTTTGTCTGACCCAGGGATTGTTTGATGGGACTGTGTAGAGGAATAATCACTCTGTGTCTGACCCCGTGAGCGTGTGATGACACGGTGTGGAGGGAGATTCACTCTTTGTCTGACCACGGGACTGTGTGATGGGACGGTGTGTAGGGAGATTCACACAGTGTCTGAAACCGAGAGTGTTTGATGGGACGGCGTAGAGGAATAATCACTCTGTGTCTGACCCCGGGGGTGTTTTATGGGACCGTGCAGAGTAATAATCACTCTGTGTCTGACCCAGGGAGTCTTTGTTGGGACCGTGTAGAGGAATAATCGCTCCGCGTCTGACCCCGGGAGTGTTTGATGGGACCGTGTAGAGGAATAATCACTCTGGGTCATTCCCCAGGGAGTGTTTGATGGGACGATGTGGAGGGTGTTTCACTCTGTGTCTGACCCCGGGAGTGTGTGATGGGACGGTCTGGAGGGAGATTCACTCTGTGTCTGACCCTAGTAGTGTGTGATGGGACGGTGTGGAGGGAGATTCACTCTGTGTCTGACCCCGTGAGTGTACGATGGGACGGTGTGGAGAGAGATGCACTCTGTGTCTGACCCCGGGGGTGTTTGATGGGGCTGTGTAGAGGAACAATCACTCCGTGTCTGACCCCGGGAGTGTTGATGGGACCGTGTAGAGGAATAATCACTCTGTGTCTGACCCCCATGTGTGTTTGATGGGACGATGTGGAGGGAGATTCCCTCTGTGTCTGACCCCGGGAGTATGTGATGGGACGGTCTGGAGGGAGATTCACTCTGTGTCTGACCCTAGTAGTGTGTGATGGGACGGTGGGGAGAGAGATTCACTTTGTGTCTGACGCCGGGATTGTGTGATGGGACGATGTGGAGGGAGATTCACTCTGTGTCTGACCCCGGGATTGCGTGATGGGACGGTGCGGATGGAGATTCACTCTGTGTCTGACCCCGGGAGTGTTTGATGGGACCGTGTAGAGGAATAATCTCTCTGTGTCAGACCACGGGAGGGTGTGATGGGACGGAGTGGAGGGAGATTCAGTCTGTGTCTGACCCCGGGTGTGTTTGATGGGACAGTGTAGAGGAATAATCTCTCTGTGTCTGCCCACGGGATTGTGTGATGGGACGGTGCGGATGGAGATTCACTCTGTGTCTGACCCCGGTAGTGTTTGATGGGACCGTGTAGAGGAATAATCTCTCTGTGTCAGACCACGGGAGTGTGTGATGGGACGGTGTGGAGGGAGATTCACTCTGTGTCTGTCCCCGGGGGTGTTTGATGTGTCCGTGTAGAGGAATAATCACTTTGTGTCTGACCCCGGGAATGTTTGATGGGACCGTGTACAGGCATAATCACTCTGTCTCTGACCCCGGGAGTGTTTGATGGGACCGTGCAGAGTAATAATCACTCTGTGTCTGAGCCAGGGAGTCATTGTTGGGACCGTGTAGAGGAATAATCTCTCTGTGTCTGACCTCGGGAGAGTGTTATGCGACTGTGTAGAGGAATAATCACTCTGTGTCTGACCCCGTGAGCGTGTGATGACACGGCGTGGAGGGAGATTCAATCTTTGTCTGACCTCCGGAGTGTGTGATGCGACCGTGTAGATGAATAATCACTCTGTGTCTGACCACGGGACTGTGTGATGGGACGGTGTGGAGGGAGATTCACACTGTGTCTGAAAGCGAGAGTGTTTGATGGGACCGTGTAGAGGAATAATCACTCTGTGTCTGTCCACGGGAGTGTTTGATGGGACCGTGCAGAGTAATAATCACTCTGTGACTGACCCAGGGAGCCTTTGTTGGGACCGTGTAGAGGAATAATCGCTCCGCGTCTGACCCCGGGAGTGTTTGATGGGACCGTGTAAAGGAATAATCACTCTGTGTCTGACCCCCGGGAGTGTTTGATGGGACGATGTGGACGGTGTTTCACTCTGTGTGTGACCCCGGGAGTATGTGATGGGTCGGTCTGGAGGGAGATTCACTCTGTGTCTGACCCCGTGAGTGTACGATGGGACGGTGTGGAGGGAGATTCACTCTGTGTCTGACCCCGGGGATGTTTGATGGGGCTGTGTAGAGGAATAATCACTCTGTGTCTGACCCCCGGGAGTGTTTGATGGGACCGTGTAGAGGAATAATCACTCTGTGTCTGACCCCCGGGAGTGTTTGATGGTACGATGTGGAGGGAGATTCACTCTGTGTCTGACCCCGGAAGTATGTGATGGGACGGTCTGGAGGGAGATTCACTTTGTGTCTGACGCCGTGAGTGTGTGATGGGACGATGTGGAGGGAGATTCACTCTGTGTCTGACCCCGGGATTGTGTGATGGGACGGTGCGGATGGAGATTCACTCTGTGTCTGACCCCGGGAGTGTTTGATGCGACCGTGTAGAGGAATAATCTCTCTGTGTCAGACCACGGGAGTGTGTGATGGGACGGTGTGGAGGAAGATTCACTCTGTGTCTGACCCCGGGAGTGTTTGATGGGACAGTGTAGAGGAATAATCTCTCTGTGTCTGATCACGGGAGTGTGTGATGGGACGGTTTGGAGGGAGATTCACTCTGTGTCTGACCCCGGGAGTGTTTGATGGGACCGTGTAGATGAATAATCACTCTGTTTCTGACCCGGGAGTGTGTGATGGGACTGTGTGGAGGGAGATTCACTCTGTGTCTGACCCCGGGAGTGTGTGATGGGACGGTGTGGAGGGAGATTCACTCTGTGTCTGACCCCGGGAGTGTGTGATGGGACGGTGTGGAGGGAGATTCACTCTGAGTCTGACCCCGGGAGTGTGTGATTCGATGGTGGGAAGTGAGATTCACTCTGTGTCTGACCCCGAGAGTGTGTGATGGGACGGTGTGGAGGGAGTTTCACACTTGTGTCTGACCCCGGGTGTGTTTGATGGAACGGTGTGTCGGGAGCTTCACTCTGTCTTAGCCCGGCAGTGTGTAATGGGACGGTGTGGAGAGAGATTCACGCTGTTTCTGTACCCAGACAGATACCACGTTTCCAATGTTTCCCCACAGCCCTCTGTCTCCCAATCTAATCCCACCTAACCGCTTCTTCACCACAGTCCTCTGACACTCCCCAAATGGATCGAACAGACCCACCCTCTCCTTTCTGATCTGTTTCAGTCCCAGAGCAATCCACACTTTCCCACCGTCTCACCACAGACCTACGTCTGTCCCGAAACGAATCCCACTGTTGCACACTCTTCCCTGAGCCCTGTTTCGGTCCCAGATTAATCCGGCCAGGCACAGTTTGAAGCTCCCTCCCCCCTGTCCCTTCACACACTCCGGCTTCAGAAGCTGCATTCCTCTCCCCACCCCCAGCACTCCTCCGTTCCAGTAGTCCTTCATTGTGTGTCTGTCTCGGAGACTGTGCGTGTGTTCGTGTTCAGGTGGTGAGCAGGGAAGAGCAGAGAAGTAGGAGAGGTTGTCGGGGAGGGAGTAGGGACGTGATGTTGAGACAGTGGTCACTGGGAGAAAGTGGTGTGGAACCGCAAGACCGGCCTGTCCACACAGAACAGTGAACAGGATCAGAACCGAGAGATCGACACCCGAAGGAGAGGTTTGCGTATTGTAACACCAGACTTCACCTCTCCCCCTTCCTGCCCCAGAATTCCAGATGAGCCGATGAGTGTAGAGGAGCGAGAGGGTTGATTGAACAGTGGATAGATAGATAATGGAACGGGTCTGGGAGACGTGAAGAGGAGATGGGGAAGGAGGAGATAACGGGGACGGGGAGGAGTGTAGGGTACGGAGGGTTGATGGAGACGGGGTGTGTAAAAGAAGATGGCGGTGATAGACATTAATGTAGGAAGAGATCGATATCGGTTGGAGGGTGTGGGGGTGTGCTGGTGTAACACCAGACGTCACCTCTCCCTCTTCCCATCAATTCTATATGAACACAGAGAGAGAGCGGTGTAGAGGAGGGAGCGGCGTAAGAATCACCCATCGGGTTCCGGTAGTGTACCGAGTAGGGCACTAGAGACTTTTGCCTACAGCAGGGGGCATTGTCCATGGAGTCGGTGGTGAGGAGGGTGAGCATTCATTGTCCGGCTCTGGAGTGGCCTCATTTGGACTGTTGCTCGCTGTCACTTTCACTGTAACACTCGGACCGCCAATTTCTGCCTGTCACGTTCCTTCCTGGAATGTCTGTAATTAAAGTGTTTCTGCTGAGCACTCAGTGTTCAACCGTAGGAGATCCATGTCCAGCACTGTGGGTTGTGATTGACACTTTGGATATCGTTACTGCCGTCTTGTTTATTTTGAGTCTGAGTCTGAGTTAATCCAGACCGGACTCTGCACTTGGGTTGACCACCATCCACAGCTCCCTGGCCAGAGAAGGTATTGTAACGTCAGGAGTGTGTGACGATTCGCTCTCTCATTGAAACCGAACACATTTCTATGGATGTCCGCTAGGGGGCGCTGTGACGGGTCGCATCGCCGCCTGGTGTGGAGACGGCAACGGCCAGGATGGCCAGAGGCTGCAGCGGGATGTTAACCCAGCCAACACCTCGAGCACCTCATTTACTCCATGCTGCCTATATTTATTACAGATAGTAAACACAAAGTATGCTGCAGATGCTGTGGTCCGTTCAACACATACAAACAAGCTGGATGAACTCAGCAAGTCGGGCAGCATCCTTTGAAAGTAGCAGTAACGAGTCCTGACGAAGGGTCTCGGCCCGAAACGTTGACTGCTACTTTGAACGGATGCTGCCCGACCTGCTGAGTTCATCCAGCTTGTTTGTATATGTTAACTCAGTCAGACCCGTCATGGACACTGCCGATCCCACCGTCTCACAGATGAAACGGGTGTTTATCAGAATCGCAAGAGGAACTCTCCCTGGATAATTTGCATTTAGTGCATTCAAACTTCCCAGAGTTGATCTTGTACACGACATCAGAGACAAGTTTCCTATCAAAAAGAATTAAGCAATCTCAAGAGAAGCAAAATAGGTCCAGTGGACAATTCCAAGAGTATTATCGAATTACTCCCAATACTCCGCTCTCTCTCCACTCATCTCACTGCACCGCGAACTCCCCGCAGCCCCATGTCAATCTTCAAACTATTCCAACTGCTCCGCTCTCTCTCCACGTCCACATGTCAGACTCCAGACTAGTCTCACTACACCTTTAGGGGATCCAGCAGGGGACCGAGACGGGTGGTGGCGATGGGCGAAAGGAGATAACGGAGAACGGGATTTGTGCAGAGAGGGAGTGTGTCACGAAGACGAGACAGCTTGTAAAGGAGGGACGGTGACGGGGATGGAGTGGTGCAAAGGAGGGACCGTTTGTCGGAGACAGTGAGTAGGGCAGGAGAGCGAGGGTAGACGGAGATAGGAATGAGTCTTTGTGAGGGAGGGGATTATGCATCCTGGGGGGAATGCGTGCCTGCTACGGTGAATAGCGTGACGATGTGTCGGAGTCACGATAAGGGGCGCGTTTATTCCCCGTTGAGGGGTGTGTCTGTGTAGTAGTGAGGGTTGTGTGACTTGTTCACTACCTATGTCGAGAGGTCGTTCCCTGAGTTTCTCAATGCAGCGTCATGTTCCTTCATCTACATTGAAATCCCTCTCTGCGTCAACATCTCGCATTATTCTTATGAAACAGCGCTCGGGATCTAACTTAGCAGATAAATCCTTGTCCGAAAACAACCTGGCCGAACCCGCACTTGCCAGATCATTCCTGACGCCAAAAAAAATGTTTGGCCTTCTTTCAATTTGGAAACTAATCCCGAGGTCATAAATATCCTTTTCCATAAGGACTTTAAATCTGATGGAATTATCATCACTAAACGCAAACTGGTCCCCTGCAACAATTTCTGTCCCCTGCCTTGTCCCATTCCGTTGGAGCAGTTCCAGTATTGAGAAACTGCCCCATTAGTTCTTTCACGGTATGGGGCTGACTGTTAATACCTGTTAAAATTACCCAATATCACAACCTGTTGTTTCTCTACAGATCTGTTCCTCTGAATCCCCGGGACAAATAGGTGATTGAAAATATGTCCCCATGATCGCGTTATACCTTTCTTATTCCTCAGTTCCTCCCAAAAACCTCTTTGACGAGTTCTTCAATCTGTCCTGGCTGAGCGGCACTGTAATATTTTCTCTGGCTGTGAAGCCGCCCTTCACCTTTGATTTATTTGCTCATTAGCACGTCTAAAAGAACCGAATCACGGAATATTAAGCTAACGGTCCCGCCTCTCTTGCAACCAAATCTCACTATTGGCTACAGTCTCATACTTCTAGACGTTGGCCCCTGCCCTGAGTTCATCTGTCTTTCGTACAATACTTACTGCATTGAAACGTACACAGCTCAGAACATGGGTCCCAGCTGGATCAACCTTTTACTTCCTGATTTTGTCTGAGGTCTTAACTACATCTGTTCCAACACGCTTTCTTCTATCTGTGATGGCATTACGGTTTTCAACCCCTTGTAACTCTAGTTTTATGACCTCTGTTACGCCAGAAAATCCCGCTGAGATATTATTTCAACTCAAGTTTTTGTGTAAACTGTGAGAACCGTTCGCTGGCAGAGGAAGTGAAGGAGCTGCGCACGGTGAGGCGGTGTGGCGTGGCCTCCAGGCAGGAGTCTGTGCTGCCCCCCACTGTTCGCTCGGCAGAAGACAGGCTCTGTTGTGGGCGACTGCAGATTCAGTGGTATTCAGTTGAACCAAGGCCTCAAACTGTGTTGGTATATTTCTATTTATTCGTACTGTTTGTGCTTTGTTCCGAGTTTCAATGCTGACAATGTGTTTTGCACCTTGTTTGTGGAGTAACGCTGTCACCTTTGACTGTATGCATGGATGTTCATGTGTCGTCCTGACCTGTGAGACATATCTCGACTTGATCATTTTAACCTGTCGCTCCCGACCAGAAGCATACAAACTGGAATACCTGTTATTGAGCCGCATGGCCACAGGGGGACGCTGTACTGGGCTGGAAGTTTTACCCCTTTGAATCTGCGGACTGTCACCCAGTTTCCTGCGAACTGAACATTCGGTCTATTTTCCTCCCAATATGACCTGACAGAGAGTCATCGTATAACGACAAGATGATAAGAGGCATTGATCGTGTGGATAGACAGAGGCTTTTTCCCCAGAGATGAAATGGCTGACAAGAGGACACAGGTTTAAGGTGCAGGGGAGTAGGTACAGGGGAGATGTCAGGGGTAAGTTTTCTACTCAGAGAGAGGTGATTGTGTGGAATGGGCAGCCGGCAACGGTGGTGGAGGCGGATACAGTAGGGTCTTTTAAGAGACTTTTGGGTAGGTACATGGGGCTTAGAAAAATAAAGGGCTATTGGTAAGCTGGGTAATTTCTAAGGTAGGGACGTGTTCGGCACAACATTGTGGGCCGAAGGGCCTGCATTGTGCTGTAGGTTTTCTAAGTTCCAATGTTTCTATCTTTATTTTCTCTTGCTCAGGAACCCGCCTTGCTGATTGGTTGTTGTTCAAACAAACGCGTTGCACTTGTTTATAATGCACACATTTCCCGCTCCCGAACTCTGATTGTTGGCTGTCCCATGGGAAAATATGTAAGAGTCTCTGACACCGTCAGTCAGACCCTGAGCGAGACTCCTCCATACCATCCCATCATACACCCCCGGAGTAAGACGCTGAGTGAAGCTCCCTCACCAACATTACATCACACAAGGACCGGGTCAGACAAGGAGTGAAGCTCCCTCTGCGCTGTCCCAAATTTTCTGAAAATGTGTGACGCTCCCACTCACAGTCGTATAACTTATTTCCGGAGTCAGCAATGAATGAAGCTCCCTCCCCACCGTCCCATCACTCACTCCCGGGGTCAGACGCAGAGTGAGTCTCCCTCCGCGCCGTGACAAAACACACTCCCGGGATCAGACACTCTGTGAAGAAACTTCCACGCCGTCCCATCACACACTTTCAGGAGCAGACACTGAGTGCAGTTCCCTCCACACTGTCCCATGGCAGACCCCGTGGTCAAACACGTGATGCTCCCTCGACACTGTCCCATCACAGTTTTCTGGTACAGACACAGAGGGATGGTACACACCCTGTTCCCCATCCTTTCACACACTCACGATTCAGATATTTAGTTCAACTGCAACTCACCTGCCAAAAAACCCGCATAATTTCATCACACACTACGCAAGTCAATACGAGAGCTAAACCCCCTCCGTCCTCCTCTCTCCCGTCTCAGCAATCCCCAGCACTCTGACATCCCAGTCGTCTGGAATTCTGTCCCGGATACTGTGAGTGCGCGTGACAGGATGTGGATTATTCAGCGCGCACGTTCTCCCAGATTTAATCACCGACTCCAACTCCCGGATTGGTGTCCGTCCCTCTGCAACGGGATGAGATACTCCCTCATCCGGAAACCACAGTCGGTAGCAACGTTACCGAACTACATGTTGTGCTGAGGAAGCAGCGGGGCTGCAGAAGCGCTCAGGTAGATTAAGACATTGGTAATAGACGTGGCAGATTGCCGGGAATCGTATGGGCATGCAATTAAAAAAAAATAAAATCGAAGAATGGTTTCTAAACGGAGTGTTTTTTTTTTTACCCAGGCAAGCTGCTCATACTCCATACCTTAACAGAATGGTCTGGGTCAATTTTGAGCTGGCCCAAGAATCCCCTCATAACAAGTTCCTGCATAAAAGTTCGAAATACAGATCTATTTACAATGTACAAATAGCCTATCTGACATTAATAAACGGGTGAAGAATCCTTAATTAATTTTTCAGAGATCTAAAATCCATTTCAATAGATACGGGACAAATTCGACCCGGAGCAGCCTCAATGTACAAACATTTGTAGCACCTTTACAAAAGTATAAAACTTCAGGGTGTTTTAACTGTTGTCAAATGTCAAAACGGGTCAAACATGCCTGGCACAGTGTGTAAGGGTTAAAAAGAATCTGCGGTGCAGAGGGATTTGGGAGACTTCGTGCAGCTTTCCCAGAAGTTTAACCTGCAGCTTGAGGAAGCAAATGCGATGACAGCATTCATTTCGAGAGGACTGGGACGTTAAAGCATTGACGTCATTCTCAGGTTTAATACGTCACTGTTGAGGTCACATTTGGAGTATTGTGAGCAAGTCTCGATCGCTTATCTCACAGGGGATGTGAGACGTTAGAGAGGGCTTACGGGAATTATAACGGGATTGGGATTCCTATTACTGGAGGATTATTTTACAGGTCTGGGAGACAGAACACCCACACACAGCGATTCAGGAACAGCTTCTTCCCCTGCGCCATCACATCTTTCAATGCATCAGCAAGAACTCGACATTTTTGCGGTGTTTATTAATATTTGTAATTTACATGAATTGTACATCTTTGCGCCGTACTGATGATTCAAAAGAACACATTTTGGGACTTAAAAGTTTCAGATAATAACTGAAATAGAGATTCTTGTGGAAAGCATCCGATAGGGTGGACAGGACAATTGCCCCGCTGGTCTTCACCAGTCACACTGAGTACAGGAGTCTGGAGATCATGGTGCCGTGGGACAAGACGTCGGTGAGGCCGCCCTGCTTTAGGAAAAATGTCAGTGAACTGGATATGTTGTACAGGGAGTTCTACGGGGATATTGCCGAAACGGAGCACTGAGTTGTGGTGGGAGGGAGGGAAGGTTGGGACTGGAGTGTAGTTATAACATTACAGAATTCCATAAACCCCAGAGGGGCACAGACGGAGGGAATGTGCACAGACTTTCACCCAGGGTTGGGTTGTCGAGAACCAGACGGCACAGGATTGAGGTGAGAGTGAGTGGAAAACAGAAAGAGAGAGAGGGAGATCTGGAAACGGCGGGTTTAGAGTGAACGAGGAGGGGAGGTACAGAGCGCCTGCGGGAGGGAATGGCAGAAACGTGTAAGAGGTGGGCAGAGGGAGCAGAGAAAGTGCGGGCGGAGAAAGGTCGGGTAAATAAGGGAGGCGAGGGCAGAGAGAAAGGAAGAGGGAGCGGGGAAGAGCGGGACAGGGAGGAATGGCGAGAACGAAGAGGACAATGTCGGTGTCTGGTGGGGAGAATATGATGGCGACAAGAGGAGCAGATGCAGTAGGAGGAAGGGACATAGATGGTGAGGAGGGAATTTGAAAGGATTTAGGAGTGAGAGTGAAGGAGAGAGAAGGAGGAGAAAATGGAGGTAGTCACTTGATTCATGTCGACTGTTGGCAGAGATCCTGGATCTTTTCAGGAATATCCGGGAACAAAAGTGCCGACTTTTCGCAGATGAAACGGTGAACACGATCGCAAGGGAGACCTCTTCCGTACGGCTCGCAGTACATGCAGACGGACTGACCCGGGGACACATTGAGCAGGAGGCCCAAGCTCACATTCCTGTCCAAGAGAGTTAAACAATTTCAACAGAGACAAAACAGCTCCAGCAGAGAACCCGAGTCGAGAGACCGTCCCCAAGCAAATCCCATGAATTAGCTCTCTCCTAACAGACTGTGTCAGTCCCCAAACTCATCCCACTGAACCACGCTCTCCCCAGCGCCCCGTGCCAGTACACAGACAAATACCCAGTTCCAATGTCTCCCGACAGCCCTTTGTTCCCCAATCTAATCCCACCGAACCGCTTCCTCACACCAGTCCTCCGTCAGACCCCATACGAATCGAACGGGTCCACCCGCTTCTCTCCATTCTGATCTGAGTCCCCGAACAAACCGCACTATCCCACCGTCTCTCCACAGACCTATGTCTGTCCCGAAATGAATCCCACTGTTCCACTCTGTGCCAGACCCAGATTAATCCCGTTGCCCCTCCCTCTACCAAGAGATTCCTATCTGTCTCCAAACATAACCCACAACACCGCGCTCTCCCCTCAGCCTCTGGTCCACCTCGGGCTTATAACACTGGCTCCCTCTCTCCCACATCCTTGCGTCAGTTCGCAAACTAATCCCGTTAACCCATTATCTGCCACCGTCCTGTATCGGTCTCCAAACTAATCCAGTTTTCCTTCTCCCGCCCCTCAGATCTATGTCACTCACTAAACTAATCACAGTGTTGCTCCCTCTCCTCACAGCCCGGCGAATATCTCCAAAATAACCCCACTGCACCGCGCTCTCTTCAGCCACATGCGTCGGTACCAGAATAATTCCTGTGTACTGATCTTTCACCGCAGCACTTTCCAGATTCCAAAATATATCCATTGTCCTGTCCTTCCCCGAAAGACACTTGTCGGCCCCCAAATGTTCCCTTTTTGTGCCATCCCACCCCATTGAATCACACAACCCTATACCTACGTCAGTCTACAAACAAATCCTATAACCACTCCCTGTTCCCACAAAACCACTTCATTCAGTAAACAAACCCCATCCCGCACCCCAGAGAGCAGTCCAAATCTCACCTAAGTTCGCATTTTCCAATCCAGAATGCACGCTGTAGATACAAAACTCTGTGCGATACAAAGTTCTGGGAAAATAAATTTATTTCATTAATGCCAAAATTTGAAAATTATCTACGTAGCTTCTCTCTGTTGATTACAACAGGAATCTGTAATGGTTGGTTCACTCTGTGTATGACCCCAGGTCTGTGTGATGGGATGGTGTGGACGGAGCTTCACTCTGTGTCTGAACTTGGAAGTGTGTGATGGAAAGGTGTGAAGGGAGATTCACTCTGTATCTGACTCCGCTGGTGTGTGATGATTCCTGTGTTACTGTGGGACCTTCTCGTGCTGTGACACATACCGCTTCATCCCTTGTATTGACTTCCAGCAGCCTTGAATCACGGTTTGAACATTCTTGAATCGCTTGGCGGAAAGATGTTTCAAACTTGGATGCGTAATAACACCGATCTCCATTTGTGACCCAGTCCTCGGAACACGTTTGCTCTGGAAATCAGGAACAAGGAACGGTGACACACAGAGTAAATTTCATTCCATGCGGTCCCATCACGCACACCTGAGGTCAGGCACAGAGTGAATCTCCACCAACACCGTACTATCGCACGATTTACAAGGATCAGGCGTAGTGGAGTTCCCTCCAAACCATCCATCACGCACTTCCGGTGTCAAGACACAGAGTGAATATCGTACCACACTGTCTTACCGCACACGCCAGGGGAGAGACACAGAATCTCCAGTCAGGCACCGATTGTGGCTACCTCGACCCCACCGCTGAAACACTCACAAACTGATGCTCCCTCCACACCGTCCCATCACACACTCGGTGAGTCAGAAACAGAGCGATGCTTCCTCCACACCGTCCCAGCACACACCCCTAGATCAAACACGGAGTGAAGCGCACTCCTCTGCGCCTCGTCACGCAGCCTCTGGGTCGGACACAGAGTGAAGTACACTCCACACTTTCCCATATCACACCCTCGGGGTCAGACAGAGAGTGAAGCTCGCTCCGCACGGTCCTATCACACACCACTGATATCTGACACAGAGCGGAACTCCATACAGGCACGCGTCAACGTTCCCGATTTCACACACACACACACACGACCCCCCTCCCCACCCCATTTAGGAGCACTCACCCATCTCACCCATCCGCCATAGACACAGATTTAAGTTCCCTGCACACCGCCCGATCAGGCACTCACACGGTTAGAAATAGATTGACTGTCTTTCTCCACGGACACATCACAGACTCCCGGGGTCAGACGTGAAGTGAGGCTCCCACCACACTGGCTTTCATACACTCCCGGGGTCAGACGTGAAGTGAGGCTCCCACCACACTGCCTTTCATTCGGACCCGGGGACAGACGGGGAGTGAGGCTCCCACCACACTGCCTTTCATACACTCCCGGGGTCAGACGTGAAGTGAGGCTCCCACCACACTGCCTTTCATACACTACCGGGGTCAGACGTGAAGTGAGGCTCCCTCCACACTGCCTTTCATTCACACCCGGGGTCAGACGTGAAGTGAGGCTCCCTCCACACTGTCGTTCATACACTCCCGGGGTCAGACGTGAAGTGAGGCCACCACCACACTGCCTTTCATACACCCCCCGGGGTCAGACGTGAAGTGAGGCTCCCACCACACTGCCTTTCATACACTCCCGGGGTCAGACGTGAAGTGAGGCTCCCTCCACACTGCCTTTCATACACTCCCGGGGTCAGACGTGGAGGCTCCCTCCACACTGCCTTTCATACACTCCCGGGGTCAGACGTGAAGTGAGGCTCCCTCCACACTGCCTTTCATTCACACCCGGGGTCAGACGTGAAGTGAGGCTCCCACCACACTGGCTTTCATGCACTCCCGGGGTCAGACGTGAAGTGAGGCTCCCGTCCACACTGACACAACACAAACTTTAGGAGTCACACACTGAGTTTAGCTCCTTCTAAAAAGCCACATCACGCAGGCCCAGAGTGTATCTCTTTCTCCATGGCCTCATCATTCATTCCAGCAGTCAGACGTGTAGTGAACATTCCTGCACACCGCCCTGTCACATTCTTCCGGGGTCAGATTTTGGGTGTTACTCCTTACACACCGTCTCATCACACACTCTCGGGGTCGGACACAGAGTAAATCTCGCTCCTTACCGCCCCTCACACACTCCCGGGGTCAAACACATAGTGAATCACCCTCCACACCGTCTCATCACACACTCCCGGGGTCAGACACAGAGTGAATCTCTCTCCACACCGTCCCATTCCACACTCACGGGTCCGACACAGAGTGAATCTCCTTCCACACCGTCCCATCACACACTCCCGGGGTCAACCGACAAAATTTATTTCCCTCCAGAGTCCAATCACACACAGCTTGCCAGACACGATGTGAATCTCTCTCTCTCCACTGCCCCATCACACACTTCAGTGGTAAGACATAGAAAGAAATTCCCTCTTCACACGCGGCATATGTCAGAGGGAGAGTGATTCTCCCTCTACAGCCTCCAAACACACCTCAGAGCAGACTGTCAGACACAGAGGGAAGCTGCCACCACACGGTCTCATCACACACTCCCGAGTCTAACACGAGTCCCCCTCCTTACGTCCCATCGCACTCTCTGGCGAGTCGCAGAATGAAGCTCTCTCTGTACCGTCACACAACACCTCCTTGTGTTCACACACAAAGTGAAGTTCACTCACGGGGTCAGACTCCCTCCAAAACATCCAATCACAGATTTCGGTGTCACATAAATGAAGGTTCCTTTGCACCGTCCCATCACAAACTCTTTGAGTCAGACACAGACGCTCTCTCTCCCTACGATCCCATTACCCACTTTAGGAGTCGGATATAGAGTGAATCTCTCTCTGCACCATCGCAGCACTCACTCCCGGATTCAGTCACAGAGTGAAGCCCCCTCTGTACCGTCCCGTCACACAGAGTGAAACTCTCTGTGCCCGGTCCCATGACACACTTCAGAGTTCAGTCATGGGGTGAAACTCTCTGGGCACTTCCCATCACACAATCCCGCTGTCAGATACAGAGTGTAGCTGGATCCATTCTGTCCCATCAGACATTCCCGAAGTGAGACATAGTGTGAAGCAGCAATGTTACGTCTCACAATCTCATGTTCAAAAACAGAGTAAATCCATCTCCACAACGTCCCATTACACTCTCCTATATTCAGTGACAGTGGGGAAACTCCCTCCACGCAGTCCCATAATTCTCGCCGGGTCAAACATAGAGTGAATCATTTTCCATACCATCTCTTAGCACAATCCCGATGTCAAGCACAGAGTGACGCTTCCTCTCTCCATGCCTGCCCTGTGATGAGGAGCGGGTGAATGTGGGGGATGATGCCTCACCTCTTCTGCTGGTCAACAGTTCACAGATTTGAGCCTTGGTTTCGTTGACAGATCTGTACTTCGTTTCCATCTCAGTGAACTGGTGACGGAGATCGTTGTGCATTCGCTTAAGATCGGACAGATTAGAGTTTCGGTGACATGTTTCGTAAGAAAGACGAATCTGTGATACTGAGAGAGATGGTGAAGGAAGGTTAAAGTTTACAGTGACACCTGAGTCAGCGTCACGCTACCGAACGGGTCACAGAGAGTGTTGTGTCAGTGTCACGGTGAAGGATGTTCCTGTGGCACAGTGAGAGACTTCGGCGCCACATTGAGGGGTGTGTCTGTGTCACGCTGAGGGTTTATCAATGTTCCAGTGAAGGCTTTGTTGTTGTTAAGTTGGGGGTCTGCGTCAATATCGTGCGAGGAATTTCCGAGTTGCTGAGAGGAACGCGTCCGTGTCACTGTGATAGGAGATTATGTGCCCGGGCGGGAGGTGTGCCGGGTCACAATGAAGTGCATCTCGATGTCAAGGCGAGGAAAATGTCAAGGTGAGGTGTCTTGTGTTGTCACCGTGGGTGGAGTATTTTTGTCACGGTGTGGCATGTGTTGATCTCACCGGGAGGCGTATGTCTGTGTCACGGTGAGGGATACGTCCTGGCCACGGTTTGTGTGGGAGGGTCACGCTGAGGTGTGTGATGGTGTCACAGAGAGTACTATGGCGGTGTCATTGTGAATTTAGGTGATGGTATCACGTTCAGGGGTTTGCCTGTGTCAAGGTGAGGTGCGGGTAATTAACTCAGTGAGCCGTGCTTTTGTGTAATGTTGAGGGGTGATACCGTCACTGAATGGGGTGTTGCAGTGACCTCTGAGTCTTTATCACGGTGAGGGGCGAGGCTGATCACTTTGAGGAGCGTGAAGTTGTCACGGTGTGCGGTACTTCAGAGTCACGGAGAAGGTCGTGTCAGTGTCGCGGGTAGGAGTGTATCTGTGTCTCGTTGAATGTCGTTACCGTGCTACGGTAACAGCATTGTTGATGTTATGGTGCATGGCGTGTCGTTGTCGGTTCGAGTCATAATTGTGTTGCTGTAAAGGCCGTGGTTTTATCACGGTTACTGTGTGCCGGCTTATGGAACATAGAACATAGAATAACACAGTACAATCCTTTCGGCCCACAATGTTTTGTCCACGCTTAAACCAGGGGTCCCATATAAACCCCTATTTCAAGTTCCTCCATATACCCGTCTAGTAATCTCTTAAATTAAACGAGGCTATCTGCCCCCACCACTGACTCAGGTAGTGCATTCCACGCGCCAACCACTCTCTGAGTAAAAATCCTTGTTCTGATACCCCCTTGAACTTCCCACCCCTTACCCTAAAGGCATGTCTTCTTGTATTCAGCAGTGGTGCCCTGGGGAAGAGGCGCTGGCTGTCCACTCTATCTATTCCCCTCTTAATATCTTGTATCTTGTATACCACCTCACACTTCTCCGAGAGGAACTGCATCTGCCGCTTCTCAGCCCACTTCTGATTCTTGTCAATGTCTCTCCGCAATCTTTGACAATCCTCCACACGATCCACAACACCACAAACCTTTGTGTCGTTTGAAAACCTGCCAACCAGACTTCGGCCCCACATCCAGGTCGTTAATAAAATTCACGAAAAGTAGTGATCCCAGAACCGATTCTTGTGGGAAACCACTAGTAACAGCCGCCCAATCTGAATGTACCCCCTCCATAAGCACCCTCTGCTTTCTGCAGGAAAGTGAATTCTGAATCCACTTGGCCAAACCTCCCTGGAGCCCATGCCTTTTGTCCTTCTGAATAAGCCTACCGTGTGGAACCTTAGCAAATGTAGGTTCCGGTAAGTTTTGTTTCGCGAGTTTAGAGTAGAGAGAATGCCAGGCAGAATGTTGGAATGCTCCTCTTGCAGGATGTGGGAAGTCAGGGAGACCTCCGCTGTCCCTGACAACGACACCTGCTGGAAGTCCATCCAGCTGCAGCTCCTAACAATCCGCGTTTGGGTCCTGGAGCAGGAGCTGGATGACCTCCGGATCAATCCCGAGAATGAGGAGTTTATAGATCGTGATTTCAGGGAGGTAGTAACGGCAAAGAAGCAGGACACGGGTAACTGGGTTATCGTCAGGCGAGGGAATGGGGAAAGGGCAGACAGAGAAGGACTACCCTGCGGCCATTCCCCTCAACAACATGTATACAGATTTGGATGCTGTTGGGAGGGATGACTTACCTGGGACAAGCTGCGGCTGCCGGATCTCTGGCACTGAGTCTGGTTCTGCAGTGCAGAAGAGAGGGGGTAGATGAGGAGAGCGGTAGTGATAGGAGACTCGATAGTTAGAGGTACGGACATGAGGTTCTGCAGTCGTGACAGAGACTCCCGGATGGTTTGTTGCCTCCTGTGTGTCAGGGTCAGGGATGCCTCTGATCTTGTGCACAACATTCTGAAGTGGGAGGGTGAGCAGCCAGATGTCATGGTTCTCGTCGGTACAAATGAGGTTGGAAGAAAGACTGAGGAGGTCTTGAAGAGTGAGTATGGAGAGTTCGGTAGGAAGTGAAAAAGCAGGACATGGAGAGTAGTGATCTCAAGATTGCTTCCTTGGCCACGTACCAGTGAGGGTACGTGTAGGATGATCTGAAGGATGAACACGTTGTTGAGGAACTGGTGTAGAGGACAGGGCTTCAGATTTTTGGATTTTTAGGTTCACGTCTGAGTAGGTAGGACATGTACAATAGAGAAGGGTTACACCTGAACTAAAGGGGGACCCATATCCTTGCAGGGAGTTTTACTAGTGCAGTTCCGGATGGTTTAAATGAGATATCCAAGGGGGTGGGAACCAACGTGCCAGAGCAGATAGTACAGCGGGGGGGGGGGGGTGAAAATATATGATGTTAAAAGTTCATGCAAAGTCAGAAATAGAAGATCTGTGTGTGGTGTTAATAATATTCTGCGGTGTGCCTATTTAAAATCGAGGAGCAGACGACCTGAGGGCGTGGATTAACACATGGAATTATGACTTCATAGCCATTAGTGAAACTTGTCTATAGCAGGGGCAGGACTAGCAGCTTCATGTTCCAGGGAGATGATGTTTCAGAAGTGGGAGAGACAAAGGTATGAAGGGTGTGTGTTGGAATTGCTAGTCAAGGAAAATGTTACAGTAGTGCTCAGGCAGTATAGATTAGACAGCTTGTGTACTGAGGCCATCTCGGTAGAACTGAGAAACAGGAATGGTATGACCACATTACTGGGATTGTATTTCACAACACGCAATAGTCAGCGAGAATTGGAGCTGCAAATCTGCAGAGAGAAAGCAGACAACCACAGGAAACATGAAGTCGTGATAGTAAGAGATTTTAATTTTTCCACATATTGTTGGAGCTCCCATACTGACGGGTCAGAGTTTGTAAATGTGATCAGGAAAGTGTTCTAAATTAATATATAGAGGTACCAACTGGATAGGATGCAATAGTAGATCTCCTACCAGGAAACGAGTTCGGACAAGTGACGGGAGTTTGTGTCGGGGAACACTTTGGGCCTAGTGATCATAGCACCATTATTTTCAACTTGGTCATGGATAAAAATAGGTCTGGTCTTCGGGTTCATGTACTGAACTGGAAAAATGGGAAATTTGAAGAAATGAGAACGTATCGAAAAGCGTGGATTGGATATCTGATAAAGAAGAAGAGAGAGATGTAGGAAAGTTATAGGCAACAAGAAGTATTGGAGTATAAAGTTTGCATTGTTTACTGTGTAACCAAAACTAAGTAGTCAACTTTGAACTTTCTATTTGATAGACAATGAATTCTTAAGAATGTAGAAGACACTGGTGTGTTAATGAGAGGTAGTTGAGAGATTTTTTGCTTTGAACTTGTTTGCTGTGTAACCAAAACTATGTAGTCAGCTTTCATATATTTTATGTAGTTTGAACTTGCTATTTGCTATGCATGTACCCTATTTAGTAGGAGAGTGAAATCTTAAGAACGTAGAAGACAATGATGTGTTAATAAGAGGAAGCTAAGAGATATAGATTAGAACATGATTAAGTCAATAGGTAGAAACAATAGTGGCGGATGTACTTGAGATACGCACCTATAGACCGATTGGATATGCTAATGCAAGTAAACCAGGAGATTGCTATAAAAAATGCTATGTCCATGAATCGGTGGGCAATCAGCGACGAGCTCACCGACTGTCGTAGCCTTCATTTGCAAATTAAAGTTTAATACTTCTTGAAGAATCTTCTGCGTCTCCTAGTCTTTTGTGGGGCACGAGAAATCACGACAGGAGCAAAAAAGGTGCTTGAGGAGTATAAAATTGAGGGATAAAATTGGTCCTCTTAAAGAACAGAGCATTCGGCTATGTATGGAACCAAAAGAAATGGGGGAGATTGTATTTGTTTTTTTTAGCATCTGGATTTACTAAGGAATTGCAAGGAGCCTCTGGAAATAAGGTAAACAAGTAGTGAGGACTCGAAACCTCAACAGTTAAAGAGGAGGATGTGCTTGCTGTCTTGAAGCAAATCAGATTAGATAAATTCCCATGAGCAGACAGAGTATTCCCTTGGACCTTGAAGGAGAGTAGTACTGAAATTTCTGGGGCCCTGGCAGATACATTGAAAATGTTAGTAGCCACGGGTGAGGTGCCGGAGGATTGGAGGGTTGCTCATGTTGTTCCGTTGTTTAAAAAAAAAACTGTAAATGAAATCCGGGAAATTATAGGCCGGTATGTTTGACGTCCGTAGTAGGTAACTTATTGGCAGGAGTACTAAGATATATGGACTACAGACAGGAACTTACTAGGCAGAGTCAACATGGCTTTGTGCGTGGTAGGTTATGTTTAACAAATCAATTAAAGTTTTTCAGGAGGATAACAGGAAAGTAGATGAAAAGAAGGCAGTGGATGTTGACTACATGGACTTCAGTAAGGCCTTTGACATGCTCCCGCAAGGCAGGATATTTAGGAAGATTCGGTCGCTAGGTATACATGAGAGGTAGTAAATTGGATTAGACGTAAGCTCAATGGGAGAAGCCAGAGAGTGGTAGTGGAGGATTGCTTCTCTGAGTACTGGCCTGTGACTAGTGGTGTGCCACAAGGATCAGTGTTGTGTTCATTGCTATTTGTCATCTATATCAATAATGTGGGGAATTGGATCAGCAAATAATACAAAGATTGGAGGTGTAGTGGACAGTGAGGACGATTTTGAAAGCATGCAGAGGGAATTGGACCAGTTGGAAAAGTGGGATGACAAATGGATGGAAGATGGAGTTTAATGCAGACAAGTGTGAGGTATTGTACTTTGGAAGGAAAAACCAAGGTAGAACACGCAAGGTAAATGGTAGGACACTGAATAGTGCAATAGATCAGAGGAATCTGTGAATACAGATACATAATTTTCTAAAAGTGGCTTCACAGGTAGATAGGGTCGTAAAGCAGAACTTTCGGCACGATGGTCTTTATAAATCAAATTATTGAATATAAGAGTTGGAATGTTATGGCGAGGTTTTATAAGACATTAATGAGACCGAATTTGAATGTTCCGTTTAGTTTTGGTCACCTACCTAGAGGAAGGATATTGATATGGTTGAAAGAGTGCGGAAAAGGTTTACAAGGATGTTGCCGGACTTGTCAAAATGAGTTACAGAGGAAGGTTGAATAGGTTAGGACTTTATTCCATGGCGCGTGAAGAATGAGGGGAGATTTGATAGCGGAGTATAAAATTACGTTGTGTATAGATAGAGTGAATGCAAGCAGGTTTTTTCAACTGAATTTAAGTGAGTAAAAAGAAAAAAAAGGACAGGGGTTAAGGGGGAAGTGCAAAAGTTTAAAGGGCACATTAGTGGGGGCTTCTTCACACAGAGAGTAGTGGGAGTGTGGAATAAGCCGCCATTTTAAGTGGTGAATACAGGTTTACCTTTATCATTTCAGAAAATCTTCGACTGGAACATGGATGAGAGGGGTATCCAGGGATATGGTCTAGCTGCAGGTCAGTCGGACTAGGCTGTAAAAATGGGTCAGCGCAGCCAAGAAATGTCAAAAAGCCTGCTTCTACGCTGTAATGTTCTATGGTTGGCAGTTGTGTATCGGTATCACGTTGATGGTGATTGTGTCGGGGTCGCTGTGAGCGATTGCCGTAGACATTATAAGTGGCCCGTCACTACCATAGTGAAGGACGTCTTGGTATCACAGTAAAGGGTCTTTCTGGGATATGTTGGGAATGTGTCATGTTAAAGTGGCCATTTTTATTCTCTGCCATTTGGTCGTTGCGACCGGAGTGAAACTCACCATGAATCCTCCAGCAGATACCCGTGATAACGAGGGTCGCTGTTAAAACGCAGATTAGCCATATGCTTGAGTCAGATACGTCTCTCCGTGCGGGCCGCTCACTTCCCATGTCGTCTGTGGAGAAAAAAAAAGTCGTTTCGTGACTTTGTTTATCGTCATTTTCCCTGATCTAATCCACCCCTGCTCTTCCCTCTCTCCGACTTCAAATTCTCCCCGCCCTACTGAAAAGCAATGAACGGAAATCACAGAAAACAACAGGCCCAGTGAAATCCTTTCTGCCGACGCAATGTCCATCTCCCTCCAGTCCCTGTACACACTCCGGCCTGTCACCGCTCCATAGAAATACACCGTCTGTCTGGTCTTCCTGCATCTCTCACAACGATATAGACCTGTATCTCCTCCCACCTCAGTCTCCGCCGATCTAGACTAATACACCGTCTGTCTGGTCTCCCTGCATCTCTCATAATGATATAGACCTGTATCTCCTCCCACCTCAGTCTCCGCCGATCGGGAGAAACACACCGTCTGTCTGGTCTATCTGTTTATAGATTAGACTCTCTGTTCAAGGCAGCGTCCCTGTGAAGTTCTTCTGCATTCTCTCCGAAAACCCCCACACTCTTCCCGTAACGAGGCGACAAGAAACCAGTTTGTGGACTCGGAAACTGGAGACTCTGTCCCAATTACCGTCGCTCGTTTCCTCGGCTCTCCTCACCATTCACAATATGTGTATCCCAGCTGAGTACACCCAAGTCCCAATTCCCGTCGCTTGTTTCCTCGGCTCTCCTCGCAATTCACAATGTGTGTATCCCAGCAGTGTACACCCAAGTCCCAATTACCGTCGCTCGTTTCCTCGGCTCTCCTCGCAATTCACAATGTGTGTATCCCAGCAGTGTACACCCAAGTCCCAATTCCCGTCGCTCATTTCCTCGGCTCTCCTCACAATTCAAAATGTGTGTATCCCAGCAGTGCACACCCAAGTCACAATTCCCGTCGCTCGTTTCCTCGGCTCTCCTCACAATTCACAATGTGTGTATCCCAGCAGTCTACACCCAAGTCGCTCTCTCCTTCAACACTTCTCACCATTGACGGTCTGGGCCTTTCTCTTGGGCACTGAGGATAAATAGCGCTTGGGCTTCAAATTACCAGCTATACCTCTGCAAGAAAATAGTTTTACCCAATCCACGTATTGCCCAGGAATTTCGCCATAAGAATTTTCTGCCCTGGCTGCTTAACCCCTTTCAGCTTCTTGACTATCACGCTGTTTCCTCTGTCCTACACGGTGGGTCTAAATTCTTCCAATATACCCTTCTCATCACCCCCTCTGCTTCCCGAATGGCCCTGAGTTCATCCAGTTCCAGTTCCAGCTTCTTAACCCCGAGTGTCACGAGGTGCATCCGGATGCACTTCTGACAGGTGAAGTCGTCAGAGACACTGGAGGTCTCCCTGCCGTCCCACGTCCAGCGAGAGGATCATTCAACGCTCCAGCCAGCCAATGCCTACGAGTCTAACTGTGCAATTCTGAAGATGGAAACAATAAATGAAACGAAAACAAATCTCTCAACAGTTTCGTGCTTTCTCTCTCTCAACCCTTCTCGATATATTTAATGGCCATTCGCCGAGACGTGTGAGTGACATTTACCTGATTCCTTCTCTTTGCTTAGAGACACGGGAATCACCTGTCTCTCTCACTCAGACACTGATGGGGGGGTCTCACTCCGAGCCATCCAATCACACAGTTCCCTGGTGAATCTCCTTCCACATTATCGCATGACACGCTTCCGGGTACAGACACAAAGAGAATCTCCTTCTTTACCGTTCCGAACACACACCCGGGGTAAGAGAAGAACTGAAGCTCAGTACAGGCAGCCCCATCACACACATCTGGAGTCAGGCACAGAGTGAATCTCTGTCCACACAGTCGTATCATGCACTGTCCGATATCAACCACTGGGGGGTGATCAAACCCCAACGGCTCAAAACAGGCTGTTGGGTTCAGTTGTTTTGTGATGTCGATAACCTTCCCCCTGCTCCATGGATGGGGTGCGGGTAACAGAGGCCGAATTGAGTGCAGAGCGCTTTGCAGGAAGGGGTGGTGAGATTACAGCCAATGGATGATGTTGGGGTGAAATCGCATGATCGGCCTGACCACACAGAGCAGTGGAGTAATACAGAACTGGGAAATGGATATCCGGCCGGAAAGAGGGAGGTGTGACAACTTTCCCACTCCCTCATCACAGTTCCTTATGATTACATAGGGGAGGTGTGGGATGACGGAAAGAGGCCGAGTGTAGGAGAGGTGAGGAAGGATACGAGGATACGAGGAAGGATATCGGAGTGGGCATACTCACGAGGATATAGAGGTTATTTAGTGAGGAGACGGGAGGGGTAAGGGTAATGGAGACTGAAAGGAGTGTGTCAGTATTATGATGCAGAGTGTGTCGGACTACCGGTGTCACAATGAAGGACGTGTCGGTTTCACGGCGAGGCTGTGTCGGTGTCGAGTGGGACGTGTGTCAGTCCCTTGGCACTCCTCACCATTCACAATGTGTGCAGCCCAGGCTTGTACACCAAAGCCCCTCTCTCCATCAACGCTTCCCACTATTCAGAGCATAGGCATTTCACTTGAACACTGAGATGAAACTGCGCTTGGGATCTAAATTACCAAGTGCACCATTGCCAGAGGAAAAAAAAATGTCCAAATCCACACTGTCCCGATCCATTCTGATCCAAGGTAAAATTGGCCTTGTTCCAATTTAGAATCCAAAGCCGAGCACCGGACCTCTCCTTTTTCATAACTACCTTGAGGCAAATGGTATTTTAATTACTAGATTAAAGATGATCCCCTGCATAAACCTCTAACACCCTTTTATTTCCAGTATTCTCAGTATTCTCAAGAGGGAAGGTGAGCGGCCAGATGTCGTTGACCATGTAGGGAACAATGAAGAGAGTAGGAAGGAGCACGATGTCCTGCAAAGAGAGTTTCAGCAGTTTGGTGCAAAGTTGAAGGACAGGACCTCCAGGGTGGCAATCTCAGTATTGCGAACCGTGCCACGTGCTGGTGAGGCTACAAATAGGAAGATAATGCAGTTAAATACGAGGCTAAGGAGTTAGTGCAGGAGGGAGCGCTTCGTGTTTCTGGATAATTGGGCATGGTTCCAGGGAGAGGTGGGACCTGTTCAGACGGGACGGGTTGCACCTGAACTGGAGGGGGACTAATAGAATGATAGAACCACGGACCATTACAGCATGGAAACAGGCCTTACGGCCCTTCTTCTCTGTGCCGAACCATTGTTTTTCTGCCTAGACCCACTGATCATCAACTGTGCTGTATCCCTCCATACACCTCTCATCTATGTTGCAGTCCAAGTTTTTAATTAAATGTTAACGGTGAGCCCGCATATACCACTTCATCTGGCAACTCATTCCACATTCCCACTACTCTTTGTGTGAAGAAGACACCCCATCCTTAATGTTCCCTTTAAACTTTTCACCCTTCACCCTTAACCCATGCCTTCTGCTTTTCTTCTCCCTGAGACTCAGTGGAAAAAGGCCTGCTTGCATTCACTCTATCTATACCTATCATAATTTTATACATCTCTATCAAATCTCCGCTAATTCTTCTGCGCTCCAAAGTATGATGCACCTCCTATCCAAACTCTCTCTGTAACTCAGTTACTCAAGTCCCGGCAACATCCTTGTAAACAAACCTTCTCTGCACTCAATGAACCTTATTAATATCCTTCCTGTAATTCGGTGACCAAAACTGCACAGAGGATTCCAAATTCAGCCTCAGCATAACATTCCAACTCTGATACTCAATAGATTGATTTGTAAAGGCCAATGTACCAGAAGCTCTCTTTACTAACCTATCGACATGAGATGCCACATTTAGGCGCTTTTGTATCTGCATTCCTGGATCCCTCTGTTCTACTGTACTCCTAAGTGCCCTACCATTTACCTTGTATTTTCTAACTTGTTTTACCTTCCAAAGTGCAATACCTCACACTTGTCTGTATGAAACTCCATCGAACTCCATCAGCACTGAACGGAAGTAATGTGGCAAATGTTCAGGGCGTATTTGCGTAGAGTTCTGCATAGGTACGTTCCAATGAGAAAGGGAAAGGATGGAATGGTACAGGAACCGTGGTGTACAAAGGCTTCTATACATCTAATTAAGAACAAAAGAAGGCTTCACGAGAGGCTCCTGCAGAGCAGTAAACGTAAATCACGGAAGAGAACAGAACCACAATTTTGTGATAAACCACTTGAGTTGAATCACTTCTGACTGCACAACAATCAACTCCCTGCATATTAACGTCCTTGTTAAAGCGGCACATGAACTCCTCTCTCCGTGCTTGTCAATGAATGTCGTGACCAGTAAAGCCACCGCTCAATTTTGAATACTTCCCGCTTCATCACGACTAATACAACCGAAACCGGGAATGTTGAGCTGACCCTCCTGCCCGCCCTGCAACGGCGTCTCACTAATGTCTACAATATCATAATGCCAGCGGATGACCCCTTCCCTGAGCCCGTCGGTCTTTCGTACAATACTTCTCGCATTGAAACGGAGGCAGCTTAGAACATGAGTCCCAGCAGGCTCATCCTTTTGCTTCCTCACTTTTTCTGTGGTCTCAACAACATCTGCTCCAACAATCACTCCAACATCTGTTTTGACATTCTGTTTTCCATACACTTGCATCGCTGGTTCAATCCCCACTCCTCTTCATCTGTAATGACAGAATTTCCCGCTGGAATATCAGTTCCAGTCCAGTCCAGGTGGAAACAGTGAGATTTGCTCTTGGCAGTGTAAAGGAAGGGGCTGTGTCGCATGGCCTACAGGCAGGTGTATGTGCCGCCCCCTAGTGTTCGCTCGGCAGAAGACAATCTTTGTCGGTGTCGATTCCAGATTCCGGTTGCATTCTGTGGACCCCGGGACTCAAGCTGCGTTGTGGCCTATTTTAAGCCTTATGCATATAATGTCTATTGTACGTTCCTTAGAAGAGAACCAATGCTCCAGCTATCAGTAGCCCTCACTCATCCCAGGACACCTTAGCCACGTGTTAAGCAGTGTTAACTTCCTATTTCTGGCCACAACTGCGCGTATCGAACTTCGACTGCTCACCCTGCCACTTAAGATTGCTGAGGACCCGCTCAGAGTGATACTGTCCCTGACACTTGGGAGGCGAAATACCATCTACGAATCCCTCTGTCGCACACAGAACCCCTTTTCTAATTCCCTAACAAATAATCCCCGATCCCACAGCTCGCCTCATCTCGCCCTCCCCCTTCCCTTCAGAACTACAGAGACAAAATCAGTGCCAGAGACCTGACCTGAGATACTTCCCTCTACTTGGTCATTTGACCTGTCCCCCACCCAAAAGTATACAAAGCGGTAGACCTGCTATTGAAGGGGTGGGCTACAGGGGGCACTCTAACCTGGGCCTGTCTATTAAACATCTTTCATCCTTCTGACTGCCACCCAGTTTCCTGTGAACTGCACATTGAGTCTAACCTCCTCCCAGTATAACCACCTCATCACACCTCCGCTTCCAAGCAAGAATGCCAATAATTTTAAGGCTAAACAAGGAACTGTGAGACCACATTTGGAGAATTGTGAGCACGTTGATATCCCTTATCGAAAAAAGCATGTGGTTATATTTGAAAGGGTTCAGAGGAGGTTCCCGAAATAAATTGCCTGTCGTATGAAGAACGTTTGATGGTTGTGGGCCTCGACTCGCGGGAATTCAGAATAATGAATAATGAAGGGTGCATATTGAAATATTTCAGATTGTGAAAGATCATGATAGAGTTGGTGTGAAGAGAATGGATCTAGGATCAGAAGAAACAGCATGAGAATATAGAGATATCTTTTAAAAAGGGGATAATGAGGAACTTCCTTCGCCAGAGCGTGCTGAATCTGCGGAACTCCACGCCGCAGGACTACCAGACATTCTGTATATTTAAGAGATAGATTGAAAAATTCTACATTATTGAAGGAACGGAGGCGTGAGTTTGGAACCAAGAGGACTATGGATCAGCTATGAAACGACCAGCAGACTCGATGTCCTAATTCTCCTCCTGCGTCGTATGGGTTTAATTGAAGTTCTAGGTTACTGTGTGTCAGCAACTCAGAGGGTCTATTGTGGCCCAACACGTTCACGCAAACACAAAGAAGGTGTCATGTTTCCGCACGTCCATTTCCCAGAGTACAGTTAACTGTCACTTTTCTTCTAAAGATTCAGAGATATAATTGTGCAATGCCACAATTCCTTATGGACAGTCTATAGTTAAAGCACCGTAGCAGAGAACTCAGTGCTCAATCGTAAGAGTCCCGTCTCCAGTCCGACTGCTTGAGATTTTGGCTTTGGTTGGCTTGGTGCCGTATTGTTTACTTCGTTTCTGAGTCTTAATTCCAGACCTGACTCTGCATTTGCGTCTCGTTACAGAAGGGATCACAGCTTTAGGACTTTGAGGGGATGTGCTCTCTCAGTGAAGATGAGGAAAAATCTATGTGTGTTCGGTGGGGAACTTTCTGACTAGCCGCATCGCCGCCGGGTGCGGATGCTGCAACGCACAGAATAGTAACGGGCTACAGAGGGTTCCAGCCTCAGTCGCCACTCTGGCGGTCACACCCCTCCCCACCATCGAGGACATTGTCAAGAGGCGATGCCTCGAGAAGGCGGCATCCATCACTGAGTACTCTCCCCACTCGGGAGAAGCTCTCTGCTCGTTACTACCATCAGGGAGGAGTCGCAGGAGCCTGAACACCCACACACAACGATTCAGGAACATCTTCTCACCCTGCGGCATCACATCTTTGAACGCACGAGCACACACTCGACATTTTTTGCGGTGTTTATTAATGTTTGTAATTTACGTTAGCTCTACATATTTTTGCCGTACTGATGAAGCTAAAGAACAAATTGCATGCCGTATACATTTCAGGGCAAAAATCAAATAGCAACTCTGGTGAAAAATATTCGAGAGGACAGGACACTTGTCACGCTGGCCTTCACCGGTCAGGACACTGAACACGGGAGTCGGGAGATCACGCTGCGTGGTACAAAACATCGGTGAGGCTTTATGCTTCAGGAAAAATGCCACTGAACTGGAAAAAATAGTACATGGAGTTCTCCGGGGATATTGCAGGAAATTGAGGGTTATGCAGAGAGGGAGGGAGTTTGGGACTTTATTCCCTGGATCAGTCTTCTAACCTTACAAAGTTCCATAAACCCAAGAGAGGCACAGACAGAGGAAATAGGCACAAACGTTCACCCAGGGTTGGGTTATCGAGCACCAGACCGCACAGGATTGACGTGAGAGTGAGTGGAAAGGAGAAAGTGGACATTATGAACACTGAGAGTATAGACAGGACGGAGAAGGAAGGCAGAGAGAGGGGTAGAAAGAGGGTAGAGAGGGAGCAAAAAGTGGGAAAGAGTTGGCATAGGGAGAGGAAAAAGTGCCGGAGGAGAAAGGGCGAGGCAGTAGGGGGTGGAGAAGAACGGCACGGGATGGAAATTGCCACAAAGCAGGAGATCAATGGGGACAGAGGTTTGTCGGTGTGTCGTGGAGAGAATGGGGATGCGAGCACTGATGGAGAATGGGATAGGTGGAAGGGACAGAAAGGGTGAGGAGGGAGTTCGAGAGGATGGAGCAGTGATAGTTGACGAAGACAGAATGTGGAAACAGAGGGGAGGAAGTATGAGGCAATAATAAGGTAGGTAGAGGGAGCAGAAAGAGCGGGACGGGGGAATGGAGGGAAAGAAGGGGATGGACGGGGAGAGAGGTGAAAGAGGGGGGTAGAGGGAGCAGAAAAAAAGCGGGAGGAGGAAGTACGAGGTAATATTAAGATAGGTAGAAGGAGCAGAAATAGCGGGACGGGAGAATTTGGGGAAAGAAGGGGATGGACGGAGAGAGGTGAAAGAGGGGGTAGAGGGATCAGAAGAAAGCGGGAGGAGGAGGTACGAGGTAATTATAAGATAGGTAGAGGGAACAGACAGAGCGGGGCGGGGCAATGGAGGGAATGAAGGGGATGGACGGCGGGAGAGGTGAAAGAGGTGGGAAGAGGGAGCAAAAGAAAGCGGGACGGGGAAATGGAGGGAAAGAAGGGGATGGACGGGAAGAGAGGTGAACGAGGGGGGTAGAGGGAGCAGAAAAAGCGGGACGGGGAATGAAGGGGATGGACGGCGAGAGAGGTGAAAGGGAGGTGGAGGGAGCAGACAGAGCAGGACAGGGGAATGTAGTGAAAGAAGGGGATGGACGGGGAGAGAGGTGAATGAGGGGGGTAGAGGGATCAGAAGAAAGCGGGAGGAGGAATTACGAGGTGATGATAAGAGAAGTAGATGGAGCAGACAGAGCGGGACAGGGAAATGGAGGGAAAGAAGGGGATGGACGGGGAGAGAGGTGAAGGAAGGAGGTAGAGGGAGCAGAAAGAGAGGGACGGGGGCATGGAGGGAAAGAAGGGGATAGACAGCAAGAGAGGCTTGTCGGTGTCTGGTGGAGACAATATGATTGTGATAAGCAGAGGAATTCGTGTTGCAGGGAAGGGCAGAGAGGGTGGGCAGGGAATCTGGAATGATCGGGGAGTGAGAGTGAAAGGGAGACTGGGGACAGTCATTTGATTCACGTCGCCTCCACTGGCTGTTGACAGAGACCCTGGATCTTTTCAGGAATATGCGAGAACAAAGTTGCCGACTTCTCGCAAATGAAATGCTGATCAAGATCGCAAGGGTAAATCCTTCCGAGTGAAGTCAGGTCACATTGACTGCAAGGGGACGTTCCAGAGGACCCCTTGTACAGGAGACCGAAGCTCACATTCCTATTCAAGAGAGTAAACAATTTCAACAGAGGCAAAACAGCTCCAGCAGAGAACTCTAGCCGAGACCGTCCCCAAGCTAATCCCATGGTTTTGCTATCACCTAACAGACTGTGTCAGTACGCAAACTCATCCCACGCAACTGCTCTTCACCACGGCCCTGTACCGGTACCCAGACAGATACCTCGGTCCCAATATCTCCCACAATCCTTTGTCAGTCCACAACAAAGGCACTGACCCAATGTCTCCCCACAGCCCCGTATCCCCCAAACTAATCCCACCGAACCGCTTCCTCAACACAGTCCTCTGTCAGTCCCCATACGAATCGAACACGCCCACCCTCTCCCCTCTGATCTGTTTCAGTCCGCGAACAACCCCCACTCTACCACCGTCTAATCCACCTGCCCAGCTCTGATCCCTCAGATCTACGTCATTCAGCAAACGAATCACACTGTTCCTCCGTCTAATCACAGCCCGGCGACTATCTCCGAACTAATCACATTAACCCATTGTGTGCCCATCGCCCTGTACTGGACTCCAAACTAAACCAGTTCTCCTACTCTCGCCCCACAGATCTATGTCAGTCACTAAACTAATCCGGCTGTTGCTCCCTCGCCACACAGCCCGGCGACTATCTCCAAAATGATCCCATTGAACAGCGCTCTCCAACCGACATGGGTCATATAAAAATAATCCCTGTGTACTGCACTTTCCCCGCTGCCCCATGCAAGTTTCCGAAATATTCCCACTGCCCTGTCCTTCCCCGGTAGACACGTGTCGGCCCCAAAATGTTCGGACTGTATCACCCTGCAATGTACCCACGTACAGTCTACAGGCAAATCCCAATGCCCCTCCCTTTTCCCACAAAACTACTTCAGTCCGTAAACGAATCCCAGATAATCCCATCAGCACTATCTGAATACTCAACTCTCACCCACACATCAGTCCAAATCTTACCCGTCTTCGCATTTTCCAATCCAGTACTTAAGGTTCTTGTACAAAAGATTGTTGTATACAAAGCTCTGAGGAATTAATTTCATTTGATTAATGCCAAGAATCAAATCTATGTAAGGAAATTCTCTCAGATGACTACAAAAGGAATCCGTGATGGGACGGTGTGGAGGGCGATACAATCTGTGTCTGACCCCGGGAGTGTGTGATGGGACGGTGTGGAGGGAATTCACTCTTTGTCTGACCCCAAAAGTGTGTGATGGGACAGTGTGAAGTTAGCTTCACTCTGAGTCTGACCACGGGAGTGTGTGATGGGACGGTGTGAAGGGAGCTTCACTCTGTGTCTGACCACGGGAGTATGTGATGGGACAGTGTGGAGGAAGGTTCACTTTGTGTCAGACCCCGGGAACGCGTGTCTTCACGGCATGGAGGGAGAAACGCTCAGTGTCTGAACCGGGAGTGTGTGAAGGAAAGATGTGGAGGGAGATTCACTCTGTGTCAGAGCCCGTGAGTGTTGTGTGTTCAATCTGTGCCTGAATCCGAGAGTGTGTGATGATTCCTGTGATATTGTGGGATCTTCCCGTGCTGTGACACATACCGCTTCATCCCTTGAATTGATTTCCAGCAGCCTTGAATCACGGATTGAACATTCTTGTATCGCTTTTTGGAAAGATGCTTTAAACCTGGATACGTAATAACACCGGTCTTTATTTGTGACCCTGTCCTTGGAACTGTTTTGCTCTGAAAATCACGAACACGGAACAGTGAGACACAGAATGAATCTCCCTGCACAATTTCCCATAACACACAGCCGGGGGGACGCACATAGTGAATTTCACACAATGCTGTCCCGCTATGTTCACTTGAGGTCAGGCACAAAGTGAATTTTTCCGCCCCCAACATCGTCCCATCGCACATTAACAGGATAAGGCACAGTGAATTCCTCCCCCAAACCATTCATCACACACTCGCGGAATCAAGACGCAGAGTGAATCTCGTACCACACTGTCCTATCGCACACGCCCGGGGAGAGACACAGAATGATGTTCCCTCCACAACGTCCGATCACAGATTCACAGGATCAGGCATAGAGTGAAGTTCCCTCTACATCATCTATCACAGACTCTCCAGTCAGGCACAGATTCAGGCTTCCGCTACCACGTCCCCGAAACACTCACGGAGTCAGACAGAATGTGAGGCTCGATCCACAGCAACCCATCACACAACCGGTGTGTCAGAAACAAAGCGATGCTACCCCCACACCGTCTCAACAGTCTCTGGTTTGGACCCAGAATTAAGTTCCCTCCAAACTCTCCTATCGTGCACCCCCGGTATCAGACTCAGTGGGAATCAATCTCTCTCTCTCTCTCTCTCTCTCTCTCTCTCTCTCTCTCTCTCTCTCTCTCTCTCTCTCTCTCTCTCTCTCTCTCTCTCTCTCTCTCTCTCTCTCTCTCTCTCTCTCTCTCTCTCTCTCTCTCTCTCTCTTTCCCTCCCTCCCCTCCACAGCGTCCCATCACACATCACACATTTGCGGAGTGAGACACAGAGCTCGGCGACTGTGACAGTGTCCATTCACACACTCCAGAGATCAGACACAGTGCAGCTGCTTCAGCACCGTCCGATTACTAACACCCGGATAAAGGCATGGAGTGAAGACAGTAATTTGGGTTCCATCCAAAATGTCCCGTCGCACACTTTAGGAGACAGACGAAGAATGAAACTCTTGTCTCACGGTTTCTGCATACACTCCCAGCGTCAACCACAGAGTGAAGCTCACCCCACACCGCCCCTCACACATTCCCTACGTCAGAGATCAGAATTAAGATCGCTCGACAAAGTCCAGTCACACAAGGCCTTGGTCAGACACAGTGTGAATCTCCCTCCTTACGTCACCTTACTTCCCTCTGCACGCTCCCATCACACAGTCCTGGAATCAAATACAGTCCCTCTCTCTGCACGGTCCCACCACATAATCCCGAATTCAGACACAGAGTAAAGCCCCCGGTGCACCGTCCCGTCACACACTCCGGGATTCAGAGTGAAGCTCTCACTCCACGGTGGATAACGCACTTCAGGGGTCAGACATGGGGTGAATCTCTGTGCAATGTCCGATCACACAATCCCGCTGTCAGACACAGAGTGAAGCTGGATCCATACTGTCCCGTCAGACATTACCAGAGTAAGACAGAGTGAATCACCCTCCATGCCATAACCATACACTCCCGATGTCAAGCACAGAGTGACGCTTCCTCTCTCCATGCCTGCCCTGTGATGAGGAGCGGGTGAAAGAAGGGGATGGTGCCTCACCACTTCTGCTGGTCAAAATTTCACAGATTTCAGCTTTGGTTTCGTTGACAGATCTGTACTTCGTTTCCATCTCAGTGCACTGGTGACGGAGATCGCTCAGCGTTCCTTTAAGAAGGGACAGATTACAGTTGAGTGCCGAAAGCTTGGATTGCAGGGTTGAGTTCAACTCATGGTAGTTTCGGTCGGAGGTGACCTTAGACTGAAGAATCTGCGATACTGGGAGAGATGGTGAAGGATGATTCGCGTTTGCCGTGGTACTTGAGTCAGCATCGCGCTACCGCACGGGTCACAGAGTTTTATGTTGGTGTGACGGTGAAGGGTGTCCCAGTGAAGGAGGAGAAAATGGCGGCGCGACGCAGCGCGCGCGGCCTCTCTGGAGATGGATATCTGTTACTTGTTAAGTAGGGATCCGAGCACAATCCTGATTTGATGGAGACAGACGTGAGAGGCGGAGGAACATCTGGAGAATCTTCTGAAATGCCCGCTTCGCTGCCGCTGCTACCGTGCGGTCTGGAATCTCCGGAGGAGAAGGCCTCCGAGACCTCGGCTTTGCTTGTTTCGGCGTCCGGGACGAGGTCGGCAGTGAATGTCGTGTGGGTGCCAGGACGAGTCTTGACTGTGTTACGGTTCAGGCCGTGTTTTTATCGCGGTTAGGGGTGTGTCCGGGTTATGGCGATGGGTTTTAATCGGTGTTACGGTAAGGGCCGTGTCGGTGTCGTTGTGGTGTTTTACAATAACAGTTTAGTCCACTCTCTTTATTTACGGTCTGACTCCACACGGAGCCGGTTCCACTCACCATGGATCGAGAGACCGGCCACTATCACGATGAGGGCGGATGTAACTAGGCAGAGTAGGCAGATCAGACGGTACGGTCTATTTCCGATCTTCACTTTCGACTCCCGTACTTGCGCCGCTGTGGAGAGACCATACGACCATAAGATCACAATAAATATTTAATAACACCATAGGAACTACTTAATGAATACTTTACTTCAATTTCTTATTGATTGCAGTGATGACTTGCAGCAGACTGAAATGTATGAGCATGCAGCTGTTACGAAAGAGGATGTAATGGAGCTTTTGGAAGCATCAAATCGGATAGGTCGCCGGTACCGGACACAATATTTCCCCCGGATACCGTGGGAGTCGAGGCAAGAGATTGCTGAGGCACTGGTGATGATCTTTGCATCATCAATGGAGACGGGGGAGGTTCCGCAAGATTGGAGGGTTGTGGATGTTGTTCCTTTATTCAGGAAAGGGAGAAGAGATAGCCCAGGAAATTATAGACCAGTGAGTCTTACCTCAGCGGTTGGTAAGTTGATGGAGAAGATCCTGAGAGGCAGAATTTATGAACATTTGGAGAGGTATAATATGTTTCGGAGTTGTCAGCATGGCTTTGTCAAGGGCAGATCGTGCCTTACGAGACTGATTGCATTTTTGTCGGGATGTGACTAAACACATTGATAAGGAAGAGCAGTTGATGTAGTGTAAATGAATTTCAGCAAAGCATTTTATCAGGTACCCCATGCAAGGCTTACTGAGAAAGCAAGGAGGAATGGGATTCAAGGAGATATTGCTTTGTGGATCCACATCTGGCTTGCCACAGAATGCAAAGTGTGATTGTAGACGGGGCATATTCTGCATGGAAATCGGTCACCAGTGGAGTGAATCAGGGATCTGTTCTGAGACCCTTCTTCTTCGTGACATTTATAAATGAACTGGATGAAGACCTGGAGGGATGGGTTCGTACATTTGCTGATGACATAATGTTTCAGTTTTTGTGGATAATTGGAGGGCTGTCAGAAGTTACAGCGGCCATTGATAGGATGCATTACCGGCTGAGAATTGGCAGATGGAGTTCAACCCAGTTCAGTGTGAAGTGATACATTTTGGTTGGTCAAATACGATGGCAGAATATAGTATTAATGGTAAGACTCTTGGCAGTGTGGAGGATCAGAGCGATCTTAGGGTCCGAGTCCACAGGCCGCTCAAAACATCTGCGCATGTTGACTCTGTGGTTGAGAATGCGTATGGTATATTGGCCTTCTTCAATCGTGGATTTGAATTTAGGAGCCGAGAGGTCATGTTGCAGCCATATGGGACCCTGGTCAGATCCTACCTGGAGAACTGTGCACAGTTCTGGTCGACTCACTATAGGAAAGACGTGGAATCCATAGAAAGGGTGCAGAGGAGATTGACTAGAATGTTTACTGGAATTCATAGAATGTTTGTGAGAATAGGTTGAGTGAACTCAGACTTCTTTCCTTGGAGCGACGGAGGATGAGAGGTGACCTGATAGAGGTGTACAAGATGATGTGAGGCATTGATCGTGCGGACAGTCGAAGGCTTTTTCCCAGGACTGAAGTCGCTCGCACGAGAGGACAGGCTTTTAAGGTGCTTGGAAGTAGGTACAGAGGAGATGTCAGGGGTAAGTTTTTTTTTTACTCAGAGAGTGGTGAGTGCATGTAATAGGCTGCAGGTGGCGGTGGTGGAGGCGGAACCGAAAAGGTCTTTCAATGGGACTCTTGGATGGCTACAGGGAGCTTAGAAAAATAGATGGCTATGGATAAGTCCAAGGTAATTCTGGGATAGTGACATGTTCTTTAACAAGGTCTCAGATGGTACACCGCTCTGAAGATGATGGTACAGGAGTCGGGAGATCACGTTGCAGATGTACAGTGACGCCGCTCTTGTTCAGTGTCGGTCGCCCTGATATAGGAAAGGCCACTCTGCTGGAAGGTTTACGAGGATGTTAGACTCGGGGGGAGTGAGGCATGGAGAGATGTCGGGCAGGTCGGCACATTATTCCTTGGAGCGCAGGGGGTGAAATTACAGAGTTCTGTAAAACAACGAGGGGTGCAGGCAGGGTGAATGAGCACAGACGTTCCTCAGGTCTGGGGTATCGGGAACCAGAGGACACAGGATTGGTGTGAGAGTCGATGGCGTGGAGGGAGAGAGATGAGTGAAGGAGGGGTGTTAGAAAGAGTGGTGGTAGACAGAGATGGGGGGGGGAGAGAGAGAGAGGGGAAGAATAGGGGAGGAGAAAGGGACGGACGGGGATAACTGGAGAGATGGTGAGAAAGAAGGGCATAAATGGGGAAACGTTTGTAGGAGAGAATCGGGAACCGAGTAGAGGAGGCGACTGGGGTAGGAGAGTGGCAGAGAGAGTGGGGTGGGTAGTGTGGGAAGATGGGGGATTGAGAGTAGAGCAGAGAGAATGAGAAGAACGAGGATGTTACCGGATTGGAGTGAGGAACTTGCGGATAGAGGTCGGGCAGGTTGTGACTTAGTTCCTTGGAGGGTAAGGGTGACCACACAGAGACGTATAAAATAAAGAGCAGTGAGGGCGTACAGTTATTTTCCGTAGACTTAGAGAATCGTGGACAAGAGCGCACAAGTCAAAGGAGAGATGGGAAAGGGATTTAATTCGGGCCCGTCTGACGACCTTTCATTTCCCAGATGGTGGTCAGCCTATGGGACGAGCTGAGAAAAGAACTGGCATAAGCAGGTGCTTTAGAAACTTGGACACATGTGAGCATGACACTGACCGCTACAATATGACGTCCTCGCTATGGACTCTGACCTGTTTGTGCAGCGGTTGACAGCCCGCCGGGTCCCGAGGAAATGGGAGGATCTTCGTCCTCATCGACGCGGGGTTTCTTTTTCCGAACGTTCAGCTCTGAGTAGGTGGATTTCAGACCTTCTGGGAGACAGGCAGATTCGGAAGAGAGTGAGTGCCGTAGGGAATGGTGGAGGGTGTCGGACAGAGATAGGTGAGGGTGTCGGACAGAGATAGGTGACAGAGAGAGAGGTACGTGAAGGGAGAGGGGGGTGTGAGACAGCAAGAGAGAGAGTGCGGGAGAACAGGGAGGACAGAGACTTGGTGACAGAGAAGGCGAAAACGATGGACAGAGGGGGGAGAGTGCGTTGTGGGAATTGGGCAGGAAAATGCGAGACAAAGAACGGGTAGAGAATGGGGAGAGGGGACATATTGTGTTGGGAAGAGTAGAGAGATAGGCGTGAGAGTTGAATAGAGGGGAATGAGAAACGAGAATGATGGAAGCTGGAAGTGGGAGAGGGATGGGGAGGCGAGACGGGAGAATGATTGAGTGGCTGGAAGTGGGAGAGGGATGGGGAGGCGAGAAGAAAATAATTTCATTGAGAGGTTAACAAAGAGGGTGGGAGGCGTCGGGGAACGGGAGAGACGTTTGGGTAGAAAGGGAAGGCATGGAGGTAAAAAAGTGGGGTTGACGGGGGTATAAGACTCAGAGAAAGAGCGACAGGAGGTGCAAAAAGGAGATCGAGAGCGGTTGTAGACGGTGACTGTGATAGAAGAGAGACCGGAGGGAGAGGGGGGCAATGACAGAGGGCGAAGAGAAAGGGACAGCAGGACACAGTAGAGGAAGTAGAGTGAGGGGAGAGACAGGCGAGGGAAGGAGAGGAAACGGGGTAAGAGAAGGGAAAGAGGAAAAGGAGAATGTGGTTACAATGGGAGCGATGGGTTACGGTTTTATACCGCGCTCCTTCTCAGCGTCTCCCACAGTCCTCCCTCCTCACCACAACGACCACGGAAATAACACATCTCCACCACCCCCGCCCCAGACCGCTTGCTCCTCTTTGTCCCTTCCGCCACATGCCCTATACCATGCTATCTTCCCGACAACATTCCTTCCACACTCCACCCCACGGCGCTACCTCTAATCCGCCCCTCCCAGGGCGCAACACTCCGCACTGATAATCAAAGAGAGTTCCGCGCTCTTCTTCTCTCACGAGGTCCCTCCGTGTCATTCTGAAACAGGGGATCATTAGTGTCAACTGTAAGTTTGCTCTGAGATCTCTCCACAGGATTGGACACGTCACCTAAACAGGGACAAACTAACAAAGATGAAACTGACCTCGATCTGTCCGGACCCGGGGTGCCGATGGGGTTCTTGAAATTAACTTCCACGTACGATACATCAGGGTCAGCTGGGGACAGACGATTGAGAGTCAGACACAGACTGAAGCTCCCTCCGCACAGTCCCATCACACACTCCCGGGTTCAGACACAGAGTGAATCTCCCTCCACACAGTCCCATCACACGCTCCCGGGGTCAGAAACAGAGTGAATCTCCCTCCACACCGTCCCATCACACGCTCCCGGCGTCAGACACAGAGTGAATCTCCCTCCACACTGTCCCATCACACACTCCCGGGGTCAATCAAAGAGTGTATTTCCCTCCACACCGTCGCATCACACACTCCCGGGTTCAGACACAGAGTGAATCTCCCTCCGTAACCTCCCATCACACACCCTCGTGGGCAGACACAAACAAAATTTCCCTAGCAACGTGTTTTCTGCCCGTCTTTCCTCGGGAAGGGGTTTCAGAGTACGTTTTTGTGGACTTTTCTTTCATGTGAGTTTCGCTGTCGTCCATTCTGGACGAGGATTCTCAGCGTCCTCTGAGCTCAGAAAGGGGAGGGAATCGTTGACAAATGAAGCCCGTGTTTGCAGTGGAGTTTGACTGGCACAACAAACACCAAATGATGTGCAGATAAAGGGAGAGACCGAGAGCAGGGGAGGAGGTGCCGGGCAGGAGGCAGATTGAGGCTGTGAAGGCGGGGACTCGATAGGTGTGAGCCGCGGGAGGTGGAGTTGTGAGAGTGAGGAGAAAGAGATGGAGGGGAGAATGAGGGAAGGACGAGGGAGGTCTGAGAGAGATATATGGGTGACACTGGGCAGGGAGGGATGAGCGGAGATAAAGAGTGTGTAAGGTCAGATGCAGCAGAGAATGGGTACAGAGCGTGTAAATAGAAAGGGAGAGGGAGAGAATAGGCTTGGAGAGAGGGACAGAGAGTAGGGCGGTTGGAGAAGAGTGTGGAGTTGGGGAGAAAGAAAGGCATAGATGGGGAAACGTTTGCCGGAGAATAGTTGGGCAGAATCGGGAACAGAGTAGAGGAGGCGACTGGGGTAGGAGAGGGGCAGAGAGAGTGGGGTGGTTAGTCAGGGAAGATGGGGGAGTGAGAGTAGAGCAGAGAGAAGAGGCATGTTACCGGATTGGAATGAACAATTTATGGATAGAGATCGGGCAGTTTGGAACTTTAATTCTCGGAGTGTAAGGGTGACCATACAAAGGCGTATGAAAACACGAGCGGTGAATGCGTACGGTTATTTTCCGCAGACTTGGAGAATCGAGGACCAGAGCGCACAGGTCTAAGGTGAGAGGGGAAAGAGATTTCACTGAGGCCCGTGAGACAACCTTTCATTACCCAGATGGTGGTCAGCCTATGGGACGAGCTGACAGGTGAAGTGGTCTAAGCAGATGCATTAGAATCTTGGACACTTGGGAATATGACACGTGACCGCTCCAGACTGACGTCATCGCTCTGAACTCTGACCTGTTCCTGCAGCGGTTGACCGCCCGCCGGGACCAGAGGAAATGGGAGAATGTTCGTCCTTATCGATGCGGGGTTTCTTTTTCCGAACGTTCAGTTCTGAGTAGGTGGTGTTCTGACCGTCTGGGAGAGAGAGCCGCACAGGCAGATTAGGAAGAGAGTGAGAGCGGTAGAGAATGGGGGAGGGAGTCGGGGAGAGAGAGACGCGAGAGCGGGGAAGTGGAGGGAGAGAGGGTGTGAGAGAACGGGTAGAGAGAGAGAGGACAGACGTGGAGACAGAGAGGAGGCGAACACGACGGACAGAGACCGGAGAGTGCGATGCGGGTTTTGGACAGGAAAATGCGATAGAAAGTACGGGGAGAGAAAGGGGAGAGGGGGCAGACTGTGTCGGGGGAGAGCGGAGAGGCGTGAGAGATGAATGGCGCAGAATGACAATGGAGAGGGAAGGAGGGTGGAAGTGGGAGAGGAATGTGGAAGTAAGAACAAGAGAATTTCAGTGAGAGGGTTAGGCGAGAGTTGGCAGAGCGACGGGGTGCGTGAGAGAGGGTGGACAGAGAGAGAAGGCGTGGAGTGGAGATGAGTGGCAAACGTAGGGACGGAGAGGTGAGAGGAACGGGCGGGGTTGACGGGGGTATGAGAGTGAGCTGAGAGAAAGCGATAGAGTGCGAGAGAGAGATCGAGAGTGGCAGAGACGGTGACTGTGATAGAAGAGAGACGTGAGGGAGAGGTGGCAATGAGAGAGGTGGAAGAGTTCGGGACAGCAGGAGAGTAGGGAAATAGTGTGAGGGAGGGACAGACGAGGGAGGGAGAGAGAAGACGGGGTGAGAGAACAGGAAAAAAGGAAAAGAGAGTGGGGTTAGAAAAGGTAGAGAGGGTTTAAGTTTTTATCCCGCGCTACTTCCCAGCGTCCCACCCACAGTCCTCCCTCCTAATCACATCGACACGGAACTAACTCATATTCAGCACCCGTACCCCACACAGCTTGCTCCTCATTGCCCCTTCCTGCGCACGCCCAATACTATACTATCTTCCCACAGCACTCCCTCCACCTTCCACCCCACGGCGCTACCTCTAATCCGCCCCTCCCAGGGCGCAACACTCCGCACTGATAATCAAAGAGAGTTCTCCCCTCTTCGCATCTCCCACGCGTTCCCTCCGTGTTATTATGAAACAGGGAATCAGTGGGGTCAACTGTACGTTTGCCCTGAGATCTCCCAACAGGATTGGAAACGTCACCTAAACAGGGACAAACTAGCAAAGATGGAACTGACCTCGATCTTTCCGGACCCGGGGCGCCGAGGTGGTCTTTAAATTAACTTCCGCGTACGATACATCAGGTTCAGCTGGGGACAGAAGACTGAGAGTCAGTCACAGAGTGAAGCTCCCTCCACAAAGTCCCAATACACACTCCCACGGTCAGACACAGAGTGATCCCCTTCCACAAGGTCTCATCACACACTCCCGGGGTCAAACACAGAGTGAAGCTCCCTCCACACCGTCCCAATACACACTCACAGGTTCAGACACAGAGTGACTCTCCGTCCACACCGTCCCAACACACACTCCCGGGGTCAGACACAGAGTAAATCTCCTTCCACACCGTCCCATCACACACTCACCGGATCAGACACTGAAACAAATTCCCTTCATAAGGGCCCATCACACACCCCCGTTGTCAGACACAAACCGAATCACTCTCGCAACGTATTTCTGCCCGCCTTTCCCCGAGAAGGGGTCTCAAAGTCCGTTTTCGTGAACTTCACATTCATGTAAGTCTCGTTGTCGTCCGACCTGTCGAGGATTCTCTGCGTCTCTGAGCTCAGAAAGGGGAAGTTACCGTTGTCCATGGAAGCCCGTGTTTACAGGGGAGTCTGTCCGGCACCAACAAACACCAGATGATGTGCAGATAAAGGGAGAGGCCGAGAGATGGGGAGGAGGTGCCGGCCAGGAGGCAGATTGAGGCTGTGAAGGCGGGTGTTCTCGAGATGTGAGAGCGGCGGGGGAAGGAGTTGTGAGAGTGGGGAGAAAGAGGGGCAGGGGAGAATGAGGGAAGGATGGGGGAGGTCGGAGAGAGGGAAATATGAGACAGGGACAGGGAGGAAGGAGCAGGGATAAAGAGGGGTTAGGGTCAGATCTAGCAGAGAATGGGTACGGAGAGGGTGAAACGACGGGGTGAGGATGTGCTGGTGTGTGTGTGTGTGTGTGTGTGTGTGTGTGTGTGTGTGTGTGTGTGTGTGTGTGTGTGTGTAAGATAGAGAGAACGGATAATGTGCTGTGGGAGGATCAAGGCTGGGCAGGGAAGAAATGGCCAAGGACAAGGTGATAAGTTTGCAGAAACTGAAGCAAGTGGTGTGGAACCACACGAACGGTCTGTGCTGACAGAGCTGCTGAGTTGCTCAGATCCCGGAGATACATACCCAGTGGAAGTGAGAGAGGAAGAGTGTGATGGAGAGAGTGACAAATGGAATTGGAAAGGATTGGAGGGTTATTGGCTCAGTGCGGGCCAGTGGAATAGGTGAGAGTAAACGTTCGGCACGGATGAGAAGGGCCGAGATGGCCTGTTTTTGTGTGGTAGTGGTTATATGTATATATGAGAGAGATGAGGGTTAGCGAATGAATGCGTGTGTGGGCGCAGAGCGAGAGAGCGAGAGAGGAGAGAGAGTGCGTGAAGATCCCTGCACACTGTCCCATGACACACTCACAGGGCACACACACAGTGAAGCTCCCTCCTCAATGTACCATGACGCACTCTCAGCACAGACACAGAGCAAAGCTTCCTCCAAACCTTTCCACCAAATACCCCAAGATCAGGACACAGTATGAGGTTCCCTACACACAGTTCCATCACATAGTTTCCGGGGTCACGAAACAAGCGAATCTCCCTAAATATAATCCAGTTGCACTCCCGGCGTCAGACATATAAAGTGGCTCCCGCACCATCGCAGCACACTCTACTACTGGAGTCATTAAAACAGTGCAAGGCTCCCCTCCGTTCTCCCCACTCACCCATACCCAGCATTTCGGCGTTCTGGCACTCTCGAATTGAGTGTGCCTCTCGGAGATGGTGTGTGTGTGTGTGACCAGATAATGTGCTTCGGCAAGAGCAAGGAAGGGGAGGAGAGAGGAAGCGAGGGCAGGCGTGTACCGATTGCAGATACTGATGCAAGTGGTGTGGAACCAGACGTCCGGCCTGTGCATACAGAGATCTGGAGAGGCTCAGATCCTGGTGATCGATACCCAGTGGAGGGGGCGAGTTGTAATACTAGGCGTCATCTCTCTCTCATACTCTCCACAAATGTCTGTGACACAGAGAGTGAGGAGAATTGTGGGTGAGGCGTCGTAGATTGGGGGCGTCTCACGGAGAATGAGTGTGATAGGATGCAGAGATTGTAAAATAGAGGCGATAGAGGAAAAGAGTTGGGGTCGAAAGACAGAGAGGGAGAGTGTGCGGGAGAAATAGAGAATTGGAAATAGTGACGGTATGTGTGTGTGGGCGCAGAGCGAAAGACAGAGACAGGGATAGTCAGTGAGTGAGAGGAGAGAGAGAGAGCGAGAGCGAGCGAGATAGAGAGAGAGAGAGAGAGAGAGAGAGAGAGAGAGAGAGAGAGAGAGAGAGAGAGAGAGAGAGAGAGAGGTGAGAGAGAGAGAGAGAGAGAGAGAGAGAGAGAGAGAGAGTCTAGCAAATGAGAGAGAACAATAATCGCTGGACTGTCCGAACAAACACGACTGGGGTCAGACACAGAGCGAATCTCCTTCACAGCGCACAGTCACACACTCTTGAGGTCGCACACAGCGTGGGTCTCGCTCTACACAGTCCTATCACACACTCCCGGGGTCAGAGACTCTGTGTAAACCCATCTCTCTCTCTCTCTCTCTCTCTCTCTCTCTCTCTCTCTCTCTCTCTCTCTCTCTCTCTCTCTCTCTCTCTCTCTCTCTCTCTCTCTCTTCTCTCTCTCTCTCTCTCTCTCTCTCTCTCTATTTCTCTGTCCTTGAGAGTATGAGTGGGGGATGGGAGACTTTACCTCACCTCTATCGCTGTTTAACAGTTGGCAGTATAATTTGCGTTCAGGGATAGAGCTGTTGTGTTTGAGGATGCACGTATTCCCGAGACGGGTGGCCTGGCCGAGCTCATGAACGGAATTCGCGATTATCCTGGATTCAAGGGTCGAATACATCTCGATGACCTTTAGTCGATGTTGGCTCCGGGTCCTGTCCATCTCCTGATATTGTTCCCCAAGAGTCTGCAAGTCTCGTTCGGAAGTGATCAGAGACTGACGAATCTCTGTCAGGAAAAAGAATTTTTTTTTTACAAATGTTTCAGAGGGCAAGGTAATGTTAGAGATTTAGAAGATTTTGAGGCTAACAGGAAGGAATTTAAGAGGGGTAATCTGGAGAGAAGAAGGGTCCATGTGAAGTCTTGACGGCAGGATAAAGTAAAACCCCCAGGCATTCTACAGGTACATGAGGAGCTGGAGGATAAGACGTGAAAGAATAGGACGTATCATGTGAGACAGTGGAAAGGTGTGCATGAAACCGCAGGAAATGGCAAAGGCAAATGGCAAATGGCAAATGAATACTTTGCTACAGAATTCATTATGGAAAAGGATTTTGGTGATAGTAGTGATGACTTGCAGCGGACTGGAAAACTTGAGCATGTGGATATTAAGAAAGCGGATCTGTTTGGGCATTTGTAAATCATCAAGTTGGATAAATCGCCAGGACCGGATGAGATATACCCCAGGGTACAATGGGAGGCGAGAGAGCAGATTGCCGAGCCTTTGGCGGTTGTCTTTGCCTTATTAATGGAGACGGAAAAGGTTCCGAAGGATTGGAGAGTAGCGAATATTGTTCCTTTATTGAAGAATAGGTGCAGAGATAGCTCAGGAAATTATAGACCAGTGAGTCTTACCTCACTATATTACCTCCACTTACTCAGTGGTCTATGGTGGTAAGTTGATGGAGAGGATGCTGAGAGGCATGATCCATGAACATGGTAGAGGTCTGATTGATTAGGAATAGCTAACATGACTTTGTCAAGGGCCGTTTGGGCCCTACGTGCCTGATTGATTTTGTTTCAGTGTTTTAGCAAGGCATTTGATAAGGTACCCAAGCAAGGATTATTGAGAACGTAAGGAGGCATGGGTTCGAAGGGGACATTGTTTTGTGCATCTAGAACTGGCTTGCCCACAGAAGTTAAAAAGTAGTTGAGAACGTGTCATATTCTGAATGGAGGTCAGTCATCAGTGGTGTGCCACGGGGATCTGTTCTGGGACCCTTACTCTTCGATATTTTTATGTGACCTGGATGAGGAAGTGGAAGGATGTGTTTGTACTATTGCTGCTAACACGAAAATTAGTGGTGTCATAGATATTGCAGAGAGCTGTGAATGTTTTCAGCGAGCCATTGATCAGATGGAAAACTGGGCTGAGAAACAGCAGATGGAGATCAACCCGGATAAGTGTAAAGTGGTTCATTTTGGCAGGTCAAATCTGATGGCAAAATATTGCATTGATGGTAAGACTCCTGTCAGTGTGGAGGAACAGAGGGATCTTGGGGTTCGAGTCCAGAGGACGTTCAAAGCAGCTGCACGGGTTGACTATGTTGTTAAGAAGGGACATGGTGTATAGGCTTTCATCAATCGTGGAACTGAATTTAGAAGCCGAGATGTAATGTTGCACCTGGTCACACCCCACTTGCAGACTGTGTTCAGTTGTTGTCGCCTCACTGAGGAGAGGATTTGGAAGCCATAGATAGATTGCAGAGAAGATTTATGATGTTGCCTGGATTGGGGAGCATGCCGTATGAGAATAGGTTGACTGAACTTGGCCTTTCCTCCTCGGAGAGACGGAGGACGAGAAGTGACCTGATCGAGATGTATAGGATGATGAGAGGCACTGATCGTGTGGACAGTCGGAGACTTTAACCTACGGCTGAAATGACTATCAGGAGTGAGCACAGGTTTAAGGTGCTTGGAAGTAGGTACAGAGGAGATGTCAGCGGTAAGCTCTTTACTGAGAGAGTGATGAGTTAGTGGAATGGGCTGCCGGCAACGTTGGTGGAGACGGCTACATTAGGATTTTTTAAGACACTTTTAGATTGGTACATGGAGCTTAGTAAAATAGAGGGCTCTAGGTAAGCCTAGTAATTTCTAAGTTAGGGACGTGTTCAGCACAAATTTATGGGCCGAAGTTCTTGTATTGTGTTGTAGGTTTTCTGTATCCATGAAAACTACGCAAACCAAAACTTTGGTCCTGGCAACATACCATCCAGGACTGTCGTTCTCTTCCAAAATGCCTCCGTTTGTTACCCGTATTAACGAATCTCCTGTCACGACAGCTCGCCTCTGCTCTCCCTCACATTCCCTTCTGAGCCACAGAACGTTAAACAGTGACACCAAACTGCTGTCAGCAACTACCACACACACACACACACACACACACACACACACACACACACACACAAACACAGGGTCAGACACAGAGGGCAGCTCCCTTCGTCTCGTCCCATCACACAATCGAGGGGTGAGCCACTGAGGGAAGATTCCTCCACTCGGTCCTAACTAGCGAATCTCATTAAATTACATCCCATCGCTCTCCGGGGTCAAACACATGAAGTAGCTCCCGCACTATCGCAGAACAGTCTACTGGAGTCAGAAAAAGTGACCAACGCTCTCCCTCCACCGTCCTTCCCACTCTCCAATACTCAGCGTTTCTACGTTCCCACAGACAGGAATTGAGTGTGCTTCTCGGAGATGGTATGTGTGTGTGTGTGACCTGACTGTGTGCTGCTGGGGGAGCACGAATGGGGAAGAGAAGAGGCGAGAGAAAGGGTGTTACATTTACAGATACTGAAGCAAGTTTTGCTTAACCACACGACTTGCCTCTGCATATGGAGATGTGGAGAGTCTCAGATCCTGTTAATAGATATCGAGTGGAGGGGCGAGGTGTAATACTAGACCTCATCTCTCTCTCTTATACTATATAACCAAATATAACCACAAAACAATGACAGCACAGAAACAGGCCATCTCGGCCCGTGTAGTCCGTGCCGAACGTTTAGTCTCACCTAGACCCACTGGCCTGCACTCAGCCCATAACCTTCCATTCCTTTCCTGTCCATATACCTATCCAATGATACCAAACCTGCCTTTACTACTTCTACTGGAAGCTCGTTCTGCACAGCGACCAGTCTCTGAGTGAATAAATTCACTCTTGCGTTAGCCTAAACTTTTGCCCCTTAACTGTGAATTCACATCCTCCTGTTTGAATCTCACCTACTCTGAATCGAAAAAGCCTATCCAAGTCAACTCTATCTGTCCCCCAACAGTGTGTGTGTGTGTACGGATGCGGCGTGGTGGGCAGAGTCCGGAACGAGAATATATGGGTGGTGATACAGCGGACACTAGAGTGATGATGTCCACACAGAGCTGTGGAGAGATTCAGAACCGAGAGATCAATATATCCGGTGGAAAGGGGGAGTTGTGACAACAGACAACAATATCCCGCTCTCTCTCTCTCTCTCTCTCTCTCTCTCTCTCTCTCTCTCTCTCTCTCTCTCTCTCTCTCTCTCTCTCTCTCTCTCTCTCTCTCTCTCTCTCTCTCTCTCTCTCTCTCTCTCTCTCTCTCTCTCTCTCTCTCTCTCTCGCAATCGTTGGGACGTCTACATACTGATTAAGGACGTTTTCTGATTAAAGGCCTTTTTCTGTCTTCTGAACATTTGTCTCCATATTGATTCTGCTGTCTGCTCTCGAATTCTGAATCTTCCATCTCTTCTATGCAGATCACACCTCCCTTGGAAAAAATACAATAATTCAATTTTTTTATCCCTCCCACCTCTACCAGCACTTGGACCACGTGCAAAACTATATGGTCTTCCTATGCCTGGACACACTGGGACGGCTGGTGGTCCTATCCTTTAATGTATTAGCTAAATCCCTGACCACACTTTGTACGATCACCTTGCAATACATACCGATTTCAGTTGTACATTTATGCTGCTCGCTCACCCACTGATGAATCATAGAGAAGGAATGGCGTGCTGAGAAAAGAGGAAGGATGAGGAGGAGAGTGGAGGCCACAGAAAGGGTGTGTAGATTGCAGCCGTTGCAACAGAACATGTGAGGCGCCATTTTCTTACTCTATCTCTAACTGGAGTCTGTTTAAACACTGAAATCCACTGACCCATGACTAGGAGTCAGAGACAGAGCGATAATCGGTCCATACAATCCCATCACACACTCCTGGAAACATACACTGAGTAACCGTCCCTCCTCAACGATCCAGCACACACTCCCATGGTCAGGCACAGAGTGCACCTCCCTCCACACTGTCCCAACACACACTCCGGTCTCCTACTCAGAGTGAAGCTCCATGAACAGTGCCCGATCACACAATTCCAGGGTCAGATATCCAGCAAAGCTCCCTAAATATTATACCATCACAGTCCCGGTGTCAGACACTCTGCACCATCGCAGCACAAGCTTCTAGAATTAGAAAAAAAAGTACGAAACCCTCTCCCAACTCTGTTCTACGCACTCACCAATACCCAACATTTTGGCTTTCCAGCGTTTCTCGGAGATGGTGTGTGTGTGTGTGTGTGTGTGTGTGTGTGTGTGTGTGTGTGTGTGTGTGTGTGTGTGTGTGTGTGTGTGTGTGTGTGAGGGGATTGTGTGCTGCCGATTAGAGGAAGGAAGGGGAGGAGAGAGGAGGCCAGGGAAAGGGTGGTGAGAATGCAAAAACTGATGCAAGTGGTAGAGAAGCACGGAGGGACGACGCAGATGGGGAGTGTTTAGCGGGTGGTGTGTATCAGGGAGACGGGGAGCACGTACGAGTACGTATGGAATGACGGAGACGTCGAAGTGTGCAGGAGAGGTTGTGGGTGCGGAGCCGGGGCTGCTTGTAGGCGAAGGCTGGACGATAGAGACGGGAGTGGTGTCCTGCAGTCTCTGTGACAAATACCAAATCAAGTACAGCTTTTCTTGTAGGCTTATCTACATATTGTATCAAGAAACCTTCCAAAACATACCTAACAAACTCCTCCCCAGCTAAACCCCTTATCTAGGGAGATGCCAATCGCTAATTGAGAAATTGAATTCTCCCAACAGGACAACTCTGTGATTATTGCTGCTTTCCAGAATCAGTTTCCCTATAGCTTCTCGATATCCCTGTTACCGTTAAGCGACGTATCAGAAACACCCAGTGAAGTTAATGACTTCTTCCTGTTCCTAGCCTGGACCTACAGAGACTCCGTAGACAATCCCCCATAGCATTCTCCTTTTCTGCAGCAGTGAAAATAACTCTGATCAACAGTGCCTCGCCCCGACCTCTCTTCTCTCCATCCCTGTCATTTCTGAGAAATATAAAACCTGGCACTTGAATTAACAAATTCTGTCCCTGACCTATCAAAGTCTCCGGAATGAACACTGCATCATATTTTCAAATACTTATCCACGCTTAAAGCTCATCCGTTTTGATCACAACAGTCCTTGCGTTATAATAGACGTATCCCAAACCTTTGGTCTGAGCACGTCACTTCTCTATCAGCTCCCTATTCTCCCTCTCGCATTGTCTCCAAGTTTTCTCTATCTGTAAGCCAACCTCCTCTTCCATAGTCACTTCAGTTCGGTTCTCATGCCCCAACAACTCTAGTTTATTAATGGGACGGTGTGGAGAGTGATACACCACATGTCAGACCCTGGATTGGTGTGATGGGATAGTGTGGAGGGAGCTTCTCCCTGCGTCTGACGCCGGGAGTGTATGATGGGACGGTGTAGAGGGAGATTCACACTGTGTCTGACCCCGGGAGTGCGTGACGGGACGGTGTGGATGGAGATTCATTGCGTGTCTGACCCCGGGAGTGTGTGAGAAGACGGTGTCGGAGGAGGTTCACTCTGTGTCTGAGCTCGGGAGTGTGTGATGGGACGGTATGGATGGAGATTCATTGCGTGTCTGACCCCGGGAGTGTGTGAGAAGACGGTGTCGGAGGAGATTCACTCTGTGTCTGAGCTCGGGAGTGTGTGATGGGACGGTGTAGAGGGAGATTCACTTTGTCAGGCTTCGGACAGTGTAGAATCATCCACACATGGTCTGGTACAAACCTCTTCCTCGATTGAGCCCATTTCCAGCATCATTGAACCATTGTTTGAACATTCTTTCTTCGCCTCATCGTGATGTTTTGCCACCGTTGGTATGAGATAAGATGAACACTTTTCCTGTTGATCCATCCCTGGCAACAAGTTTGTTCTGTAATTGGGGAGCAAGGAACAGTCAGTGACCGTTTGAGTATTGTTTGCAAAGAAATTCTGAACCCACAGAGAGACATCATGTCATTACTGATATAGTTTGTCACGGGTACACTCACTGAATGGAGATTACCCTGCAACCATCCATTTTTCGCAGAATCGTTCACTGTAGATATCGGGCCTTAAGACACACACCCCTTAGTTCAGGAAAGATTATTTCATCTCAGCCATCAGGATGCGGGTACAGGAGCCTCGCAATTCACAGCATCAGTTTCAGGACCGGTTACTAACCCTCAGCCATCAGGAAGGAGGTAGAGAAGCCTCAGGACTCACACCACCAGGTACAGTGACAGTTATTATCCCTCAAACATCAGGAAAGTGGTACAGGAACCTCAGCACTCACACCACTGGTTTTTGGAACAGTTATTCCCCTTCAAGTGTCGGGACGTATGTCCCCGAGCCTCAGGACTCATAGTACAAGTTTCAGGAACATTTATCATCCCTCGACAATCAGGAAGGAGGTACAGGAGCCTTGGAATTCACACACAGAGTTCAGAAACAGTTATTACCCTTCAACCTTCGTGTAGAAGGTACATTAAACACATCGAGCGTTCCTATAGATACAAGAACAGTTATTAACCCGCAAACGTCAGGAAAAAGTTTCAGGAACCTCAGGGCATTCACCACCAGGTTGTGTAAGATTTATTTCCCCTCAACCAAAAGGAAGGGGTTCCAGGAGATTCAGAATCCACACGACCAGGTTTAGGAACAGCTTCTATCCCTCAACCATTTGGAAAGAGGTACAGGCGCCTCGGGAACCATGCCACCAGTTTCAGCAACAGTTATTACCACTGAACCTTCTGGAATGAGGTACAGGATCATCAGTACTCAGACCACCAGGTTCAGGAACGGTTATTACTGCTCAACTTACAGAATAAAGGTGCAGGAGCATTGTGCCTCATACCACTAGTTTCTGGAAGTGTTATGTGGTTTGTCATATACTTTAATGATCTGGATGATGGGATGGTAAATTTGATTAGAAATTATACAAATTATACTGAGTAGGAGGCATTGTGGATAATGAAGTAGGTTTTCAAAGCTTGCAGAGAGATTAAGCCCAGTTAGAAGAGTGGGCTGAAAGATGGCAGATGCAGTTTAATGCTGATAAGTGTGAGCTACTACATTTTGGTAGGAAAAATGCAAATAGGACATACATGGTAAATGGTAGGGCATTGAGGAAAGAAGTAAAACAGAGTGATCTAGGAATAATGGTGCATAGTTCCCTGAAGGTGGAATCTCATGTGGATAGGGTGGTGAAGAAAGCTTTTAGTATGCTGGCCTTTATAAATCGGAGTATTGAGTATTGGAGTTAGGATTTAATGTTAAAATTGTACAAGGCATGGGCGAGACCAGATATGGAGTATTGTGTACAGTTCTCGTCACCGAATTATCGGAAAGATGTGAACAAAGTAGAAAGAGTACAGAGGAGATTTACTAGAATGTTAGTTGGGTTTCAGCATCTAAGTTACAGAGAAAGCTTGAACAGGTTAGGTCTTTATTATTTGGAGTGTAGAAGGTTGAGGAGAGACTTGATGCAGATATTTAAAATTCTGTGGGTGATAGATGATGTCGTGGATAGGCGCTTTTTTCCAGTGAGAGTAGGGGAGATTCAAACAAGAGTTCATGAGTTCAGCGTTAGGGGGGGAAAGTTTAGGGGTAACCCGTGGGGGAACCTCTTTACTCAGAGAGTAGCAGCCATGTGGAACGAGCTTCCAGTCGAAGTGGTAGAGGCAGGTTCCGTATTGTCATTGAAAGTAAAATTGGATAGGTATATGTACAGGAAAGGAATGGAGGGTTATGGGCTGAATGCAGGTCGGTGGGACGAGGTAAATGTAAGCGTTCGGCACGGAGTAGAAGGGCCGAGATTGTCTGTAACCCTGCTGTGATTGTTATATGGTTATATATTTATATGGCTGCAAGAAACTGCAGATCACCGATCATGTATTTGTATCAACTTGATCATGTATAAAGATAGATCTGGTCCTCGGGTTGAAGTTCTAAACTGGAAAAAAGGCCGTATTTGAAGAAATAAGAATGTAAGTCACTGGATTGGGACAAGCTCATCTCTGGCAAGAATGCGATTGGTAAGTGGGTGGCCTTCAAAGGAGAAATTTTCAGTTTGTATTTTTCTGTCAGGAATAAAGACAAAGTGAATACGAATAAGGAAGCCTCACGGGATATTGGAACTCTGATAAAGAAAAAGTGAGAGATATAAGTCATGTATAAGAAACAATGAGCAAATAAGGTGGTTGACGAGTACAAAAAAGCAAAACAATCTTTAAGAAAGAAATCAGGAGGGCTAAAAGACACGAGGTTGCTTTGGTAGTCAAGCTGAAAGAGAATCCAAAGAACTTCTGCAGGTATATTAAGAGCAAAAGGAAAGTAAGGGATAACATCGGTCCTCTAAAAGATCATAGTGGTCGGCTACGTATGGAACCAGAATAAATGGGGGAGATTTTAATTTTTTTTTTCAGTCTTTCTTTAATAAGGAAACTGACATGGAATCAATGCACATAAGGGAAACAAGTAGTGAGGTTATGGATCCGACACAGAATGAAGAGGTGAGGGTCCTTGCTATCCTGAGGCAAATCAGAGTAGATAAATGCGCAGGACCTGACAGGGTATTCCCTGGGAACTTGAAGGAGACCGGTGTTGAAATTGCAGGGGCCCTGGCAGACATATTAAAAATGTCGGTATCCACGGGTGAGGTGCCGGAGAATTGGAGGAGAGCTCACGTTGTTACATTGTTTAAAAAGGCTCTAAAAGTAATCCAGGAAATTATAGGCCGGTAGGTCTGACGTCTGCAGTAGGTAAATTATAGAAAGGAGTACTAATAAGTAGGATCTACAAGTATTCGGATAAACAGATAATTATGAGGCAGAGTCAGCGTGGCTTTATTTGTGGTAAAACATGTTTAACAAATCTATTCGTGTTTTTCGAGGAGGTTACCAGGAAAGTGCATGAAGGGAAGGCAGTGGATATTATCTACATAGACTTTAGTAAAGCCTTTGACAATGTCCTGCATGGGAGATAAGTTATGAAGCTTCAGTCGCTAGGTATACATGTTGAGGTGGTAAATTGTATTAGATACTGTCTCAGTGGGAGAAGCCAGAGAGCGGTAGTGGAGGGTTGTTTCTCTCAGTGGAGGCCTGGGACTAGTGATGTGCCATAGGGATCAGTGCTGGGTCTATTGTTGTTTGTCATCTGTATCAATGATCCGGATGATAATATGGTAAATTGGATCAGCAAATTTGCTGAGGATGCAGAGGTTGGAGATATGGTGGGCAGCGGGGTAAGTTTCCAAAGCTTGCAGAAGGATTTCGACCAAATGGGAAAATTGTAGGTGAGCCTAATACAGACAAGTGTGAGGTATTGCACTTTGGAAGGACAAACCTAGGTAGAACATGCAGGGTGAATCGTAGGGCTCTGAGGAGTGCAGTCGAACAGAGGGATCTGGGAATACAGACAAAACATTCCGTAAAAGTTGCTTCACATGTAGAGTTTTGGTACATTGGCCTATACAAATCAAAGTATTGAGTATCAGAGTTGGAATGTTGTGGGGAGGTTGTATAAGGATCTGGCGAGGCCGAATTTGGAGTATTGTATACAGCTGTGGTCACCAACCTACTGGAAACAGATTACTAAGGTTGACAGAGCGCAGAGAAGGTTGACAAGGATGTTGCCGGGGCTTGAGAAACTGAGGTACAGAGAAAGGTTGAATAGGTTAGGACTTTATTCCCTGAAGGGTGGAAGAATGAGGGGAGATTTGATAGAGGTATATAAAGTTATGATGGTATCGGCAGAGTGAATGCGAGCAGGCTATTTACACAGAGGCTATGGGAGAGCAAAAAAAAAAAAATCAGAGGACATGGGTTAAGTGTGAAGGCGGAAAAGTTGAAAGTGAACTGGGTGAGGGGGGGGGCTTCTTCACACCGAGAGAGGTGGAAGTATTGAATGAGCTGCCAGATGAAGTGGTAAATGTGGGCTCACTTTGAATATTTAAGAAAAACTTGGACAGGTACATGGATGTGAGTGGTATGCAGGGATACGGTCCAGGTGCAGGTCAGTGGGACTAGGCAAAAAATCGTTTCGCCGAGCCAGGAATAGCCTAAAGGCATTTTTCTCAGCTGTAACGTCCTCTGGTTCTATGGTTCTAACAGACTGCGATATCTCTATAGATCTGTTCCTTCTAATCCAGCAGACTGTTCACCGGACGAAAATGTTGCTCCAAAAACATGGCGATACATTCCTTAATCCTCATTTCCCCACTTACATTGATGAAGGAAGAGCAGTAGATGAGGTGTATATGGATTTCAGCAAGGCATTTGCTAAAGTACCGCATTCAAGGCTTACTAAGAAAGTAAGGAGTCATGGGATCCAAGGGGACTTACTTTGTGGATCCAGAAATGGTTTGCCCAAAGAAGTGGTTTTCCATCGTGGCTGTAGACGGGTCATATTCTGCATGGAGGTCGGAGATCAGTTTTCTGCTTCAGAGATCTGTTCTGGGATCTTCACTCTTCCTGATATTTATAAATGACCTGGGTGAGGAAGTGAAGAGATGGGTTATTAAGATTGCTGATGATACAAAGTTTGGAGGTGTTGTGGATAGAGTGGCGGGCTGTCAGAAGTTACACCGGGATATTGACAGAATGCAACCCAGGGCTGAAAACCAGCAGATGGAGTTCAACCCAGATAAGAGTGAAGTGGTTCATTTGGTAGGTCAAATAGTATGGCAGAATATAATATTAATGGCAAGACTCTTGGCAGTGTGGAGGATCAGAGGGATTTTGAGGTCCGAGTCCGTAGGAAGCTCAAAGCAGCTGCCAGGTTGACTCTCTGGTTAAGAGGGCATACGATGTATTGGCCTTCATTTAGGAGCAGAGAGGTAATGTTGCAGCCTCATGGGACCCTGGTCAGACTCCACTTGGAGGACTGTGCTCAGTTCTGGTCGCCTCACTGTAGGAAGTATATCGGAAGTTGCCTAGACTGGGGATAATTTCTTATGAAAACATATTGAAGGAACTCGCCCTTTTCTCCTTGCAGCGACGGATGATGAAAGGTAACCTGATAGAGGTGTATAAGATGATGAGAGAAAATGAGGAACGATTTTGAGAGAGGGACTGGGTGAAAGAGGAAGTGAGAGAGGCTAGAGGGAGTAGGGAGAAGGGGAGGGAGGGGATCCAATGGAATGGAATGAAGAGAGTAAGGTTAGAAAAGTGAGAGAGAGGTTTAAGTTTTATACTGTGCCCCCTCCTCACCGTCTCTCCCACTGTCCTCCCTCTACACAACCCCGACAGATACGTCACAGACCGGAGCGTCCCAGTGGAATGCCATCGACACAGATCATATCACGAGAGTAGAACAGGGTAAACCAGTCACAGAATGCTGAAAGTGCAGTTCAGGCAGTCCATAAGGGGCAAGGGCGACGGCGAGTTAAACTTTGAGGTCAAGAATACATCTTATCGGAATTGTGGACTGTTCAAATGTCTGATAACAGCGGGGTAGAACCTATCTTTGAGCCTGGTGAAATGTGCTTTCGCATCTTCCTACGATAGGAGGTGTTGGGGTGTAAGAGAATTATCTAGGCTGGCTGTCTGCTTTAGCGGAAAGTGCAGAGCGAGTCCGTCGATATGCTGATACCCCGGATATGCTGAGATTTGTTCACGACCCTCTGCACTTCCCTCAGTTCACAGAGTGAGTAGGATCCCTCAAAGCCGAGCTGGATCGGGGACGTCACGTGACGTAGGGTCAAAACGTGGGAATCCAGCTCTCCCGTAAAAAATCAGTAAATTAATGTTTAAGTGAAGAAAGGTTAGTGAATACTTTTTAAAAGTTACTTATAAACTTCTCCGGATTGTTTCAAACTATGTCTCAAAAACAGAAGACGAAGAAATCTACTACCTTGAAGACAACGCAAGTTGGAACAGAATCAAGGCCCGCCGCTACAAAAGAACAGCGTGCTCAAGTACATTTTACCTCCGGCGATACAGAACAGGAAACTGTGGCAATATCAACCAAAAGACCAACAAGCATTGCGCAAATGTGAAAGAAGCAGCAGGCGCAAACACGAGCTGCTTGAACTACAAATCCCAGATACGAGTGAAACCGGAAATGAAAGTGAATCTGCGGTAGATTCAGATTCTCTGGATAAATCAGATGAAGTTGGAGGTAAAAGTTTTTATGGAAATACAGAAAAATCTTTGATGCAAATAATGCGTAAATTATGAAAATTAAACGTACTAAAAGCAATAAAAATGAAATATATGAAGATTATGTTTGACAAAATTATAAAAAGACAGGACAAAATGGATAAGAGAATTACAGACTTGGAAGTAACAACGAAAGACATTGTTGAAAGAATGAACAAAATGGAAGATAATATTTCTCCCTGCACATCAGAAAAAAACAGTTATTGGAAAAAGTGCATATGCTTGAAAAATATAGTAGACGAAACAATATTAAGATTGTTGGACTTAAAGAAAATATAGAAGGAGAAGATCTAATATTTTTTTTCAAAAATGGATTACGGAAAACTTGGAAATGGCAGAAGGATCTCAGTTAATTGAAATTGAAAGGGCTCATCGAGCCTTAAGTTCAAAACTTCAAGTTGATCAAAGTCCACGAACAATTTTGAGAAACTGCTTAAAATACCAAGATAAAGAAAAGATCCCGAAGGCGGCTGCCCAATGTGCCAGAAAGAGAAACGGGCCATTGACGCTAAAAGGGAAAGCAGTTCGTTTCTATCCTGATATAAGTTATAGCCTTTTGAAGAGAAAGAAGGAATTTATCCCAGCGGAAAATGTTTTATGGGAAAAGGGTTATAAATTCATGATGCGTCATTCGGCAACACTGATAATTATTTGGAGGATGGAAAATGAAGATTTTTTTTACCGATTATCAGGACGCGGAAGAGTTCGCACAAAAACTCCCAAATATTCGCTAACTACACTCAAAGGTTTCAAAGCGAACCCGATTAAAGATGATACAGGAAAAGTGAAAGGAATTGACGGATATTTAACGACAGAATAAAATTTAAATTTATTTAAATTATAAGATAAAGGGGAGAAAGGTAAAACATTTGAGAAATACCAATTGAGAGTATTGTTATTATTTTATTCTTCATATATATACTTATTCTATGTTGCGGAGCAGCTGGGGGAGCTTCGGTTCGATTGCTAGCGGATTTTCGTGGTAATCATGGCGATTGCAATGACCCGTACAACAGAAGGGGGTAAAGTTATGTTTTTTTTTATCCACAAAATTAGAAGTGGGGGTATATTGTTTTTGTATATAATCTATTTCTCTTTTATCTTTCTTTCATTGCCTGGATGATCGGTGGGGATACACATAGAAACAAGGAGAATTTTAAAAATACTCCCGATGTTACCACGGAAGTTGAAAGATTAGGTATTATTAAAGATTGGAGTAACCCAATTAACAACAATGACTAATTTACTGAATTTTTAAAGTTTTAATGCTAATGCGCTTATTGCACCAGTGAAAAGAAAAATAGTTTTAACATATATTAGGAAAATGAAAACAGATATAGCTTTTTTTTTACAAGAAACACACTTAACAGAGATAGAACATCAGAAATTAAAAAGAGACCGGGTTGGAAATGTTATTGCGGCTTCTTTTATCTCAAAGGCGAGAGGAGTTGCAATTTTGGTTAATAAAACTTTACCAATTAAAATACAAAAATGTATTAGTTGTTTCGGTAGGCAGATATGTAATTATACATTGTCAACTTTTTCCAGAACTATGCACTCATGAATACTAATGCACCGAATGAAAATGATGTAAAATTTATACAAGAGTTATTTTTGAATTTGGCTGACGCACATGACAAAATATTATTCGGTGGAGATTTTAACTTTCGTCTAGAGCCAGTTTTAGATAGATCAACAAAGGTTGTTACAAAATCAAAAGTAGCAAAATTAACTTTATCGTTGATGAAAGATTATATTTAATTGATATATGGAGAAGAATTAACCCAAAAGAAAGAGATTATTCATTTTATTCAAATAGACATAAAACGTATTCAAGGATAGATTATTCCCTATTAACAACGAATATTCGAGACTGAAAAATATGCAATATAAAGCGAGAATATTATCAGATCATTCTCCTTTGATGATGACAATAATAATAGATAAAAAGGAATCGATTTATAGATGGATATTTAATTTAATACTATTAAAAAATCAAGATTTCTATGATTTAATGAAAAAGCAGATTCAGTTCTTTTAGATACATATTCACATTCAGTTGATTATAAATTCATATTGTGGGAAGCAATGAAGGCATATTTAAGCCAGATAGTAAGTTACACTTATAAAATTAAGAAGAAATATTTGATAGAAATTGATCAATTGGAAAAAGAGATTACAAAATTAGAAAAAGAATCTCATAGATATATGTCAGAAGAACAACGAAGACAACTTATTAACAAGAAGTTACATTATAATACACTTCAGACGCATCGAACAGAAAAAAAAAAACAATTATGAGAACTAAACAGAGATATTATGAACTAGTTGAAAGATCACATAAGGTCCTTGCTTGGCAGTTAAAAACAGAGCAGACTTCTAAAACGATAAATGCAATTAGAACAACAGTAATTAAAATTGCTTACAAACCTTTAGAAATTAATGAAACTTTTAGGAATTTGTATTCCGATCTGTATCAATCAGAATCACAAAATGATAATGTCAAGATAGAAATATTTTTATCACAAATATCTCTTCCAAAATTGACCTCGGAAGAACAGCAGGGATTAGAAATGCCTTTTACATTAAAAGAGGTCGAAGAAGCTCTGGGATCACTTCAAAGTAATAATTCCCCAGGAGAAGATGGTTTTCCGCCTGAATTTTAAAAAAAGTTTTAAGATTTTTACTGATTCCTCCTTTTATGGAGTTAATATAGCAAGCGGAAAGAACACATAAACTTCCAGAATCTTCTTCGACAGCTATCTTAATAGTACTGCCACAAAGAGATAGAGATCTTTTAAAGTCCACATCTTATAGACCTATTTTTTTTGTTAAACACTGACTATAAAATAACAGCAGAAAAATTATCTGGACGATTATCGAAATACTTAGCAAAATTAATACATATGGATCAAACAGGATTTATCAAAACCAGACAATCGGCAGATAATGTAACCAGTTTACTTAGTATGATTCATTTGGCACAAAAGAGGGAGGAAATGAGTGTGCAGTTGCGTTAGATTCAGGAAAAGCATTTGATAGATTGGAATGGGATTTTTTTTATTTAAGGAATTGGAAAAATATGGATTAGGAGCACCCTTTATAAAATGGATTAAAACCTTAAATAATAATCCCAAAGCTAAAGTAGTGACAAATATTCAAATTTCAACACCATTTCTGTTAACAAGGTCAGCTAGGCAAGGTTGTCCATTATCACCTGCTTTATTTGTGTTGGAGATAGAACCATTATCTGAATTAATTAAAATGGACCCAGATATTAAGGGTTTCAGAGTTAACCAGGAGGAGTACAAAATTAAATTATTTACTGACGATGTTCTGCTTTATTTAACAAACCCATTCAACTCGCTGCGTAAATTATCTTCTAGATTGGAAGAATATGGGAAAATATCAGGCTACAAAATAAATTAGGCTAAAAGTGAAATTCTACCTCTTACTAAAGGATATTATAGTCAATGTCGATTATTAACTTAATTCAGATGACAATAAGTGGTATAACGTATTTAGGTATAAGGGCTGATAATGATATAAAGAACTTATATGAATTAAATTATTTACCATTATTGAAAAAATTCAAGAAGATCTTGATAAATGCATGATATTACCAATAAAATTAGTAGGTAGAGTAAATGCAGTAAAATGAATATATTCCCTAGATTACAATACTTATTCCAAACACTACCAATACAACTACCCCATAAGTTTTTTCAAGAGTTAAATAAATGTGTGAGGAAGTTCCTTTGGAAAGGTAGGATGTCAAGAATATCGTTGGAAAACTTGACATGGAAATTTATCTAAGAGGATTACAACTTCCAAATTTTAAGGATTAATATAAAGCAAATCAACTTAGATTTATTGCATCTTTTTTTGATAAAGATAAACCAGCATGGATTAGAATAGAACTGGATAAAATAGGAGAAAATACACCAGAAGATTTTATATATAAATGGGAATCTAAATTTCATTGACCTATGGAATAAATTAAATGTGATGATGAGATAAGGAAATCTTTATCAGCAAAGAGACCTTTAATTCAAAATAAACGTATTCCTTTCACAATGGATAATCAACTTTTATACAACTGGTTTCAAATAGAGATTAGATATATAAGAGATTGTTTTGAAGGAGGTATATTAACATCATTTGATTAATTATAGAATACATTCAAAATATCAACCAAAACATTGTTTTTGTTATTTCCAATTACGGGCTAATTTAAGAGTAACAATGGGTCAAACAATGTTATTGCCGAAATCTAATGAAATAAAAACATTAATTTAAAAAGGAAAAATAAAAAAAATATTTCTTGTACGTATAGTTTGATTCAAAAACAAGGGATTCATAAGTCAAGACAAAAATGGGAATCTGACTTGAATATTGAAATTGAAGAAACAAATTGGTCATGATTATGTCTTGATAGTATGACAAATACAACAAAGGTCCTGTTAAGATTGGTGCAATATAATTTTTACATCAATTGTATATTATGCCACAAAAAACTAAATACATTAAACCCAAATTTATCTGATCAATTTTTCCGATGTAATCAAGAAATTGGTACATTTTTGACATTCTACTTGATCTTGTTCTAAAATTCAAAATTTTTGGACAAATTTAAGAGTTTTACTGGAACAAATTATTGGAACACAATTTCCACATAACTCAACATTATTTTTAGAGTTAGAGTTCCTCACTGCCTTTTAATACTCTCTTCCCTCCTTGTCAGCCTTCTCAAGGTGTTTCCTGTTCACCGACCATGCCACAGCAATCCCTGCTCTCGCACCCCCCACCTCACCACACAGCACTCCCTCCGCAATGCCCCCAGATTAAACCCGTCTCACGGTACTCCCACCACACAGGAAATCTCATGGCGTTCTCTGCACCGACTGCTCGATTCTCATCCAGTCTCGCACGAGTTGCCTCTGACATTGTCTAACAGGGAATAATTAGGGTTAACGGTGTGCTTCCGATGAGATTTTTTGACAGGGAGAGACACATCAGCTGAACAGAGTCAAACCAACAAAGTGAAACTGACCTCCATGCGTCCGGAACGGGGAACAGAGATGGTCTTGAAATTAAATTTCACATACGATACATCAGGGTCTTCTGTTGACATAACAGTGAGAGTCAGAAACAGGGTGAGGCTTCCCCCACACCATCCCATTCACATACTCCCGGGGTCACACACAGAGTGAATCTCCCTCCACACCGTCCCATCACACAATCCCAGGGTCAGACACAGAATGAATCTCCATCCACACTGTCCAATCACACACTCCCGGGGTCAGAGACAGAGTGAATCTCTCTCCACAACCCCGCATCGCACACTCCCGAGATTAGAAATAGATTGAAATTCCCTCCCTCTGTCCCTGCCCCAATTACCTCTCAATGGAGACGGTGAGTTGGGATTTACGAGCTGGATATTAGTGTATGTCTCACTGTTGTCTATCCTGCCGAGGATCCTCTGCATCTCTGAGCTCAACGAGGGGAAGTAACCGCTGTCAGAGAAAGCCCCTGTCGACCAGTAGATCCGAGCGACACAAACACTGGATGAGCAGCTGATAAAGAGAGGAGCCGAGAGCCAGGGGAGGTGGTGCTGGAGGAGAGAGAGATTGAGGGTGTGAGAGGAGGATGGTCTGGAGGGATGGGAGTGGCACGGGGGAAGTAGTGAGAGTGGGGAGAAACAGAGGGAGGGAGAGTGAGGGGAAAGTTAGGGTATGGAGGAGAGAGAATCGTGAGTGACGAGTCAGAAAGGGGTATCACTGGAACAAGTGGAGGGAAAGAAGTGGAAGACAATGTAGAGAGAGGGGTAGGAATGGAGATGGTTGATTTCTGGAGGGTATCAATTTTGCTTCACTCTCGAGCTCTCTCTTTTTTTCTTCTATTCCCCCTCTCGGGCGGATAAATTGCATTTACTGTCCGAGAGGTTTAGAACCAGCAGCTCAACCCCTCCCGCAACATCCTGTTTATTCAGGACCTCTGTGCATATATTTAGATATTGAAGTTAACAGGAAACCAACACACGCTGAGCGGTGTTTGTGGTTTTACTCTCTTCACCCATTGGAACAGAAGCTGGGCGTTTTCAGTATTTCAGAGAAGTATTGAAAGCGTGCTGCTACACTGAATTGGCCGGCATACAGGCAGCAAAAAATAAAAATAGCAGTGACGTCAGCCCCGCGGACGGAGTTCCGGAGCTCACTCAAAAACCCTCCATCGCCTTCTGCCTATCATTTTCTCTCTCTGCGTCCCCAACTTTCCCCTCACCTTCTCCCTATTTCTAACCCATGAATGCTTAAGCGATCTTGAAGTAAAGGAGCCATTAGGAGGTAGTGACCATAATATGATGTTTTTATCTGCAATTTGAGCAGGAGAAGGGCAGCTCGGAAGAGTCAGTGTTGCAGTTGAACAAAGGAGACTATGGATCCCTGAGGGAGGAGCTGGCCATAGTTAAAGGGACGGATATCCTAGCAGAAAAGACAGTGGAACAGTAATGGTGGGTATTCTTGGGAAGAATGCACAAGGTGCAAAATCAGTTCATCACCCGGAGAAGGAAGGATTCAAAGGGGGGAAGGGGCCACAGTGGTTGACAAAGGAAGTCAGAGATTGCATAGAATTAAAAAAATGTAAGTATGACAGAGCTAAAGTGAGCTAAGGAACAACAGAACTTAACTAAAAAGTCAATACGGGGAGAAAAAATGAGGTACGAACGCAAGTTAGCCAGGAATATAAAGGAGGATAGCAAAAGCGTTTTTAGATATGTGAAGAGAAAGAATATAGTTAAGAAGAATGTTGGGCCCTTGAAGAATGATTTGGGTGAAATTGTTATGGGAAACAGAGAAATGGCAGAAGAACTTAATAAATACTTTAGATCTGTCTTCACTAGGGAAGACACAAGCAATCTCCCAGATGTATGGATGGGCCAAGAACATAGGGTAACAGAGGAAATGAAACAGATTGACATTAGGAAGGACGCGGTGATGCGTAGACTGATGGTACTGAAGGTTAACAAATACCCAGGTCCATATGGTCTGCATCCTAGGGTACCAAAGGACTTGGCTCTGGAATTTGCGGATTAAGGATCAGTCCCTGAGAATTGGAGAATGGCTAATGTTAATGCACTTTTTAAGAAAGGAGGAAGTGAGAAAACAGAGAACTATCGTCCTGTCAGCCTAACATCAGTAGTGGGGAAGATGCTAGAGTCCATTATTAAAGATGAAATAATGGCATATCTAGATAGCAGTGATAGGATTGGGCCGAGCCAGCATGGATTTACCAAGGGAAAATCATGCTTGACTAATCTATTGGAGTTTTTTGAGGATGTAACCAGGAAGTTAGACAAAAGAGATCCAGTGGATGTAGTGTACCTCGATTTGCAGAAGGCATTTGATATTATCCCACATGTGTGAGTTTTGGGTAAAATCAAGGCATTAGGGGGAAGATATTGACATGGATAGAAAACTGGTTGGCAGATAGGAAGCAAAGGGTAACGGTGAATGTGTATGTCTCGGAATGGCAGGTAGTGACTAGTGGGGTGCCACTGGGCTCGGTAGTGGGACCACAGCTGTTCACGATTTACATCAACTATTTAGATGAAGGCATTGAGAATAACATCAACAAGTTTGCTGCTGATTCGACGCTGGGTGGCAGTGTGACATGTGATGAGGTCGTTAGGAGAATGCAGGGTGACTTGGACAGGCTGAGTGAGTGGGCAGATACTTGGCAGATGACGTTTAATGTGAACAGGTGAGAGGTTATCCACTTTGGGAGTAAGAACAGGAAGGCAGATTATTATCTGAACGGTGTAGAGTTAGGTAAGGGAGAAATACAAAGAGATCTCGGAGTCCTTGTTCATCAGTCACTGAAGGTGAATGAGCAAGTGCAGCAGGCAGTGAAGTAAGCTAATGGAATGTTGGCCTTTATTGCAAAGGGAAGTGAGTACAACAGCAAGGAAATCTTTTTGTAATTTTACAGAGCCCTGGTGAGACCACATCTGAAGAATTTTGTACAGATTTGGTCTCCAGGGTTAAGGAAGGACGTCCTGGCTGCAGAGGAAGTGCAGCGTAGATACACAAGGTTAATTCCTGGGATGTCCGGACTGTCTTACGCAGAGGTTAGGGAGACTGGGCTTGTAAACTCTGGAATTAAGGAGATTGAGAGGGGATCTGTTTGCAACTTATAAAATTATTAAGGGATTGGACAAGATAGAGGCAGTAAATATGTTCCAGATGCTGGAAGAGTCCAGTACCAGAGGGGATGTTTTGAGAATAAGGGGTAGGTAATTTAGGACAGAGTTAAGGAAAAACTTCTTCTCCCAGAGTGTTGTGAGGGTGTGGAATGCACTGCCTCAGTAGGCAGTGTAGGCCATTTCTCTGGATGCTTTAATGAAGGAGCTAGTTAGGTATCTTTATGGATAGGGTAACCGAGGGAAATGGGGGACAAGACAGTATTAATAGTAGATGATCAGCCATGATCTCAGAATGGCGGTGCAGGCTCGAAGGGCCGAACGGTCTACTTCTGCACATATTGCCTATGGGATATTGTTTATTTAATGCCGCTAACCTGCTTCAATTTCGCTCCTCTCTCATGCTCTCTCCTTTTTCCTCTACTCCGTCCCTTTCCTCTGCCTTTCTATCTCACTGCCCTCCTCACGAAGCCTTCTCATTCTCTCTCCCCACTCTCTCTACCCACCTTCTCCCTTCCCATTCTCTCCCGCTCATAGTGAAAGTTCACTGGACTGAAATGTGACCGGACCGTCTGCACAGTTTCCGTGAATGGCGCCGCTCACTTGACAGTGGGGATTAGTTATTTTCTCCACAGTAAGTAAGCGGCGAGGTGAAACGAAATGGGGGCTTCGGAAATGGGGGTGCGGGAGGAGATGTGTAGTCACGGCTGTGTCTGTGTCTGGATGAGAGAGAGAGAAAGAGAGGGAGAGAGAGAGAGAGTGTGTGTGTTTCTAGCCGTCTAGACAAATAAGCATGCGCTGGGACTGTGTTTTGAAATCAACAGGACCATTAGATGGGAAAGTGCATGAGGAGCTTCACTCTCTAACCCGCCGAGTGTGTTTGATCAGACAGTTCATAGGGATGTTTACTTTACACCTGAAGCCTGGAAAGCGTGATGGCCCGGTGTCAAAGTATGGTGCGAAGCACATTGTTCTAACTCGGTTTCAAAGCTTCTTGAAATAAATACAAAAGAGCAAGAGTAATGTGTGATATATCCACACCAGAGTGAAGCACCCTCCACTCTATCCGATTTCATATATCGGGGGTCAGACACCCAGATAAGCTCCGTCCACACCGTCCTACCACATTCTCTCGGGTTCAATTACAGATTGATTCTCCCTCCACACCGTCCCATCACACACGCCCGGTGTCAGACACAGAGTGAATCTCCCTCCTCAGCGTCCCGTCACACACTCCCGGGGTCAGACAAAGTGTGAATCTCCCTCCACAACTTCCCATCACACACTCCCGGAGTCAGACACAAAGTGAATCTCCCTCCTCACCATCCCATTACACACTCCCGGAGTCAGACACAGAGTGAATCTCCCTCCACACAATCCCATCACACACTAACGGGGTCAGACACAGAGTGAATCTGCCTCCACAGCGTCCCATCACACACTCTAGGGGACAGACACAGAGTGAATCTCCCTCCACACCGTCCCATCACACACTCCCGGTGATCAGACACAGAGTGAATCTCCCTCCACACCGTCCTATCTCACTACCACGGGGTCAGACACAGAATGGATCTCCCTTCACAACGTTCCACCACATACACCCTTGGTAGATGCTCCTTGTAAACCGCCCCATCAAGCAATCCCGGATTCAGACACATGGTGACGCTCTCTCCTCACCGTCCCATCACACACTCCCGGGATCAGACACAGACTGAATCTCCCTCCACACCGTCCCTTCACACACTCCCGGGGTCAGACAAAGTGTGAATCTCCCTCCACAACTTCCCATCACACACTCCCGGAGTCAGACACAAAGTGAATCTCCCTCCACACCATCCCATTACACACTCCCGGAGTCAGACACAGAGTGAATCTCCCTCCACACAATCCCATCACACACTCTAGGGGACAGACACAGAGTGAATCTCCCTCCACACCGTCCCATCACACACTGCCGAGGGTTAGACACAGAGTGAATCTCCCTCCACTCCGTCCTATCTCACTACCACGGGGTCAGACACAGAATGGATCTCCCTTCACAACGTTCCACCACATACACCCTTGGTAGATGCTCCTTGTAAACCGCCCCAACAAGCAATCCCGGATTCAGACACATGGTGACGCTCTCTCCTCACCGTCCCATCACACACTCCCGGGATCAGACACAGACTGAATCTCCCTCCACACCGTCCCTTCACACACTCCCGGGGTCAGACACAGAGTGAATATCCCTCCACTCCGTCCCATCACACACTCCTGGGGTGAAACACATGGTGAAATTCCCTCCACAGTGTCTCATTACACACCCCCTTGTTCAGACACATGGTGAATCTCCTTGCACACCGTCGGTGTTATTTCGTCTCATTTGCACCCGATATCGATCTCTCGGTTGTCAGCTCCTCTACGTCTCTGTGAGCAAAGGCCCGTCGTGTGGTTTGTTACAACGTCCTCCCAGTGGCTGCAAACTGAGCACCCCTCCACAGCCCTCTCTCTCCTCCCCCTCCTTCCACAGTTCTACCTCTGGTCTCACACAAACTTATTATCTCTGAGACAGACACACTATTGGAGACTACAGGAACGGTGAAGTACTGGTGATGGGTGAGAGGGGGGAGCGAGAGTGAAGAGTGAGGTTCTCTCTCATTCTGAATCCGTTATAGTGTTAGCGGACTGCGAGGCGGCAGATTCTGTCTTTTTTTGACCCCGGGAGTGAGTGATGCGACGGTGAGGAAGGAGATTCACTCTGTGTCTGACCCCGGGAGTGTGGGATGGGACGGTGTGGAGGGGAGCTTCACTCTTTGACTGTCCGAGGGACTGTGCGTTGTGTCGGAGTGGACGGACATTCATTCTGTTTCTGACAGCGGGAAAGAGTTTTGGGGCCGTGCGCAGGGGAGCTTCACTCCGTTTCTAACCCAAGAAATGTGTGATCGAACGGGGTATAGGGAGCTTCACTCTGTGGCTGAACACGGGAATTGATGACCGGTCTGTGTGTTTAAAGCTTCAGTCTTTTTCTGACCCCGGGACTGTGTGAGGGGATGATGTGCAGGGAGCATCACTCCGAGTCTGACCACGGGAGTGTGTGATGGGACGGTTGGTACGAAGCTTCTCTCTGTTTCTGATCAAGGGGTTGTTTGATGGGACTGTGCGGAGAGATCTTCACTCCGAGCTCATCCCGTGGTTTGTGTGATGGGATGGTGTGGAAGGAGCCACACTCTGTGTCTGACCTCGGGAGTCTGACATCGGTCGGTGCGGATGCAACCTTACTCTGTGCCTAACGCTGTTTGTATGTGTTGGGACTGTGCTTTGCGATCTTACCTCCATGTCTGATCCCGAGATTGTGTTTTAGGAGAGTGTTTCGGGAATTTCTCTTTATGCATGTCAACAGGACGGTTTGATGGGAGAGTGCAGAGAGAGCATCACTCTGTCTCTAAACCTGCGAGTCTCTGTGATGGGCTGGTTCGGAGGGATCTTCTCTTTACAGATGAGTACTGTAAAGTAAAACCATAAAGCATTCTTCAATTATGTTAGGAACAAAAAGATGAGAGGAGTGAAAATAGGACCGATTAGAGACAAAGGTGGGAAGATGTGCCTGGATGCTGTGGAATAGAGCAACTTCCTCAATAATTACTTGTCTTCGGTATTCACTAATGGAAGAACTTTTTTAGGTGAGGGCAATATGAGTGAGGTTGATGTTCTGGGGCACGTTGATATTAAGGGAGAGTAGGCGTTGGCGTTGTTAAAATACTTTAGTGTTGATAATTCCCCGGAGCCTGAAGGAATATTGCCCAGGGTGCTCCACGAGGCGAAGAAAATATTCTTGAGCCTCTGGCTAGGATATTTTTGTCCTCGTTGTCCTCGGGAATGGTACCGCAGGATTGCAGGGGTGCTAATGTTGTCCCCATCTTTAAATAGGTAAGTAGGTATAGTAGGGGTAATTATAGACCAGTGAGCATTACGTCTGTGGTGGGAAAGCTGTTGGAATAGCTTCGTAGAGATTGGATCTATGGGCCATTCAATAATCATGGTCTGATCAGGGACAGTCAGCATCGTCTTACGAAGGGCAGGTCGTGTCTAACAAGTTTGATAGAGTTCTCTGAGGAGGTGAGCAGGCATATAACTGAGGGTAGTTGCAGTGGATGTAATCTACATGTAGATTAGTAATGCAGTTGAGAAGGTTCCTCACGGTAGGATCATTCAGAAAGTCAGATGGCATCGGATCCTGGGAAGTTAGCCCAGGTGGATTCAGAATTGGATTGCCTACAGAAGGACGAGGGTTGTGGTACAGGGAGTAAATTCGGATTGGAAATTTGTGACTAGTGGAGTCCCACAATGATCAGTTCGGGGACCTCTACTTTTCGTGATCTTTATTAACGGCTTGGATGTGGGGGTAGAAGGGTGAGTAGGCAAGTTTGCAGACTACACAAAATTTGATAGTGTAGTCGATAGTGCAGAGGATTTCCGAAGGTTGCAGAGAGACATTGCTAGGATGCAGAGGTTGGTTGAGAATTGGCAGACAGAGTTCAACGCGGTTCATCAAGTCTGAGGTTGTGCATTTTGGAAGAACGAACCCCAAGGCAGAGTACAAAGTAAATGGCAGGACACTTAGGAGTGTGGAGAAGCAGAGGGATCTGGGAGTACATGTCCAGAGATACATGAAAGTTGCTTCACGTGTAGATAGTGTAGTTAAAGCAGCCAATGGATTGTTAGTTTTCATAAGACGAGGGGCAGAGTTTACTAGTCGCGGTTTATTGATGCAGCTCTGTAAAACACAGATTATCCCACACTTGGCGTATTGTGTCCGGTTCTCGTCGCATCACTATAGGATGGATGTGGGAGCATTGGAAAGTGTGCAAAGGTGATTGACCAGGATGCTGCCTGGTTTAGAGAGTATGTATTATGATCAGAGGTTAAGGGAGCTAGGGCTTTACTCTCTGGTCAGAACTAGGATGAAGGAGCCATGTTAGAGGATATTAAGAGGAAAAGATAGAGTGGACAGCCAGCGTCTCTTCCCCAGGACACCACTGCTCAATACAAGAGGGGATGGCTTTAAGGTAAGGGGAGCAAAGTTCAAGGGGATATTAGAGGAGAGTTTTTCATCAGACTGTGGAACGCACTGCCTGAGTCAGTGGTGGACAACGGGACAGGTTTATGGGGAATTTAAGGTGGTGTTTTATATGGGAGCAGGGTATAAGGGTCGGCACAACATTGTGGGCCGATGGGCCAGTACTGTGCTGTATCGTTTTCTGTTCTATGTTCTATACCGTTCAATCACACACTCCCGGGGTCAGACACGTGGTCAACTCCTTGCACAACGTTGGAGTTACTGCTGCTCACTTCCACCGGATATCGATCTCTCGCTTCTCAGCTTCTCCACTTCTCTGTGTGTACAGGCCGGTTGTGCATTTTGGAAGGAGAAACTCCAGGGCAGTGTACAAAGTAAATGGCAGGATACGTGGTAGTGGCGACGAGCAGAGGGACCTGGGGGTATATGTCCAGAGATCCGTAAAATTTGCCTCACAGTAGACAGGGTAGTTACGAAATCCAGTGGAGTGTTAGCTTTCATAAGTCGATGGGTAGAGTTTAATAGTCGCGGGTAATGATGCAGCTCTCTAAAACGCTGGAAGGGCTATTCTTGGATTACTGTGTCCAATTCTGTTCGCTTCCCTACAGGGAGGATGTAGAAGCATTGGAAAGGGTACAGAGGACATTTGCCGGTATGCTGGATGTATGCTGGAAAAACAGACAGTAGCTAAATTTGAGAGACTACTAGACAGCTGTATGGAGGAATTTACATTGCGGGTTTATATGGGAGGCAGGGCATAACGGTCGGCAGAACGTTGTTTTCTGTTCTATGTTCTATACCAGCCCATCACACACTCTCGTGGTCAGACACGTGGGCAAGCCCCTTGCACAGCGTTAATGTTAATTTGGCGCATTTCCACCAGATATCGATCTCTCGGTTTTCAGTTTCTCTACGTCTCTGTGCATAGAGTCCGGTCGTGTGGTTTCACACCATTTCCTCCCAGTGTCCCAGTGACTGCAAACTCACCACCTGTCCACAGCACTCTCTCCACTCCCCCTCCCTCCTCTGTTCTACCTCTGGTCTCACACACATTTAGTATCGCTGAGACAGACACACTGTTGGAGACGACAGGAACCCTGAAAAACTGGTGAGTGGTGAGAGGGGAGTTATGGAGTGAAGAGGGAGTTTCGCTCTGTTTCTCAATCCATCTGTGAGGCGGCAGATTCACTCTGTGTCTGACCCCGGGAGCGTGCGACTGGGCGCTGTGGACGGAGCTTTGCTCAGGGTCTGACACCGAAATTGTGTGATAGAACGGTGAGGAGGAAGCTTCACCCTGTGTCTCTTCATTCTCTGTCTTAACCCAGGATTGTGCTATGAGACGGTGTGGAAAGAACTATTCTGTGTCCGGTACAGTCAGTTAGTATGTGCTGGGAACGTGTTTTGGGATCTTGACTCGGTGTCTGAACCCGGCCATTATTTTTGGAGAATGTGTTTGGAACTCCTCTGTATGTCTGCCAACTGGGCTCTTTGTTCAGGAACGTGCACGGAGAGCTTCACTCTGACTCCAACCCTCCGAAGTCTGTGTGATCGGGCAGTTTGGCGGGATCTTCACTTTTGACCTGATGCCTGGAATGCCTGATGGGGGGTCTGTGTCTGAATACCCGCGGATGTAATTGACGCTGTGAAGTCACATTCACAGTTTACTGGTTCTGTTTTTCAGAACAGACGATGGGCGAAGCAACATTGTTCTAACTCTGTTTAAAATCGTCTTGAAATAAATTTAAAAGAGGAGATGTGCGAGATATCCACACCAGAGTGAATCTCCCTCCATTCAACCCCATTTCATAGAGCGGGGTTCAGGCACATCGAGAATCTGCCTCCATACCGACCTGACACATTTTCTAGGGGTCAGTCACAGATTGAATCTCCCTCCACACCGTCCCGTCACACATTCCCGGGGTCAGACACATAGAGAATATTCCTCTACACCGTCCCATCAAACATCCTCGAGTCAGACACAGAGTGAATCTCCCTCCACACTGTCCCATCACACATCCTGGAGTCAGACACAGAGTAAAGCGCCCTCCACACGGTCCCATCACACACTTCCGGGGTCAGGCACATAGGGAATATCCCTCCATACCATTCCATCACATTCTGTTGGTGTCAGTCACAGATCGACTCTCCCTCCACACCGTCCAGTCACAAACTCCCGGGTTTAGATACGGAGTGAATCTCCCACCCCTCCGTCCCATCACACATCCTGGAGTCAGACACAGAGTAAAGCGTCCTCCACACTGTCCCATCACACATCTTGGAGTCAGACACAGAGTAAAACGCCCTCCACACTCTCCCATCACACATCCTGGAGTCAGGCACAGAGTAAAACGCTCTGCACTCCGTCCCATCACACATCCTGGAGTCAGACACAGAGTAAAGCGCCCTCCACACCGACCCATCACACATCCTGGAGTCAGACACAGAGTAAAGCACGCTCTACACCGCAGGTATTATTTCTGCTGACTTCCACGGATATCGATCTGTCCGTTGTCTTCTGCTCTGCCTCGCTGTTTGTACAGGCCAGTCATGAACAAACACGACAATGTGTTTTGGGTGAGTGTTTCAGGAATTTCTCTTTAAGAATGCCCACAGGACTATTTGATGGGAGAGTGTAGATGGAGCTTCACTCTGTCTCTGAACCGCCGACTCTGTGTGATCCGACGGTTCGGAGGGATCTTCTCTTTAGAAGTAGCGCCATGAATGTGCAATGGGCAGGTGTGAAAGAATCCCCATTCTGTGTGTGACTACCTGCGGATGTACTGGACGGTGTGGAGAGAGATTCACTGTTCATTGTTCCTGCTTTCCAGAATAGACGATGGGACGAAGCAGCATTGTTCCAACTCTGTCTGAAAGCGTCAGGAAAGAAACTCGGAAGAGGAAAAGGTATGTGTGATATATCCACACAAGCGTGAAGATCCCTACAGTCCATCTCATCACATACTTTGGGGGTCAGACAGACAGAGTAGGTCCCTGCAGGCCGCCCCATCATGCACTCCCCGGGTGAGACACAGAGTGAATCTCCATCTACACCGTCCCATCACACACTCCCGGGCTCAGACACAGAGTATATTTCTCCCCACACCGTCCCTTCACAAACTCCCGGGATCTGACACAAAGTCAAACTCCGTCCACTCCATCCCGCCACTCACTCTCGGGGCGAGACACAGAGCGAATCTCCCTCCACCCCGTCCCATCACACTGCACTGGTGTCAGCACACTCTCCTCATCGTCATTTCACACACAAAACGGGGTCAGATACTGAGTCAATCTTCCTCCACACCGTCCATGACACCCTCCCGGGATCAGACACAGAATGAATCTCCCTCCACAACGTCCCATCACACTCTCCCGGGATCAGACACAGAATGAATCTCCCTCCACAACGTCCCATCACACTCTCCCGGGATCAGACACAGAATGAATCTCCCTCCACAACGTCCCATCACACTCTCCCGGGATCAGACACAGAATGAATCTCCCTCCACATCGTCCCTTCATACACTGTCGGTGTCAGACGCAGAGTGAATCTCCGTCTCCAGACCGTCCCATCATACACTCCCCGTGTCAGACACAGAGTGAATGTCCCTCCATTCCTTCCCATTACACACTCCCGTTGTCAGACACAGAGTGAAGCTCCCTCTACTCAGTCCCATTTCACAGCCCCACGGTGAGACAAAGAGTGCAGCTCCCTCTAAAGCGTCCCATTACACACTCCGGGGCCAGACAAGCATTGGACCTCTCTCCTTACTGTCTCATCACATACTCCCGGGGTGAAACACATGGGGAAGTTCCCTCCACAGTCTCATTACACACTCCCTTGTTCAGACACATGGTGAATCTCCTTGCTCTCCTTTGGTATTATTTCTTCTCATTTGCACTGGATATCGATCTCTCGGTTGTCAGCTTCTCTACGTCTCTGCGAGCAAAGGCCCGTCGTGTGTTTTATTCCCTCGTCCTCCCAGTGACTGCAAATTGAACACCCCTCCAAAGCCCTCTCTCTCCTCCCCCTCCTTCCACAGTTCTATCTCTGTTCTCACACACACACTTATTACCTCTGATACAGCCACACTGTTGGAGACTACAGGAACGGTGAAGGGCTGTTGATTAGTGAGCGGGGCAAGAGGGAGTGAAAAGGGAGATTCGCTCTCTTTCTGAATCCGTTGCTGTGTGAAGGGACTGTGTGGCGGCAGATTCACTCTGTGTCTGACCCCGGGACTGTGTGAGGGGATGATGTGTCGGGAGCATCACTCTGAGTCTGATCATGGAACTGTGCGCAGAGAGCTTCACTCCGAGATCCACCCGGTGTTGTGTGATGGGATAGTCTGAAGGGAGCTACACACTGATTCTGACCTCGTGAGTTTGAGATCGGACTGTGAGGTAGCAACTTTATTCAGTGTCTGATACGGGGTTTGTGTGTGACGGAACGGAACGCCCCATCAAACACTCCCGGAGTTATTCACACTGAGAAACTCTCTCCACAACGTCCCATCATGCACTCCCAGGGTCAGTCACAGAGTGAAACTCCCTGCAGAACGTCCCATCACACAATCCCTGTGTCAAACACATGATGTCCCTTGACAAGATCCCACACGAGAAACCCAGCAGAAAGACATGAAACTTTGGATAATTGGAAACTTGGCTGTTTGGATTTAAAAAAAAATGGCTCAAAGGAATAAAGTAGAGGGTAGCTGTGAAAGGAAAGTATTCTGCCTGGATGCCGGTGACTAGTGGAGGGGCGTAGGGAACTGTCCTGGGACCCCAGCTATTTGTGATTTTTATAAATGACCTGGATGTAGAGGTGGAAGGATGAGTGAGTAAGTTTGCGGATGACATGAAGGTTGGAGGAGTTGTGGATGGAGCTGCAGGTTGTGGAAAGTTACAAGAGGATATAGACATCCCCAGACTTGTCCAGAAAAATAGCAGATGGAGTTCAATCCGGACAAGGGTGTGGTGATGCACTTTGGAAGGACAAACCTGAAGACTGAGTACAGGATTAATGGTCAGTTAATTAAGAATGTGGATGAACAAAGGTTCTTTTGGGTTCAAATCCGTACATCCCTCAAGGTCGCCGCACTGGTTGATAGGATAGTTAAGAAGTGCTAAACCAACACTACTCCATAACCCTCCATTTTTCTTTTATCCATGTGCCTGCCCAAGAAGCTCTTAACTACCCATAATGTTTTAGCCTCCACCAACATCCCTGGCAAGTGATTCCAGGCACTCACCACTCTCTGTGTAAAAAACTTACCCCTGATGCCTCCCCTAAGCTTCCCTCATTAATTTTGTACATATGCAGTGTTGTGTTTGCTGTTGGTTCCTTGGGAAACAGGTACTGACTATCCACCCGATTTATGCCTCTCATAATCTTGTAGACCTCTATCATGACCCTTCTTATTCTTCTCCGCTCCAAATAGGAAAGTCCCAGGTCTGTTAACATTTCTTCATATGACTTGTTCTCCAATCCAGGCAACAACCTGGTAAATCTCCTGGACACCCTCTCCATAGCTTCTACATTCTTGCTATGGAATGCCAGGCTTCATTCACAGGGGGATTGAGTTCAAGTGTAGAGAGCTCATGTTACAACTGTACAAAACAACGGTGAGATCGCACTTAGAGTATTGTGTTCAATTCTGGTCACCTGATTAAAGGTTTAGTACTTTTCTTAAGGATTAGATGGATCGGAATAACATGGAGGGCTGAAGGTCCTTTACAGTGCTGTAGTGTTCTATGTTTCTATGTACCTCCCTCCACATTGTTCCATTACACACTCCCTGTGTCAGACACATTGTGAATCTCCCTCCACACCGTCTAATCACACAATCCCGGGATAAGACACAGGAAGAATCTCCCTCCACATGATCCCATCATACACTCGGGGTCAGTTACATGGTCAAGGTCCCTCCACACCTTTGGTGTTAATTCTGCATTTTAAACTGGATATCAATCTCTCTGTTCTCAGTTTCTCTGATTCTCTTTATGTACCGGCCGGTCGTTTAGTTTCTCACCCCTTTCTCCCAGTGACTGCAAACTCAACACCCCTTCACAGCCCTCCCTCAGCTTCCCGTCCATACACTGTTCAGCCTCTGGTCGCACACACACTTATTACCGGTGAGGCTCTACAGCAACTGCTGACTGGTGAGAGGCAGGGTGTTATCGTACTGTGAAGCGTCGGTAAAAATCTGTGTCTGACTCCTGGACTGCGCGCTGGGACTCAGTGGACGGAGCTTCACTATGTTTCCAATCTGGGGGAGTGTGATGCTCAGGAGAGCTTCACTCCAGGTCTGACCTTGCAAGTGTGTAACGGGACGGTGTGGAGGGGACGTCACTCTGTGTATGACTGTGAGAGTGTGTGATGGGATGGTGTAGAGGCAGATTCAATCTGTGAATGAGCCCGAGAGAATGTGTTAGGACGGTGTGGACGGAGCTTATCTGGGTGTCTGACCCCGATATATGAAATCGGATGGAGTGGAGGGTGCTTCACTCTGGTGTGGATATATCACACATTACTCTTGCTCTTTTGAATTTATTTCAAGAAGCTTTGAAACAGAGTTAGAACAATGTTGCTTCGCCCCATCCTTTCACACCGGCCCATCACACATTCCAGCTGTCAGGTGAAAAGTAAACATCCCTCCGAACCGTCTGATCAAACAGACTCGGCGGGTTAGAGACAGAGTGAAGCTCCTCATGTAGTCTCCCATCAAATAGTTCTGTTGATTTCAAAACACAGTCCCAGCGGATACTCATTTGGCTGGACAACTAGACTCTCTCTCTCTCTCTCTCTCTCTCTCTCTCTCTCTCTCTCTCTCTCTCTCTCTCTCTCTCTCTCTCTCTCTCTCTCTCTCTCTCTCTCTCTCTCTCTCTCTCTCTCTCTCTCTCTCTCTCTCTCTCTCTCTCTCTCTCTCTCTCTCTCTCTCTCTCTCTCTCTCTCTCTCTCTCTCTCTCTCTCTCTCTCTCTCTCTCCCTCTCTTTCTCTCTCTCTTGTCCAGACACAGACACTACACCACTACACAACTCCTTCCGCTCCGCCACCAGTTTATCCACTACCCTCACTCCCATCACCGAAGCCCCCGCTTATTTACTGTGGATGAAATAACTAATCCCCACTGTCCAGTGAGTGGCGCTATTCACGGAAACGGTACAGACGGCCCGGACACATTTCAGTCCAGTGAACTTTCATTACGAGCGGGAGAGAATGGGAAGGGAGAAGGTTTGTAGAGAGGGTGGGGAGACAGAAAGAGAAGGCTTCGTTAGGAGGGCAGTGAGATAGAATGGCTGAGGAAAGAGAGGGAGTAGAGGAAAAAAGTGAGAGCATGAGAGAGGAGCGAAATTGAAGCAGGTTAGAGGCATTCAATAGACAATAGGCAATAGACAATAGGAGCAGAAGTAGACCTTTCGGCCCTTCGAGCCTGCACCGCCATTCTGAGATCATGGCTGATCATCTACTATCAATGCCCGGCTCCTGCCTTTTCCCCATCTCCCTCGATTCCCCTATCCATAGAGATATCTATCTAGCTCCTTCATTAAAGCATCCAGAGAACTGGCCTACACTGCCTTCTGAGGCAGTGCATTCCACTCCCTCACAACTCTCTGGGAGAAGAAGTGTTTCCTTAACACTCTCCTAAATGACCTACCCCTTATTCTCAAAACATGCCCTCTGGTTCTGGACTCGCCCAGTATCTGGAACATATTTACTGCCTCTATCTTGTCCAATCTCTTATAATCTTATATGTTGCAATCAGATCCACTCACAATCTGCTTAATTCCAGCGTGTACAAGCCCAGTCTCTCTAACCTCTGGGTAATACAGCCCGGACCTTGTGAATCTACGCTGCACTTCCTCTGCAGCCAAGATGTCCTTGCTTAACCCTGGAGACCAAAACTGTACAAAATTGTCTAGTTGTGGTCTCACCAGCACTCTGTACAAATACAAAAAGATTGCCTTGCTGTTGTACTCAATTCCCTTTGTAATGAACGCCAACATTCCATTAGCCTTCTTCACTGCCTGCTGCACTTGCACATTCACCTTCAGTGACTGTTGAACAAGGACTCCTAGATCTCTTTGTATTTCTCCCTTAACTAACTCTACACCGTTCAGATAATAATCTGACTTCCTGTTCTTACTCCCAAAGTGCATAACCTCACACTTATTCACATTAAACGTGATCTGCCGAGTATCTGCCCACTCACTCAGCCTATCCAAGTCACCCTGAATTCTCCCAACATTCTCATCACATGTCACACTGCCACCCAGCTTAGTATCATCAGCAAACTTGTTGATGTTATTCTCAATGGCTTCATCTAAATAGTTGATGTAAATCGTAAACAGCTGTGGTACCAACACCGAGCCCAGTGGCACCCCACTAGTCACTACCTGCCATTCCGAGACACACCCATTCACCGTTACCCTTTGCTTTCTATCTGCCAAACAGTTTTCTGTACATGTCAATATCTTCTTCCTAATGCCATGATTTTACCCAACACTCACATATGTGGGACCTTATCAAATGCCTTCTGAAAATCGAGGTACACTACATCCACTGGATCACTCTTGTCTAACTTCCTGGTTACATTCTAGAAAAACTCCAATACTTTAGTCAAGGATGATTTGCCCTTGGTAAATCCATGCTGGCTCGGCCCAATCCTGTCACTGCTATCCAGATGTGCCACTATTTCATCTTTAAGAACGGACTCTAGCATCTTCCCCGCTACTGATGTTAGGCTGACAGGACGATAGTTCTCTCTTATCTCCCTTCCTCCTTTCTTAAAAAAGTGGGATAGCATTAGCCATTCTCCAATTCTCAGGAAATGATCCTGTATCTAAGGAACATTGGAAAACGATTACCAATGCATCCGCAAATTCCAGAGCCAACACTTTTGGTACCCTAGGATGCAGACCATATGGACCTGGGGATTTGTTAGCCTTCGGTCCCGTCAGTCTACTCATCACCGTGTCCTTCGTAATGTCAATCTGTTTCATTTCCTCTGTTACCCTATGTCCTTGGCCCATCCGTACATCTGGAAGATTGCTTGTGTCTTCCCTAGTGAAGACAGATCTAAAGTACTAATTAAATTATTCTGCCATTTCTCTGTTTCCATTAGCAATTTCACCCAAATCATTCTTCAAGGGCCCAACATTGTTCTTACCTATCTTCTTTCTCTTCACATTGCTAAAAAAGCTTTTGCTATCCTCCTTTATATTCCTGGCTAGCTTGCGTTCGTATCTCAGTTTTTTCTCCCCGTATTGCCTTTTTAATTAAGTTCTGTTGTTCCTTAAAAACTTCCAAATCATCTGTCCTCCCACTCATATTATCTCTGTCATTCTTCCTTCTTTTTAATGCTATGCAATCTCTGACTTCCTTTGTCAACCACTGTCGCCCCTTTCCCCCCTTTGAATCCTTCCTTCTCCCGGGATGAACTGATTTTGCACCTTGTGCATTATTGCCAACAATACCCGCCATTACTGTTCCACTGTCTTTTCTGCTAGGATATCCGTCCATTTAACTTTGTCCAGCTCCTCCCTCAGGGATACATAGTCTCCTTTTTTCAACTGCAACACCGACACCTCCGAGCTGCCCTTATCCTTCTCAAATTGCAGATAAAAACATCATATTATGATCACTACCTCTTAATGGCTCCTTTACTTCAAGATCCCTTACGCATTCATGGGTTAGAAATAGGGAGATAGTGAGAGGAAAGTGGGGGACGCAGAGAGAGAAAATGATAGGCAGAAGGCGATGGAGGGTTTTTGAGAGAGCTCCAGAACTCCGTCTGCGGGGCTGACGTCACTGCTATTTTTATTTTTTGCTGCCTGTATGCCGGCCAAGTCAGTGTAGCCGCACGCTTTCAATACTTCTCTGAAATACTGAAAACACCCAGCTTCTGTTCCAATGGGTGAATTGAGTCAAACCACAAACATCGCTCAGCGTGTGTTGTCTTCCTTTAAACTTCAATATCTAAATATATGCACAGAGGGCCTGAATAAACAGGATGTTGCGGTTGGTTCTGAACCTCTCGTACATTAAATGCAATTTATCCGCACGAGGGAGGGAATAGAAGACAAAAAGAGAGAGCTCGAGAGTGAAGCCAAGTTGATTCCCTCCAAAAATCCACCATCTCCATTTCTACCCCTCTCTCTACATTGTCTTCCACTTTTTGCCCTCCCCTTCTTTCAGTGATACCCCTTTCTGTCCCGTCACTCACGATTCAATCTCCGCCAAACCCTCTCTCCCCTCACTCTCCCTTCTTCTGTTTCTCCCCACTCTCACTGCTTCCCCCCCAGCCACCCTCATCCCTCCAGATCACCCTCCTCTCTCCCTCAATCTCTCTCTCCTACAGCACTTCCTCCCCCGGTTGATATTTTGTATTTATTCTATAATTGATCAAATGACATTAATATACCTACTTCCAAACAATCTCCTATATATCTAATCTCTATTTGAAAACAGTTGTATAAAAGTTGATTATCCATTGTAAAAGGAATAAGTTTATTTTGAGTTAAAGGTCTCTTTGCTGATAAAGATTTCCTTATCTCATCATCACATTTATTTTATTCCATAGATCAATCAATATTTTAAAATAGGGGATTCTTTCTTTTCCCGTATTCACTTAGATTCCCAATTATATATAAAATCATCTGGTGTATTTTCTCCTATTTTATCCAGTTCTATTCTAATTCATGCCGGTTTATCTTTAAGTTGATTTGTTTTATAATAATTCTTAAAGTTTGGAAGTTGTAACCCTCCTAGATATATTTCCCTGTCAATTTTTCCAACGATATTCTTGACATGTTACCCTTCCAAAGGAAATTCCTCACATATTTATTTAACTCTTAAAAAAATCTTGTGGAGTAGTTGTATTGGTAGTGTTTGGAATAAGTATTGCAATCTAGGAAATATATTCAATTTTAGGGCATTTACTCTACCTACTAATGTCATTGGTAATATCTTCATCAAGATCTTCTTGATTTTTTTTCGATAATGGTAAATTATTTAATTCATAATTTCTTTATATCATTATCAACCCTTATTACTTAATATGTTATACCATTTATCGGCCATCTAAATTGAGTTATTAATCGACATTGACTATAATCTCCTTTAGTAAGTAAAATTTCACTTATTTATTTTGTAGCCTGATATTTTCCCATATACATCAAATCCAGCAGATAATTTACGCAGCGAGTTGCATGGGTTTGTTAAATAAAGCAGAACATCGTCAGCAAATAAGTTAATCTTGTATTCCTCCTGGTTAACTGTGAAACCCTTAATATCTGGGTCCAATTTAATTAATTCAGCTAATGGTTCAATCTCCAACACAATAAAGCAGGTGACAATGGACAACCTTTCCTATTTGACCTGGTTAACTGAAATGTTGTTGAAATTTGAACATTTGTTACTACTTTAGCTTTGGGATTATTATTTAAGGTTTTAATCCATTTTATAAAGGATACTAATCCATATTTTCCCATACATTAAATAAAAAAAATCACATTCCAATCTATCAAGTGCTTTTCCTGCATCTAACGCAACTGCACACTCATTTCCTCCTCTTTTGTGCCAAATTAATTATATTAAGTAAACGGGTTACATTATCTGCTGAATGTCTGTTTTTGATAAACCCTGTTTGATACATATGTATTAATTTTCGAAAGTATTTAGATAATCTTCTGGATAGATTTTCTGCTATTATTTTACCGTCAGTGTTTAACAAAGAAATAGGTCTATAAGATGTTGACTTTAAAAGATCTCTATCTTTTTGTGGCAATACTATTAAGATAGCTGTCGAAGAAGATTCTGGAAGTTCATGTGTTCTTTCCTCTTGATATATTAACTCCATAAAAGGAAGAATTAATAAATTTTTAAACTTTTTTTTTTAAATTCGGTCGGAAAACCATCTTCTCCTGGGGATTTATTACTTTGAAGTGATCCCAGAGCTTCTTCGACCTCTTTTAATGTGAAAGGCAATTCTAATCCTTCTATTCTTCCGAGGTCAATTTTCGAAGAGATATTTGTGATAAAATTCTTTCTATCTTGACATTATCATTTTGTGATTCTGATTAATACAGTTCGGTATAAAAAATCCTAAAAGTTTATTAATTTCTAAAGGTTTGTAAGTAATTATATTTAATTTCGTTCTAATTGCATTTATCGTTTTCGAAGTCTGGTCTGTTTTTAACTGCCAAGCAAGAACCTTATGTGATCGTTCACGTAGTTCATATTATCTCTGGTTTAGTTCTCATAATTGTTTTTTTTTCTGTTCGATGTGTCTGAAGTCTATTATAATGTAACTTTTGTTAACAATTTGTCTTCGTTTTTCTTCTGTCATATATCTTTGAGATTCTTTTTCTAATTTTGTAATCTCCTTTTCCAATTGATCAATTTCTATCAATATTCTTTCTTAACTTTAAAAGTGTAACATTATCTGGCCTCTTAAATATGCCTTCATTGCTTCCCACAATATGAATTTATAATCACCTGAATGTGAATTTGTATCTAAAAGAACTGAGTCTGCTTTTTCATAAAATCGCCATGTTAATGTTTTAATAATATTAAATTAAATCTCCATCTATAAATCGATTCCTCTTTATCTATCATTATCATTTTCATTATCAAAGGAGAACGATCTGACAATATTTTCGCTCTATATTGCATATTTTTCACTCTGTCTTGAATATTCGTTGTTTATAGGAAAAAATCTATCCTTGAATAAGTTTTATGTCTATTTGAATAAAATGAATAATCTCTTTCTTTTGGGTTAATTCTTCTCCATATATGAATCAAATTTAAATCGTCCATCAATGATAAGTTAATTTCGCTACTTTGATTTTATAACAACCTTTGTTGATCTATCTAAAATTGGATCTAGACAAAAGTTAAAATCTCCAGCTAATAATATTTTGTCATGTGCGTCAGCCAAATTTAGAAAGAAGTCTTGTATAAATTTTACATAATTTTCATTTGGTGCATAAATATTCATGAGTCCATAGTTCTGAGAAAAATTGACAATGTATAATTACATATCTGCCTGTTGAATCAATTAATACATTCTGTATTCTAATCGGTAAAGTTTTATTAACCAAAATTGCAGCTCCTCTCGCCTGGGATCCTTCATCCATTTCCAAGTTTCCGTAATCCATGTTTGAAAAAAAATATTGGATCCTCTTCTTCTACATCTTCTTTAAGTCCAACAATCTTAATATTGTTTCGTCTGCTATATTTTCCAAGCATATCCACTTTTTTTCTTTCTGATGTCCAGGCAGAAATATTATCTTCCATGTTGTTCATTCTTTCAACAATGTCTTCCGTTGTTACTTCCAAGTCTGTAATTCTCTTATCCATTTTGTCCTCTTTTTATAATTTTGACAAATATAATCTTGTTATATTTCATATCATTTTTATTGCTTTTAATACGTTTATTTTTCTAATTTACACATTATTTGCATCAAATTTTTTTCTATATCTCCGTATAAACTTTTCCCTCCATCTTCGTCTGATTTATCCAGAGAATCTGAATCTACCGCAGATTCACTTTCACTTCCGGTTTCAATCTTATCTGGGATTTGTAGTTCAAGTTGCTTGTGTTTGCGCATGCTCTTTCTTTCACCTTTGCGCAATCCTTGTTGGTATTGTTTCTTTAGAAATGGTCGACATTGCCACAGTTTCCTGTTTTGTATCGCCGGAGGTAAAATGTACTTGAGCTCGCTGTTCTTTTGTAGCGGCGGGCCTTGATTCTGTTCCAACTTGCGTTGGCTTCAAGGTAGTAGTTTTCTTCGTCTTCTGTTTTTGAGACATAGTTTGAAACAATCCGGAGAAGCTTATAAGTAACTTTTAAAAAGTATTTACTAACTTTTTTTCACTTAAACATTAATTTACTGATGTTTTACGGAAGAGCTGGATTTCCATGTCTGGACTCTATGTCATTACGTGACGTCCCGATCCAGCTCGGCTTTGAGGGAAATTACTCCCTCTGCGAACTGAGGGAAGTGCAGAGATTCGTGAACAAATCTCCACACATCCGGGGTATCAGCCTCACCTCCACGGACTCGCTCTGGTCTTTCCGCTGAAGTAGACAGCCAGCCTGGATAATTCTCTTACACCCCATTACCTACTATCGGTGGAAGATGCGAAAGCACATTGCACCAGGCTCAAAGACAGGTTCTACCCGCTGTTATCAGACATTTGAACAGTCCACTATTCCATAAGATGTATTCTTGACCTCAAAGTTAACTCGCAGTCGCCCTTGCCCCTTATGGACTGCCCTGAACTGAACTTTCAGCATTCTGTGATTGGTTACCCTGTTCTACTCTCGTGATGTGATCTGTGTCTCTGGCATTCCACTGGGACTCTCCTGTCTGTGACGTATCTGTCGGGGTTGTGAGCAGGGAGGTCAGTGGGAGATACGGTGAAGAGAGGGCACAGTATAAAA